>NC_062548.1:3220683-3521136 GCF_016906955.1 Phacochoerus africanus | reverse complement strand
ACTCACACATCCACCGACCCAGCTCCCGACGCACCCACCCACAGGCCCTCCATCCACCTGCTCACCCACTTGGCGCTCCCACCTAAGCGCCCCCTGCCGGAGACCCCGGGTGATGCTGGGTCACGCCCTGACCACACAGGGTCCAGCTCCAGGACCCCAGGCTGACCGCACTTCAGCGTCCAGGCAGGCAGCCGGGGGATGTAGGTCCAAGGTGGGGGGTGTAAATGGGGTCACTCCTAGAAGCCACTAGGAGGCCATCCTGGGAAGGAGGCTAGGGTTGGGGTGCCTTAAGTGCAGAGTCCTGGGCAGCCTGACTCTGGGGGGCTCTGTTGCAGAGCGAGCCCTTGCAAGGAAGGATGTGTTTGGAGACCGAGGGAGTCAGAGATAAAAATCCAGAAACAGTGAGACCCAGAGACGACGAGATTCAGAGAAAGACGAGCGAGGTCAACCAGGTCCTAGCCCCTGGTTTGGGGTCCCCACTGCGGGGCCAGTGAGCCCAGAGCCCCCCGCCCCGGGTCCTAGCAGGGAGATAAGAAGGATGCGGCTGTGATAAGCACAGATTGTCTTGGCAGCCAAAGCCTGACACTCCTCTTGGGGGCATTTTTTCCCCATCAAGTCATCCTGGGCTTGGTCCAGGGGCCTCTCCACAAGCCCTGGGGTGACCAGTACTCCTCCGCAAGACGCCCTGAGGCCAGCGAAGGGGCCTTTCCCACAGCCTCTCCCGGAGCCCAGGGCGAGCCCTGCGCTGAGCTCAGGAGGAGAAACAGGGGGCTCGGGGTCAGCGAGGACCCGCTCATTCCTGCATCAGCCCATCTGCGAGGCCAACGGGTCCCCTCCGCCGTCCAGGGGCTGCGCCTGAAAGGAAGGGGGTGTGGCTGCCCCGATGATGAGCATGCGTCCAGGTCCATGCAGCAAACACTCACCGGCTCCTCGGGGCCTGGGTCAGAGACGGGGAAGGTCAGCCACGGCCTGTGTCTCCTGAGAGCCTCCACTCGGGGCATGTGGGTGTGGCAGAGGAAGCCATTCGTCTGGGGGGCGGCGGTGGTGACAACGGGTGGTTCCAGGAAGGAGCTGAGCTGTGAGCAAGAGGAAAACTGAGCCAGGCAGAGTCTGGGAGGGTCGGGACTCCGCCCTGTGTCCCCACCACATCCTCCATGATTCTCTGGTCCTCGTCCCTTGGCCTCCTGCCCCACCTGGACAGACAGATGGACAGGTGTGCGTGTGCGCGGACGGACGGATGGACAGATGGATGGGTGGAAGTCTGAACTGACAGACGGAGAGGTAGATGGACGGATGATCAGTAAAGGGACGGGCTGGGGGGGGGTGGACGAAAGGATAGATGGGAAGAGGAAAGGATGCAGAGAAGGACAGATGGACAAATGCCAGGCTGGCTGGCTGGCCGATGGGTAAATGGTGTACCGTTGGGCAGATGGCGAGAGGATGGCGCGTGGATGAGCCGATGTTCAGGGACCCGGAAGGATGACGCGGCAGGCGCAGCAGCGCCCTCCCACCACCGCCAAACTCGGCCCCACCCTAACCCTGCCACCTGGAAACACGTCGTCATCACGGGCAAGAGAAACTTGGATGCTGTGACAACTAGGAATCGTAAGATGGGGAGATTATGCTGTACCCCGCCAGTGGACCCCGTGTGACCACGAGGGTTTTATAAAGGAACAGGACACCCGGGGGCGCTGTGACAACTGGGGCCGAGGCTGGCTCTGAAGACTGGGGCGGGGGCCTCCAGCCAAGGACCGCAGGCCACCTCCAAGAGCTGGAAAAGGCCAGAAAACAGAGTCTCTGCTAGAGCCTCCAGAAGGGACCACATTTTAACCTGCAGCACGCACCTCTGACCCATAGAAGCGCAGTGACAAATTAGCGTTGTTTCAAGCCACGCAGGCTGCTGCGGCAATTTATTACAACAGCAAGAGGAAGCTAGCAGAGACGGACAGACAGACATACGAGAAATGCACGGGCGAGCGGGTGGATGATGGGAAGGACAGGCGTGCAGAGGCGTGGCCTCGAGGGCTCACTCCTTAGCTTTCCACCTAAATCTGGTCTTGGCTGGGAGCAAAGACCCCTGGCTGGAGGCAGAGCAAAGGTCAGGGTTTCGACACCCGAACCCCCAAGATAAGCAGAGCCCCAGCGCCTGTAAGAGATGCCCTGGAACCCGAGCATGAGGGCTCACCGAGAGGGACACAGAACACCCAGAAGGGGGTCCGCAGTGGGCCCCGCTCTAGGTCCCCCCGGAACCCAGAGCGCCCTCGGTTGGAGGGTGCCCAGGTTTAAGGGCAGGGGCCCTCATCCCCTCCTCCCGGTGGTCCCAGTCCGGCCCCTACACACCTGGAGAGGGGCCCTGGCTCAGTGAGGAAGTCAGACCCCTCCAGCTAAGCCGGCTGCAGAGCCCTAGGGCCACCCCAACCAGGCACAACCTGGCGCACGCACACGCCTAACCCCGCTGCCACCTGGCACCACGCAGCAGTGGGAGAGGGGCTGCTCTGCCTGCAACCTGTGACTCTGGCCACATCCCTGGGCCTCTCTGGGTCACTGTCTCCCCAGTGGTGGGCGGAGGGGGCAGGGGGCCAGCAGGAGAGGGGCAGGGGGGCTGAGGCCACGCGTGGGTGGGGCGTCCGGGCCGGTGTCCCGGCCCTCACCCGTTCCTAACCACTGGGCTTCCTCCCCCGCGCCCCTCTGGGAGCGACTGTAATTAGCCTCTTCCTGTTCTGATCAGGAGTCCGCTTCCAAAAACATATTTCGAAGGATTATTTTGCAGAGGAAATGTTTTTGAAAGAATCTCGTGTCCCATCCCAGCCTGGGGAAGTGGGAGCAGCAGTCAGCGCAGGAACAGGGGTGGGGTGGCCTGGGGTCCTGGTGGCCGGGGTGAGCTGGCCTGCTACACCCGGGCCCTGAGCCGCTGTCTGGGGCAGGGAGGGGGCGGGCAGGGGAGAGGCCGAGGAAGGGCCAGGAGCTGAGGGGGGAGCAAGGGTCTCCACTTCCTCCCCGCCCACTCGGCCTGGCCCTCTGCCTCGCCCCACCACCCCGCCTCCCACCGCCAAGCTCCAGCTGGGGTCCCCTCTCAGGGACCTCTCCCACCATTTGGGGGATCAGGCCACCTGCAGAAACCCTGCCATCCAAACACTCCCGTCCTCACCTCTCCACGGGCCCTTTCCTGTCCCCTGAGGGTGCCCTGGCTTCTGTCCTGGCCCCGGAGTCCTGCCCACCCTGGCCATTCTCTGGAACATTCAGCCACGGCCCAGGGGACAGGCACCGTCACAGATGGACGCCTGCCTGGAGTCGGCCTGCCCCTCCCGTGTCCTGCCGCTCCCTTGGGCACCAGGTGGGCACTCGCTTCCTGAACCTGGCCCTCACTGGGGCTTCCCCATCCCAGAGAAGGCCCCTAGCACCCGTGCAGTTAGGCACACAAGTGGTCTTTCTTTTTCCTTTACTTTCTTGTCTTTTCTCTCCCAAGAAAGATGTTGCAAAATTTCTACCACCACAAACAAACAAGGACCGGAGGTCCCGTGGTGGCGCAGTAGAAACGAATCTGACGAGGAACCATGAGGTTGCAGGTTCGATCCCTGGCTTCGCTCCGTGGGTTAAGGATCCAGCGTTGCCGTGAGCTGTGGTGTGGGTCGAAGATGCAGCTCAGATAGGGCGTGGCTGTGGCTGTGGTGTAGGCCGGCGGCGGCAACAGCTCCAGTTAGACCCCTAGCCTGAGAACCTCCATATGCCTCGGGTGTGGCCCTACAAAGGACAAAAAGACAAAAACAAACAAACAAGGACCTTGATAGCAGAGGGTCATTAAGCGGCCAGTCTTGGTTTTCAGTAGAAAATGCCTGTCTTCTCTGAGACCTGTGGGCCGGGGACACCCCAGACCCTGCAGAGTCCTGACCTGGACCGTGCGGACTCCAGACCAGTCCACGGCTGCCCACCTCCCCGTGTACCGTGGCTGGGTGGGCTCAGGCTCGCCTTCCATCGCGGCTGACCTTGACCGTTGTGGCAGCCCAGCCCCCAGCACAGGGTGAGTGTTGGGTAAATGTTTGTTGAGGCAGGGGCTGGCTGGCTGGATCGTGTGGCCCAGGATGGGGGTCTTGCAGTACAATATGTTAATCTCAAAAGACCACCCCTCGGTCCCACTTCCCAGAATTCCAAGCTGGGCCCTGGGGTGCGGAGGGCCAGGCTCCCCAGGCAGCGCCCCCTCGGCCACCGCCTCCCCCCAAGCCCACTCTGCGGGCACCAGCCCACCGTGGCTCTCTCCCGACCTGGCCCCTGGGCTGGGGAATTTCCACAGGGCTGGCCCGGGCTGGCCACACGGCTCAGGGGACAGTTCCCAGCTCCCTGGGGATGCAGGGCAGGGGAAGAACGTTCCGTCAGAGCCAGCGCCTCGGCTGGGGGATGGAGACCAAGCGTGTGAGGGACACGGGGGGACGTGCCCTCGCCTGCCGCTCCCACTTGCGTGCTGTGCTCCTCGGGCAAGTTTCTCGGTCTCTCTGAGCCTCGGTTTCCGTCTGAGAAAATAAGAGCCTAGATGACCCTCCGAGGCCCCGTGAGGCCCGCCTGGGTCAGACCAGGCTGCTGGGCTCTGGTGGCTGTGGGGGCCCCACCCCTGGCAGCCACCGTCCATCCAACCCCATCTTTTGTTCAGCTGCCCACCCAGCCAGACCTCGACTCAGGGTGTAGCCCCCTCCCCTGGAGGCCCACCTGGCCTGGCCCTTCTGAAGGGGCTGGGGGCTGCCCAGCCTGAGAGGAGAGCTCTCTGGGAGGCCCCCCTACTCCCCCTGCTGCCTCGACCCCCTTCTCGGCCCGTTTCTCCGTGTGCCTTTACCGGCCTCTGTCCATCTGCCTCTCCCCCTCCCAGCCGCCCCCCCTGCATGGGACCTCGGGGCTCACAGCTTGGGGCCACGGACTCCGCCCCCCACAGATGTCCTGGAACCGGCGTGAAGTTATGTGGGGAGTTGGCGGCTCCCGTGGGCCTTTCCCAACAGCCTTGGCGAGAGCATTCAAAGCGAGCGGGGCTCAGCCCGATGGAGCGGGGGGGGCGGGGGGGGGCGTGTGGTGGCTACACCAGGCGGGGCTGCAGGTGTGGGGATCCTGGAGGTTCCTCACGTGGTCCAGCCCCAGCCCGTCCTCCTCACAGGCAGAGCCTCAGCTCATCCCCCCAAGGTGGCTTTCCTCTGCCCCCGGCCCCTTCCGCTCGCACCCTCCAGCCGCACCAGCCCCCTTGCTGCTCTGACCTCAGGGCCTTTGCACCGACAGTTCCCTCTGCCTGGGTCACTCTTTCCGAGTCTCCTGGGCCAGGTCTTTCTCAACGGGGGGTCTCAAGGCGGCGGCCACCTCCCTAGGACGTTCCCTTCCTGCCCCAGCTGCAGCTGCCTCCTACCCCTGCCCTCCCACCGTCTCATCCATAGAAATACAACGCAGGCACAGATGCAATTTAAAGTTTTCCAGGGGCCACGTTAAAAACAAAGTTTTTAAAACAGGTGGAATTCATTTCAGTCATATCTTACATTTAACCTGGTATATCCAAAATATTTTAACAAGTGACTCATAAAATTATTGAGATATTTTGCACCAAGTCTTGCAAATCTTATTGTTTTTTTGTTTTTTGTTTTTTTGTCTTTTGTCTTTTTAGGGCCACACCCACGGCATATGGAGGTTCCCAGGCTAGGGGTCCAATCGGAGCTGTAGCTGCCAGCCTACACCACAGCCACAGCAATAAGGGAATCGAGCCGCGTCTGCGACCTACACCACAGCTCATGGCAGCACTGGATCTTTAACCCACTGAGCGAGCCCAGGGATCGAACCCGCAACCTCTTGGTTCCTAGTCAGATCCGTTTCTGCTGCGCAGGACAGGAACTCCCTAGTGTTTTTCTTTCTTTTTTTTTAATATTCACATCTCAATTCACACATCTTAGGGGCATGACGTCTAAGTGCAATCGGGGGCTGTTGAACTGGACGGCACAGCTTCGAGCTGTTTAATGCTATTGCCCTGTTCTACATTCTCCCCAGCACAAATCCCCATCTAGAACATGCAGGATTGGTGGAGCTGTATCTGTCTCCCCCGTGCAGTGCGTGCTCTATGTCGCCCCCACAAGGCCACGCAGTAGGCACTCGGGAAAGGTTTGGGAGTGAGGGATGGAGGGCTGCGTGGGTCTGGCCCTTCTCCCCTTGCCTCGCCTCCATCCAGGGAGGGGTCAGGGCCCCAGGTCTCAGCACAGCACATGGAGGTCTACACTCCACAGAATGGGGGCTTGAACCCACGTCTGGGGTCCTGTGTCCTCCTCGTTGTCCCCATCACTGGCCTGGTGCTGGGGGAGGGGCCCTCAGGATGCCTGAGGCTCCAGCAGCTCCATCTTCAGGTCCACTCTAGGATCCCCCAGCCACTTTCTCATCTAATTGGATTCCCAGCTCTTCCTTCCTCAAATCCGGGCTGCTGCAGTGTCTGTTTATAAACCTGGCCCAGCCTGCTTCCCTGGAGGCTCCTGGAGCCCAGAGCCCAGCTGCAGAAAGCATTACATTCCTCCAGGCCAGATGTCAGCCGGCGGCTCCACCCTGCTCAGCCCAGCTGGCCCCCGGCCCCTGTCCTGCCAGCAAGGTCTCTCACCCGTTACTGTGCCTGCCCAGTGGCCGCAGAGCCCAGGCCGCCTTTCTGACAGACCTGTCTGGGCTGGTTGAGCTTCCTCAAAGATGGCTGCCCTCATGGGTTCACCCCTGGCTGGTAGTGGCCCAAAGCCCAAGAGGGTCCCACAGGTCGAGCCAAGTCCCACCCCACCCGATCCAGGGCCATGGAGGGGGGCCTCTCCTTCAGCCCCAGACCCCAAGTGGCACCACCAAGGGCTTTTGGAGTCTCTCAAGCGCATCGTTTTGACAGGGCTCCTGACGGACCCCTCGAAAGGTCATGGCAATGCCTCACCAGGGACACGTGCACGCTGCCCTCAGTGCCCTCAGTCTCCCCATCTGTAAAATGGGCACAAAGCCCCCTCCAAGCAGGGCCACGAACAGACATGAACTCACTTTGAAGACTGCAAAGGAAGGGGCCCCTTCTAACACATGCAGAGCCAAGAACTATAGCCGTGGAGCTGGAAAATGAGGGAGGGACACTGGGGGACTCTGTCCTGCCACCCCAGTCCTGGCCCCACTTCTGAGAGTTGTGACCAAGAACACTGGCTCCACCAGCAACTGGCTGCATGGACCTGGGCCAGTTAGGACTCCCCTTGAGCCTTAGCTGCCGCCTCTATAAACGAGTGGTGAAATAGAGTGGGGTATGGCCCCCCTCCCAGGGGCTGAGGCCTGGTGGGGAGTAGGTTCTGCACCCGCCCCCAACAGGAGAGCCCTTGTCTGGGCAGGATCCCCTATTTGTTGCCTAAGGCCCAGGCCTGGCAGGGAGGGAACAACACCAGCCTCACCCCCAGTGGCATGGTGTCTCAGTGGCTTGGACTGCCCAGAGCCCCACTCCCCGACCCTCCTTGGGGCCAAGGCCAATCTTGCTTCTGTCCCCAGCTGAGCTCACAGGCCACACTCACTGTCTCATTTTCAACCTCAGATGGAGAAACCGAGGCCCGGGGAGGGGCAAGAACTGGCTGGCTGGCAGGGGCAGGTGGTCCTGCTTGGATTGGCAAGGGCGTGGCGGGAGAGGTGGGGAGCGGGAGGGGTGACCCCAAGGGGTCAGCCCTGCAGAGTCCCCACAGGAGGGAGGCCAGGCTGCTGCCCAGTGTCTTTGGGCCGCCACTGGCACGCCCATGCCAGCAAGAGGGGTGGTGTCAGGTCTGGCAGCCCCTGCTTGGCACTGGCTGCAGTAAAGCCTTATCAGCACCCATGTGCCACCAAGTCCGCGATTCTCTGTTGATAAGAGACTCAGGGGTGGAAAGCATGAGACACAGACAATGGCAAGGCACTGGGTGGGTGGCTTGGCCGGGACAATGCAGGGCCACATTAGGGAGTGGAAAATGGTGCCTGGGTGGGGGACGGGAAGGGCGGGACTTCAGCCAGGCAGCAGAAGTGGGCTGGGGAGTTGTCTTCCCTATCCTGGCCCTTCCCTCCCCAGGGCCTTCGCACATGCTGTTCCCTTTGCCAGCAACACTCTTCCTTCCCTTCTGGCTAGTTCCTTCTCTTGAGGGCTCAGCTCAAATATCACCTCCTCCAGGAAGTCTCCCCTGACCAGCCCATGTCAGTCCAGGTCCCCCCCACCCCGTACACGATTACCATTCCCCATATTTTCCCTTCAGAACTTTTATCCTAATAATAATTCAACAATGGGATGCCGGGTTTGACAGTTAATGTTCTCTCCCTTCCTCAGACACTGGCAGCTCCGTGAGGGCACGGGCTCTGTGTGTCTGTCTGTCCTGTGAACCATAGCACAGGGCCTGGCACAGAGCAGGTGCTCAGCTAACATCTGCTGAGTGACCGAATGGGCAGCTGGCTGTGATGTGGGTTTGGTAACCCACCTGGTGGAGGAATGAAGGACGAGCACTCAGCACAGTACTGAGCACACAGTAGGGACTCAGCGGGCAAGTAATAGCAATTGTGGCCAAGATGAGCTGTGTTTCCTCTTCTCTCCCTTCCCTGGGCCTGGGGCCTCCGTCTGCCCCGAGGGGCATGGTCCTCAGTCACTGCATTTTCCTGAGCACCTACTGTGTGCCGGGAGCTGCATGGGTACTGGCAGGTGAGGGGGAAGAGGTGCCCGCATGCATCAGGCTCAGACGGGCCTCCTCCTACGGACGGCAGCTCCTGCACGAAGCAGGGCCTCGGCGAATGGCTCGGACTGGAAATGACCTCTGCCGCGCTTGACAGAGTGCAATTCGGGGAGGGAGAGGCCCAGGGCGATATTATGAGACTCAACTCAGCTTTGAGAGAAGCGGACTCGGGACAGGGTGTGGCTGAAGAGAATTCAGAAGGTTCAGGTGAGGGAGCATCGGGACACTGCTGTCCCTCCCCGGAGCCCTGGGGTCCCCGTCGGCCCTGCAGCAGCCCTCCCCAGCCCTGGGCAGCTCCATCTTTTCACAGGCCTTACGGTCAGCGTCCTACAAGGGGCCAGGAAGGGGCACAGGAGCCAGAGCTGCCCCCGCCGAAGCTGCCTCCCAGCCAGCCCCTCGCCTCCTGGCCTGTTCCCCGAGCTGTGCGAGGGTGCGCAGGGCTTTCCAACCGTCCTTACTCTCTGTTGACCCGGGGGCACGCTCACGCCACGGCCGCAGCAGCAGGGAGAAGAGGTGAGGCCTCTGTGCCGAGGCCACCCGTGCCCAGCTGGGGACAGCTGGCCCGAAGCTGTGTGTCCTGGGCACGAGAGGGCCCCCGCCTGGCAGAAGCTCCCTGCTTCCCTGCCAAGTGGAGGCTGAGAATTTCCGTGCTGACCTGTCACTGAGTGCTTCCAGATGTGGGCTGGGGGTGGGACGGGGGGTCCTGGGAGGGACTTGGAGCCTGAAGAGGGCTCTGAGGGCAGCCTGGCCCAGCCCGAGACCCACCGACCCTGGACCTGGAGTCGGTCACTGGTGGGCTGGGCTGGGTGCTCGTGCTGGGGTGGGGGCACGGGACGCAACAGGGGGTGCTGGGAGCACTGGACTGGGGGTGCAGAGGGGGTGCTGACGTCCGCTGCCACTGTCCTTCACTCCAGGGCTCTGGCGCAGCTTCCTTCCATCTGTGCCTGTTTCCTCGTCACTCAGGTCGGCGCAATGGTGCCTGACCCCGCGAAGCCCAGGAAGCCTGTGCTGGCCTCCTCCAAAGACGTCAGCTGTCTCAGGAAGAGGGGGCTTATGCCTGAGGCCTCTGGGACCACTGAGGTATGTCAGACCCTGCCTGGCATCGATGCCCTGGGCCTAGCTATGCTGCTCTTGCTCTTCCTACCACCTTCTAATTTGTACTTAGATGCCTCCACCTCCAGGAAGCCAACCCTGATCACCCTCCATCCTGGCCTGGCAAGAGGCTCCACACCCAGGAGCAGACCGCTGGGTGCAAACCCTGGCTTTGCCACTCCCTAGCTGTGTGACCTTGAGCAAGTTACTTAACTTCTCTGTGCCCTTAGATCTGGTGCAGGACCTGTGAGGCTGCCTGCAAAGCGCTTAGCTGAGTGCCTGGCGGAGCGGGCTCCTGGTGGATGGTGGCTATCTCTACACCATGGGGGTGTCCCCGAGTACTGGCCCAGGCCTGGCGCCACCTGGCGATGGCGGCCCCGGGGCTTAGGTGGGTCCCTGAGCCCAAGCCCCCATCCTGGAGAAGGTCCCCCATGGAGCGGGGTGGAGACCCTGCTGGCTGCTCAGGAGCCCATGGAGATCTACAGCCCAGGGCAAAACCACACATCCGGGAAAGGAGGGCGGTGTCTGTCTGGGCAGGTCTGTTTGCTCCCAGCCCCCGCCGGCCAGCACCTAAATGTGGGGGCACTGTCCCAGAGGACGGGCGGGGGCCGACCTGCATTCCACTACGTTGCGGTGGGCTGGCCATGTGGGGCCTGGGCTCACTGGGGCCCTCTGGGCCCGTGGCTACCCCCGGCACTGAGAGCTTCTGCCGCTCCTGGCTCCTACCCTGCATAGAGGCCTGGCTAGGTGCGGGCTCATGCCAGGTACAGGTGTCATGGTGGGCAGAGGCCCAGTGCCGGCTTTGTCCCAACTGGGCTTTCTGAGCCCTCCAGGCTGGAGTGACTAGGCCAGCCCAGTGTGCTCCCTGCAACACACACCCACTGCCCGGACGGGGAGGCGGAGGTTCAGAGGGACAGGCTTGCCTGAATCAGGGGTCCTCAAGCTCTTTGCCTTGGGCGGGGACCCTCCACAGCGATGTGCAACTGAGCCAAAACTCCACGGCAAGCAGGCTCAGGCAGGCAGGGCTGCTGCTCAGGGCTGCCCCCTGCAGGCAGGGCTGGATGGAACGGCCCGCACTGCCCGCTGGAGGTGGCGGCCACCTCCGTGTCCCTTCCCAGCCTTGGCCTTAGCATCACCCCCTTCATCAAAAATGACAGGCACACGCCCATCACCAGCACCGTGGAGAGAGGCCGGGCGGGACCACCAGGGGTCGGAGGGAATAATGGCTCAAGGGGAGTGCTGGGGTTCTGAGGGCCTGGCACTCCTGGCTGATCACCCCTAAGGGGCTGGCGAGCCAGGTACATGCCTATCCTGAGACTCACTGGGCAGGGAAAGAGCAGCCGCACCCAGAGCCACACACGCTTACCCTGGCACAGGACACCCCGCACACCCAGGGGCTCACTGTCCACGCACACTCGAGTTTTCCCACCACTGGGTCCCCGGCTCAGCACACCGACACACACGTTCACCTGCACACTTGCTCACACCCTCAGCCACCTGCTCACGGCACACTCACGGCATGCTCACCACACACAGCAGCCTGGTGCTCTGCGCCCAGCCTGGCTCCTCTCTGGGTCCCGGACAGTGCAGCTCCCCCACCACAGCTGCCCCCAAAGCCTGGGGACACTCTGCCTGTCTCCCCAGCAGGCTTCCCGAGGGCCCCCGGCCTGGCCCCCTCCCCAGCTCGGCTGCGAGGGGCCCAGGAGCCAGGCCAGGAGGGGCGAGGGGGTGTGGGAAAGGCCCTCCCCCAGCCCGTCTGTCCACCCAAGCCCTGGAATGCGCTGACCACAGCGGCCCAGCCTAATCCCGACTCTGCCCCGTGGGGCCAGCTGAGCCGCTGGAACAGGGCAGCCAGGGGAGGCTGGGCTGGGGGACGTGGATTTGGGGTGCCAGGTGGCCAAATGGCCCCCGAAGCCCAGGGCAGGGTTGAGAGCCCTCCCCCGGCCCCCTCGCTAGACCAGATGGGAGGGTTTGGGCCCCTGAGATCCTGGAGGTCAAGGCTGGGTGGGCTGCTGCCTCAGCCCCGCCCTTCCCACGAGAATGGGTAGAAGCTGCTTTCGGGGTGGGTGGAGGATCCTAAGAAGTGAAGTTGGAGAGCCAGACAGGCCCCTGAGGAAAGGAGGGTGAGGAGGGGGCCGCCCTGTCCTGGGGCTTGAATGGAGGACCTGCTGGTGGGGGAGGGGGGAAGCCGAGGATGGGGGGGTGGGGAGTGGGGGCAGGGAAGGGCAATGAGCTCACCAGGCCATCCCGGGGTGGGGCTCCCGCACCCCCGCCCCGCCCAGCCCGCCTATATCCCCAGGCTCGCGCTGCGCCCAGCAGAAGCTGGGGAGATGGCACTGCAGGTGGGTGAGACCTGGACTCGGGCGACGGGAGCAGGGCCTGGTGGGGTCCCCAAGTCAGCTGCGCTCCTCCCGCCCAGAGCTGCCTGCTCACCAGGACCCCCGCTCATCAGGCTGCGAAGGCATTGCCTTTAGACCCCTGCCGCCTCGTCGCGAAGGGAACGTTGCTCAGGGGGCCAGGGTCCCAGCAGAGAGCACCCTGGGTGGTGGGAGGGGAGCCTCCGGACAAGTGGGTGGCCACACGCCAGGGGTCTCTGTCCCCTCTTTTGTCTGCAGTTTGAAGCCTTCTATGCAGGGGGCCTGGCCCCCGGCTGGAACCTGCTGGTCCAGGGACACTCTGACTCTGGAGAGGACAAGTAAGGGACATCGCCCTCCCCGGGGTCCCCTCCCCGGCCTTGGGCGGGTGACGGCTCAGGCGTCTGCAGCTCTCACGGACCCCGTGATGCCCCCAGGTTCGAGATCAACTTCTTGTCGGAGGCGGGGGACATCGTCCTCCATATCAAGCCCCGCTTCTCCAGCGCCAGCATCGTGGCCAACACCTTCCAGGGCGGTCGCTGGGGCCAGGAGGAGGTGTCCACCGTCTTCCCGCTGGTGCTCGGGGAGCCCTTCGAGGTGATGGGGGTGGGGGAGGCCCATGGGGGAGGGGCGCCCGTGGTCGCATCAGGCGCCCGCTGCTTGGTGGGAGGGATGCTGCATAGCAGCCGGGGCCCCTGGGGCGGGGGGGCGGGGGGAACTAACTGTAGGTGCTTACAGGTCAGCCGGCTAGGGCAGGAGTCTCACTGCGGGCCCCCAGCCACCCCTCTGAGGAGAGAGGAAGGGCTCCCAGCAGGGGCCTCAGAACTGCCCTGGGTGGGGGGTACTGCATGACGGGGTTCCACGTGCGGAGGGGACCCTGGGCCTCCGGCTGTGCTTCCTGGACTCAGAGCCGCCTGAGCTCAATGCAGGGGCAGGAGAGAGGCCCGGGGGGCTGTGGTCACTGTCCCCCTGCCCCCAGATGGAGGTCAGCTCGGATGCGGAGCACTTCCACGTCCACGCCCAGGAGCACAAGGTGCTGCAGTTCGCCCACCGCCACAGGCCGCTGGCCGCCATCACCCGGGTGCAGGTGCTGAGTGACCACCGGCTGGCCCAGGTGGAGCTGGCCAGGAGAGGCCTGAGCTGGGGGTAACGTTCCTGTCCCCGCCAGTGCCCCCCCCACGGCAACATCTTTACCCAGGACCCCATCCGCCGGGTGGGGGTGGGGGCTGTGGGCTGGGTCCTCCCACCCTGCGGGGTCCACCATCCACACCCCGCGAGTCTGGGGCGGGGGGCTGGGGCTGAGGCGGCGTCTTGGATGTTTGCAGGGAAGGGGGCTACTGAGCTGTGCCTGAAGTCCCAGGAGCGAGCCGTGGCCATTGGCCACCCCACGTCCAGTGAAGCCCACCTTGGGGAAGTTGGGGGGAGGGCTCTGTAGTCCTGGGCACCCCCCCGCCCCCCGCCCCCATTCCAGCTCTACCTTCAATAAAGTCTAAGCAGGCTGCAGGATCCTGGCTACTGTGAGGGGGTCTGGGCCGGGGCCGGGGCGATTCCATGCAGCTCCAGATACTCCCGCCAGGGCCAGGGCCAAGCATCCCTGAGTCCTACGTCCTGGGGACAGTCTGACCCCTCATCTCATCCCAGGACACTGATGGTCTGTGGTGGGGCAGGTGGACCCAGGTCTGCAGGGAGGCCACGGCCTGGGTTAGGGCGGGTATGGTGGTGGGATCTGAGGACGGGAGCATCCCGGTCATAGGCCAGAAGGTCCCAGCTGGTCCTCACCCAGGACCCCGGGCTCACAGCCCTGCAGCTCTGCCCTCCGACCCAGGGGACGCATCCTGCCCGGTCAGGACGGTCTGCCGAGGGGGTCCCCAAACTTTCTCCTCTCCTACTTCCTGTAGGAGGGAGGGAAGGGTCCCACCAGGAAGGGAGGACGGCTCCTGTCCCTGCCCCACTCTGTGCGTGTCTCAGGGGGAGGGAGCCTGGGGGGCGGGTGCAGGTCTGGGGAGAGGGGGCACAGCTGGGAGTCTCCCAGCCCTGATTTCAGAACCCCCAGCTCATCCATCCAGCTCGCTCTCGCTCTCTTTTTTGTCTCTTTGGGGCCGCACCTGCGGCATATGGGAGCTCCCAGGCTAGGGGTTGAATCAGAACTACAGCGGCCAGCCTACACCACAGCCATGGCAACTCGGGATCTGAGTCTGCAACCTACACCACAGCTCACAGCAACACCAGATCCTTCACCCACGGAGCGAGGCCAGGGATGGAACCTGTGTCCTCATGGACACTAGCTGGGTTTGCTACTGCTGAGACGACACGGGAACTCCATCTCTCTCTCTATCTTAATGAAACGGGCAATGCCAGAGTTTAGGATGAAGCCTAATAGGTACTTAACCTTTACGAGTGAGTCATTCAGAGAAAAGGAGCAGGTCAGCTATAGCACAGGCGAGGGGCTGCTGTAGAACCAGCTGCCTGGACCTGAGGGCCAGCTCTGCTCCCTGTGCAACCCTGGGCAAGTCCCTGAATGCCTGGGGACAAGGAGAGCCCTCAGCGCATGGGGAACCATGTGGCTCCAGTGAGCTGACTCAGGAGAAGCACTAGAGAGATGGCTGGCACTCGTCACGATGTCACCTGCAGGAATTCCAGGCCGGACACAGATCTGCCCTCTAAGGTTCTGCAAAGGGGGAAACTGAGGCTGGGTGGGGGAAGAAGCCAGCAGCAGGGTGGGGCCTGGAGAGGGGAGGGCCCAGTGACCCCCTGCCCTCCAGAGCTGAGAAGCCATCCCGGGTGGCGGGGAGGCAGCTGAGCAGGACAGAGGGGAGACGATAGCGCCCCCACCCCCAGGTGCGACAATGGTGGCCCCAGACTCCAGCAGTGCGGCTTCCTTCCTGTCTCCGCTCACTTCCCTGCCCAGCTGGCCCAGGAGCCCCTTCCCGCCCCCTCCTGCAAGAGGCCTGGCCTTTTATATCAGCCAGGAGGAGCCGGGGACCGGTGGGCTAGTGGACATGCAGCTGACCAGGCCCTGGACAGCACTGTTGGGGGGAGCAGGAAAGGGGCCTGGGGCTGTGATCAGGCCAGGCTGCTCCCGCTTTTCTAGGGACCCCAAGCCCACTGATGGGGCCTCCCTGCTCAGGACCTGAGCGGGCTGCTCACTTTCTCTGGGCCTGGCCTCCCTGGAGACAAAGGGCTCCCCTCCTGGGGTTGAAACTGGCTCCCTGGTAGCAACGTGAGCTGGGAGTAGGGGCGGGGGGAGCACAGAATACGCCAGGTTTGGTTGAACTCCGTCTGGAGCAGGTGCTGCTAAGTCTGGGGACTGCCTGGGCTCAGTCAGACACACTGACTCCCAACTTTGTTGGGCTCTGCCCAAGGGCTAGGTCTAGACCATCTCCTAGGAACTTAGCCAGATGCGAAAGGGGCTCAGAGAGGTTAAGTGACTTGCCTAGGGTTGCTCAGCAGATAAGGGGTGGAGCCCAAAAAATCCAGATCTGACGGACTTCTCACACACAGGTGCACACACACACACAGAGACGCATGCACGCACGTGCGCACACACACACACCATCCCTTGCCACTGGCCTGAGCTGAGTCAGCTTCGAACCAGCCCCTCTGTGGGGCAAATCAGATCTCAGGGGCCCCAGAACCAATGCATTCCTGAGCTTCAGTCTCCTCGGCTATGAAGTGGGTGCAAGGAGCTAGAATCTCAGAGGGTCCTGCTGCAGGAGCGGCATGCCTTGTGTTAACCCTTCCGTGACCCCCATTGTTCTGGGCACCAAGTGGGGTGACCTCTGTAACCATGGCTCAGCCCAGCACTGCAGTCCTGTGGCCAGAACTGCCAGGGGTTCCCTCAGCTCAGATGACACCTCCTCTGGGAAGCCCTCCCTGACTTGGGCCGGGCTCCTATGCCCTGGGCTTGTCTCCATCTGCCACCCTCATCACAATGCCTCTTCCAGAGGCCCAGGACCAGGTCTTACAGCAGCCCCCACCCCAGATGATCCGGAGCCCCTCTAGCTCTGGAAATGTTTGCTGAATGAATAAGTGAATGAATGAATGATCGACTGGGAGAAAACCACTCAGAGCCTTGAACGAGCTAGAGACGCCCCCTCCCGAAGGCAGCTGGAGAATCAAAGAAGCCTCCACTGCCACCTCCTGTCCCATTTAAAGTGGTTCCTGCCCTGGGGAGATGAGCCCAAAGCCAACCCCTCCCCTTGGCTCCCGAACCTTGCACCTCCAGCTTCACCTCTCCCCTGGCGCGTCCAACTCCTTCCGGTCCTGGGGCACACTGAGCCCTCTCTGCCCCAGGGCCTTTGCACCTCCCTGCACACTCTTCCCCAGCGCTCAGCCTGGACGGCTCCTCTCATTGGTCAGCTGCTGCCTCCTCGGGGGACCTCTAGCCTCCCTGGCTGAGTTTGTCCTCCATCACTGCTGCATGTGTTCCCAGGCAGCAAATTATAGGTCAGAGGTTTATCTACTCACAGGTTGCCAGCTCTCTTTCCCCCACTGGAAGGTCAGCCCCTAGACAAGGGCCGGCTGGCCTGTGTGCTCACCAGGGGACTTCTCATGCCTGGAACACAGCCTGGCACACCAGAGGCACCATTCGTATCGGTTAAATGACTGGAACCAGACCCTCTTGAGCTCTTCCAGGGACGGGAAGCTCACTACCTACCATCGTAGCCCATTTTCCTGCTGGCTGGGAGCAAGTTCTGCTCCTGCCCCCACGCATTCCCACCCCCCCACCCTCCCGCGTGCCATGGCAGACGCCCTCGGAAGGAGCCCACGAGCCCCTTGACGCAGCCGGTGCTGCTCTCCAGCTAAAGGAGCTGGAAGAGTGGAGCCTGGAAGCCCCCCTGCTCCTGACCGGCTGCACCGAATCTCTGCAAGGGCCCCCCAGGTCTCGTCGGGTCTGGTATACGCATGAAGGCAGATCCACCAGGCGAGCCCCGCCTGAGGAGATGCAGCTGCCCTCACAAGAGGCTTGGCCCTCGGAGCGTCAGGTCCACAGGCTGCCACCACCACCACTGCCTGATGGTCAAGGAGAGAGCTCAAATGCCCTTGGGGCCACAGGACTGAATGAGGCCAGGACTCACCCCATCACGCTCAGCTCCTTCCAACGATGCACAGGAAGATGTGGTCCAGGGTCGGCAGGTGCCCTGATTAAAAAAACCGGAAGTTAAGATGCGGTCCAGGAAGCTCTGTTTTGAAAGACTGGCCACTATGGACACTTAACGGGGTATCAACCTCCAAGCAGCCCCGGGGGGACTGGTTCAAGACCTCTGCTCTAAAGCCCACTCTAGTCCTGTCCTGTCCTGTCCCACTGGGACAGGGTTAGGTTATCGGTCACCCCACAGGGGAGCTGCCTTCCTGTCCCCACCCCACCCCACCCCACGCAGCCCAAATTCCACAGCCTTCCTAAAGCCTCTCGACCAGAGGAGGAACAGACCGGCCAGCAGAGGGCGCCAGACATGGGGTTCCTCAACCCCAACTGCAGTTGCAGAAACCTGCTTCCAGCGTGGAAGTGGGAGGGTATGCATTCCTGGGCTTGAGACGCAGAATGACACACTGGGTCTGAGGCCAGAGGCTGAGACAGAGATCAGGTGCGGCCAGGCCCTCCCGGTCAGCTCTCCTGCCGAACCCAGGCCCTGGCCCTGGGCTGAACAAGGCCTTGAGCAGATGACGACTTCCAAGCCTCAGTTTCCAGCTCCGCGCAGGGCGGTGGCTGCAAGGAGCCCGCGGCACTTGGCTAGTGCGATAGGATGCGGTCGACACACACCCCTGCCCCTCCCCACCGAGGGGCACAGGCTCGGGCCACATCTGCTGCCTGCCAGGCCCCCTGGATGTCGCCAGCCTGACCCGGCACAGCTGAGGGTCCCCCACTGCGCCCCAGCCAGGATTCCTGTGCCTCCGCTCAGCTGATTCCTGCTTCCGGTTGGGTAGGGCTGCCATGGCTCCTTTACGGCCACTGTGAGCACAGGGGCTGCAGGAAGGCTACACCGAGCTCCAACTGTGCCTAGGTCTCGGCCTGACCCGGTACTGGGGGCCACCAGGGCAGTATGCTCAGGGGGCTCCAGTGACATCCCCAGTGGGGTTCCTGTCTGCTTAGGGCAGAAGGGGGAGGGGGAGCAGAGCGTCCATCAACAATAGCCAGGGGCCGTGGTCTGACCGGTCGCTTGTCCCAGCTGCCCTTCCCGCCTGGGCTGGAGCCCTGGACCCCCTGAGTCAGCGTGCATGTGGCCAGGAGGAGGGGGTGCATCCCTCCCTTGAGCACCCCTTCCTATCCTGCAGGCTGGAGCTGTCTTTTCAGCACCAGGGGGCCCTCCACTCCAGCCAAGGCAAAACCCCCAGCCCATCCTGTGAGCGGCAGCCCTTCCCTGCAGGGCACCCCATGGGCATCTGCCAACTGGTTGGGGTGGGGGTGGGGGTGGGCTCATCAAGCTGGCATCGAGCCCCCAGCCCACCGGCTCTCCTCCGGGAGGCGGATGTAGTGCCGGTGCGGGTGCCTGACTGCGGCCGTCCACTCTGGCAGGCAGCCTGGCGGGTCCTGGGGCATGACTTGTCCAGGCCAGGGAGGCCCGTGGAGGGGCGGGGTCCCAGAGCCAAGTGGGCTCAGTGTCCTCTCCGAGCCATGGCCTTGGTTGTTGTTGGGGGCAGGGCCTCTGTTCTGAGGATGGGGTCTTGCTGGCCTCTCTGTGCTGCAGCCCCCACCTCCTGGCCATGTCTTTGGTCCCCACGGGAAGGGAGGACAGACAGGGGAAAAGTCCCCTCCCCAGACCTCCCTAGCCCGCCAGCAGGGCCGGGAGGGGCGGGATGGCCCAGAGCACCCGCCCGGGTGGGCCAAGGTGCCCCAAGAAGAGGAGAGACCTGCTGGGAGCCGATAAACTAGGCGGGAGAGAGACACCACCTCCCCAGCCTCCCTGGCGCCCGCCTCCTCTGAGGCCCCTCCAGGGGGGCAGGGTCCCCTTCCCAGCTTGGGGGAGGGGTAGCATCTCTGACAGGTCAGTCCCGTTCCCTGGGGGAGGGGCAGCCCTCCCCCAGAGTCTGGGCCACACCCCAACCCCCACACCCATTTCCCTCTCTGTTCACTGTCCCTCCGAACTTGATGTCCCAGTGAGGACTTCAGGGGTTAAGGAAGCCCAGCTGTGGCACGGGGTGGTGGGGGGTCGGGGTGGGCAGTATATGTGGCTGAGAAGGGGGTCACGTGTGAAAAATATGAGAACACTGGAGGCTTGGGACATGGGGCCAGGCTCTCAGGGGCTCAGATGTCCTTTCTAAACTCTTAGAGGTGACCTCATTTCTCTACACAGGAGCCCTGTGAGGTTGGTCCCGTTGTCGATTTTTATAGATGAGGCGTCTCAGACACAGAGAGGGGAAGACATCTACCTGAGGTCACACAGCATGCTGCTGGCAGACCCAAAGCAATCTGATTCGAGTCTTCTAGATATTTGAGTGGGTATGGTTGGAAAAACATCTATCGGTTCAGTGCCATTTTTGTGGCTTTTCCCTTCATATTTTAAAAAATGAGGTTTTGCGCTTGCAATGGTGGGTTCTGGAAAGATGATTTTGGGGGGACTCGGACCCTCACAGTGAGGGAGGAATTGGTCTCCCTGGACCCTGGCGGAGGCCTCACGCTCATGCTCAGGGCCTGCGAGTCTGAGGGGAGCCGCTGGGACAGGCAGGGAGCGGGAAGCGGGCAGAGCCAGTGGCTGTAAGGAGCCTGGCGGAAGGCCGGAGGGGGCCCCACGTACCCTGGCCAGCTGCCTGGAACATCCCAGAATTTGGAGAAGGGGGCAGCTTCCTTCCGGGAGCACCGGGCCCTGTGCCTTGTTGGCGGGGTGGGGTGGGGTGTTCCTGTGGCCCTGCAAGCAGGCACCACCAGCAGGACAGTGACCCGGTTGTGCTCCGACCAGAAGCTGGCTGCGGTTTCAGGACCCCAGAGAGGACTCTGCCGCCTCACCTTTCCAGCCAAGAGCTTCGTTCCTTTGCAGGAAGCACTGCCCTCCCGGACAGCCCGCCATTCAGAGCCTGCTAGCCCGGGACCAGTTCCAGCCTGCGGGACAAAGCGGTAACCAGGGCCGCAGGCCCGGATGACCCCGGACAGGCAGTTGGCTCTGCTGCCTGGCAAGGCCCTCGCCATGGTTACGGCCCACCCATGGCTCTGCTCAGAGGATGGCATTGTTTGGGCGGCAGAGTGTGGCGAGCATGCAGGAGCCAGGGCTGGCACAAGCGCGAGTGCTTTCCCACGCTCCAGCCCCTCAGCAGCGGGACGGCGAGCGCGGGGCCCTGGCTTTGGTGGGCCGGAGGCTGAGGCCTGGAGAAGCGCACCGGGGCGTCGGGGCCAGCCTTGGGAGGAGGCAATCAGGCGATGAGCAGACGCCCCACATTTGCAAGGGAGCAGCGGCACAATGACAGCCTTGCTAAGATCACAAACACGCCCAAGCTAACACCGGGGGCCTCACCAGCTCCCGTTCCCAGGCAGACAGGAACCCGCGATGCTCGAACGCCCTGGAACCTCCAAGCCTCTGCTCCCACTGACCACTCGGCCTGAGGCCCGTCTGCCAATTCTACCCCTGGCAAGAATCCTCCCTAGAAGTTGTCGCCTTCCTTAGCTCCTCCCCGTGCGGCCGGGAGGGACGCTGTCGCCTGCCCCTTTCCACACACACCAGCTTCTCTTTGGAAACTTGTCCCTCCCCCGTGCTGTGGGGCCTTGGCGTGAGGAAGAGCGAATCTCAGAGGCTGCAGGCGCTGGAAGGTCTGGCTGGACCCCCCTTGGTCCCCTGGACCAGCCAAGGAGGGGCTGTTCAGTGTTGTCTGCTGGGCCCTGGGCCCTGGGCCCTGAAGGAAGGGCGCAAGGATGAGTCTATGGTTTTACCCACCATCCTGTGGCCACCACAAGGTTCAAATCAAACACAAAGATACCATTACGAAAGCGCAAGGGAAAAACAACTCGTACATACACAGGGACAGTGCGACGATGGCTCGCTTCTTATCAGAAACAAGGGGGAGTTCCCGTCGTGGCTCAGCAGGGAACAAACCCGACGAGCATCCATGAGGACGCGGGTTCGATCCCTGGCCTCGCTCCGTGGGTTAAGGATCTGGTGCTGCCAGGAGCTGTGGTGTGGGTCGCAGATGCGGCTTGGATCCCACGTTGCTGTGGCTGTGGGGTAGGCCAGCGGCTACAGCTCTGATGGGACCCCTAGCCTGGGAACCTCCATATGCCACAGGTGTGGCCCTAAAAAGCCAAAAAAAAGAAAAGAAAAGACGAGAAAGACGGGAAGCCAGGGAAGGACATGTTCAAACTGGTCAAAGAGAAAGAAGTCGACCCAGGAGCCTACATCCAGCAAAACCATCCAAAATGAACATGCTGCCTAATAAATTCATTGAGTAATAAAAAAATTTTAAAACACACACACACATGACAAAAAAAAAAAAAAAGGAACATGCTATAAAAACATTTCCAGGTTTAGCAGGTCTAAGGGAGAATGGTGCTGGCAGACTTTGTCCTCCAATAAACTCTAAAAGAGGGTCCTTCGGGGCGAGAAAAAAGGACAAAAGACGGTGACTCCAGTCTATAGACGTGAGAAGCCTGGGAGGGTGATTGCGTCTTGGGGTACAAAGCCACGTAAATATACTTCCATTTCTTACTTCTTTACAACATGTGACTGCACAACTACCCAAGTATAACGCTATATATGCACACGTATCATATAACAAACAACTGTGCCATTGCATTTAGGACATATGTAGGTGTAACATACACGACAATAACAGCACAAAAGAGTGGAGTGAGACGGAGTTACGTTTTACGGAATTAAGGCAGGATTAATCGGAAGGAGAGGCTAATAAGATGCATACATAATCTTCAGAGCAAACACTAATAAAAGAACTAAAAATATAGTTAAAAAATCAGCAGAGGCATTCCTGTGGAGGCTCAGTGGAAATGAATCTGACTGGGATCCATGAGGACGCAGGTTCGACCCTTGGCCTCACTCAGTGGGTTAAGGATCTGACCTTGCTGTGAGCTGTGGTGTAGGTCACAGATGCAGCTCAGATGCCCCGTGGCTGCGGCTGTGGTGTCGGCCGGCAGATACAGCTCTGAATCGACCCCTAGTCTGGAACCTATGCTGTGGGTGCGGCCCTGAAAAGCCAAAAAAAAAAAAAAAAAATCCACAGAGAAATTTAAGTGATACACTAAATGAGTAGTTGCCCAAGTACATGAAAGGAGTTAGCAAGAGAAGAGACAAGGAAGGAAAAAGGAGACGGACAGAAAATACACAGCAAAGTCAAAAACGTGAACCCAAGTGGAGCAGAACAAAAAAGTGTCTGCGTCCCGGGTCCCTGGCCCCGGACACTGCGCTCCTCAGACCCTAGGAACCCCGCGTGGGAGGACTGCCTTTGGTGGTTCATAAGAAGCGCTCCGGGCCAAACCTGAGTTTATGCGAATGAGCTAACTCTGGCTGGGCCAGTGCCCCAGACAGCTCCAGGATGAAGGCTGGGTGCCCCAGGAACCAGCTCTCCCAGGGACTAGAGGGCTGGGACTTGTGGCCACCTCCCTCCACCCTTGGGGGGTGGGGGGGGCACATATTGAGTTCAATCAGGAATGGCCAACGATGTAATCCACATACCTATGTCATGGGACCCCACCTAAACCCCTAAACAACAGGGCTTGAGGGCTTTCAGGTTGTGAACATATGGATGGACGGAGGGGGGCGCAGCCAGAGCAGGTAGGAAGCTCTGCACACCCTTCTCTTCCACGCCCAGAGCAGGTAGGAAGCTCTGCATGGCCCCCCCTTCCATACTCTGCCCTGTGCATCTCTTCCATTGGGCTGTTCCTGGGGTGCACCCCTCCGCAGCAGACCTGTAATCCTAGGCGAGTTCCGCTGAGTCATTCCACTGAGCTTCTGAACCTGAGACGGGGTTGTGGGAGCCTCTGCGTGTGCAGCCAAGTCAGACAGAAGCATGAGGAGCCTGGGGACCCGGGACTTGCAACTGGCATCTCAAGTGGGGGCAGCCTTGTGGGCTGGGGCCCTTTACCTGCAGGGTCTGTGCTGACACCAGGTAGTTCTCGTCAGAACTGAATGGAATTCCGTGAGTGGTAAAGCTGGAGCATCAGAGAATTAGATTGATAGATACTAATTATGTCTTTAATTACATTAAATGTGAGCTTGGGTCTAAACACCCCAATCAAAGGACAGAGCTTTTCAGACTATATTAATTTTTTTTTTTTTTTTTTGGTCTTTTTCTAGGGCCGCACCCGAGAGGTTCCCAGGCTAGGGGTTAAATCGGAGCTGTAGCTGCTGGCCTACACCACAGCCACAGCAATGCTGGATCTTTATCCCACGGAGCAAGGCCAGGGATTGAACCCACAACTTCATGGTTCCTAGTCAGATTCGTTAACCACTGAGCCACGACGGGAACTCCCCCCCCCTTTTTTTTTAAATTCAGGATCCAATTCTACATGAGCTAAACCTTGGATTCAAAGACACAAATCGATGCAAGTAAATGCACAGAAAAAGACACATGTGCAAACAGCCTGCCATAAGACAGCTGGGGTGGCTATATTGATATCAGACCAAATAGACACTAAGGAGAGTCATATTCCTAGGGACAAGGAGGGACGTTTCTAATGACACAGCAATTAGAAATGCACACATCTCCAGCCTAAGAGTCTCAAAATACATGAAGCAAAAGCCAACAGAATTGAAAAGATTAAACAATGCGGTTGGAGATTTCTACACCCCACACTTGATGATGAGAAAACAGCTCGTTGGAACGTAAGCCAGGGCAGAGAAAATCTGAACAACACTGCAACCAGCCTGACCTGACAGGTAGAGACGCCCCGCCCAGCAAAGGCAGAAACACTCCTCCCGAGCGTCCCTGGAAAGGTCTCAGGACAGAGGGCAGATCAGGTCTCAATACTCTTAAGAGGACTGAAATCACACAGAGCCTGCTCTCCAGCCTCAGAGGAATTAAATTAGAAACCAGCGACAGAAAACAATCTGGGAAACCCACAGATATTTGGAACTTAAAGAACATATTGCAAGAAAATAGGAGTCAAAGAAGAAATTGCATGGGAAAATAGAGACTATTTTGAGCCAAATGAAAATGAAAACGCAGCAAATCAAGCACTGCCACTAACGCAGTGCTTAGCAGGAAATCACAGCTCTGAACACCTAGGTCAGGAAAGTCGCCAATCCGTAACATGTTTCCACCATAAAAGTTACCAAGAGAAGAGTCAATTACACCCGGAGCAAACATAAGACAGGAAATAACCACGATTAACACAGAAATCAGTGACAGAAAGCAGAAACACAGGAGAGAAAATCAGTGAAACCAAAGACTGGTTCTTTGAAAACATCACTTCAAAAAAACAAAACATAAATGATCAAATTCAGGAACGAAAGAGGGGCTGTCACAACTCTACAGAAATACAGGCTCATAAGCGAATATTACGAACAATTCTATGTTAACAAAATAAACAGATAAAACGGACAAATTCCCATAAAGACCCCAAATTTTAAACTGACTTAAGAAGCAAGGGAAGATTGGAAAAGACTCTTAGCTGGGAACTTCAATCAGTAACATAAAATCTTCCCACATATAAAAGTCCACCCCAGACAGTCTTACTGATAAATTCTACCAACTCTTTAAAGACATAGCACGAAATCTTTCACAACGTAAAGAAGGAAACATTTTCCCAACTCAGTCTATGAGGAAAGCATTATCTTCTACCAAAGCCAAAGATGTCTCAAGAAAACCACGGACCAAGAGCCTCGTGAACACGGATACAAAAAATCCTAAAAAGAATACTGCAAACTGAATATAGCGCCAGGTAAAAAGGACCATACATACGCCACGACCAAGAGGGATTTATTCCAGGAATGCAAAGTTGGTTCAACATGCACGAAACAATTAATGTAATATATCCCATTAACAGAATGAAAGACATAAACTCAGATTCAGGAAGAGCACTTGACGGAGTCTAACACCCGTTCGTGATAAAAATTCACAACAAACTAGAAACAGAAGGGAATTTCCTCAAACTGATAAAGGCACCTACAGCTACTGTCCCACTCAGGATGAAAGACTGTGTTTTCCCCTCAACATCGAGAACAAAAGAAGGGTATCTGCTCTTGCCACTGTTACTCAGCATGGCACCGAAGGCTCCAGCCGGGGGAAGAAGCGCACATCAAATGAGATAAAGCAAAGGAAATAAATGAGAAGCATCCAGCTTGCAAAGGAAGAAGTTAAACTATTGTTATTCACACAGGACAGTCCTGTGTGCACAAAATCCTACGGAATTTCCCCCAAAGCTATTAGCACTAATAAATGAGTTTAGCAAGGGAGCAGGATTTAAGATCAGTATTCAAAAAGCAACTGCAATAAACATTCTGAAATTGAAATTAAGAAACCAAGTCCATTCACCAAGGCAAAAAGAATAACAAAATGCTGAAGAATATCTGTAGCAAAACAAGGGCAAGACTTGTATCAATAAAATGACCAAACACCGTGGAGACAAAGATTTAAGTACGTGGAGACGGCCCACCTTCAATTCTGCCCGGACTAATCCACACCTTCAGTATAATATCTGTGGAACTCCCGGTGGGTTCTTTTGGGTAGGAATTGACAAGCTGGCCCCAAATTTATCCGGAAATTCAAAGGACCTAGAATCTAGAATCGCCAAAACAATTTTGAAAGGGGACAGTTGGAGGACCTGCTGACCCAATTCCAAGACTTACGGCAAAGCCACAGTGATCAAGACAGCAGCATCTGGGAATGAAGACCAATGGAGCAGAATTAGGAACCCAGAAACCAGCACTGAGTTTACTGTCAAATGATTTCCTTCCCTCCCTCCCTTCCTTCCGTCCATCTGTCTTTCTTTTTTTCTTTTTAGGGCCACACCTGCAGCATATGGAAGTTCCCAGGCTAGGGGCTGAATTGAAGCTGCAGCTGCCGCCCTATGCCACAGCCATGGCAACACTGGATCCGAGCCACATCTGTGACCTACGCCACAGCTTGCGGCCATGCCAAGATTCTTAACCCACTGAGCAAGGCCAGGGATCAAACCGGCATCTTCATGGATACTATTCGGTTCTTAACCCGCGGAGGCACAAAGGGGGACTCTGGTCGAATGATTTTCAATGAAAATACAAAGACAATTCAATGGCAGAACAATAGTCTTTTCAACAAACGGTACTGGGACAACTGGATTTTCCACAAACAAACAAACAATAAAACCTCACACCATATACAAAAAGCAACTCAAAATGCAGCAGAGAACTCCCTGTAACAACTAAAACTATACAACTTCTATAAGAAAACACAGGTGAAAAACCTCTGTGATCTTGGGTTAGGCATGACACCAAAAGCACACTCTATATAGAAAAACTGATAAATTGGACTTCATCGTAAGAAAACACTTCTCTTCAAAAGTCACTGTTAAGAGAATGAGGAGTTCCCTGGAGTTCTCGTTGGGGCTCAGCAGAAATGAACCTGACTAGCACGCATGGGGATGCAGGTTTGATCCCTGGCCTCGCTCAGTGGGTTAAGAATCCGGTGTTACTGTGAGCTGTGGTGTAGGTCGAAGATGTGGCTCGGATCTGGTGTTGCTGTGGCTATGGCCTAGGCCAGCAGCTACAGCTCTGATTCAACCCCTAGTGTGGGAATCGCCATATGCCACAGGTGCAGCCCTAAAACAACCAATGGGGGGGAAAAAAATGAGGAGTTTCCTGGTGGCACAGCAGGATAAGGATCTGGCATGGTCACTGCTGCAGCTCAGGTCACTTTCGTGGCAAGGGCTCCATTCTTGGCTGGGGGATTTCCAAATGCCGTGGGTGCAGCCAAAAAGAAAAAAAAAAAGAGAAAACAAGTGAGAGACAGAGGAGAAAAGTATCTGCAGAGCAGGTATCTGATAAGGGACCAGCACCCAGAATATATAACAAACACGGTTCAGTGAGAACACACCTCATGTTAAAAATGGGCAAAAGACCTGAATAGCTTATGAAAGAAGATACATGAAATGATAACAGTACCTAAAAGAAGGCTCAACCTCATTAGTCATTAGGGAAATGCAAATTAAAGCCACAGTGAGATGCCACTTCGTACCTCCTAGGATGGCTAGAATCAGAAAGACAATAACCAGTGTGGCTGAGGATGTGGGGCAGGTGGCACCTTCATGCATCTCGGCTGACAATGCAAAATGAGGCAGTCACTTGTAAAACGGGCCAGCAGTTTCTTTGAAAAGTTAAGCACCAACTTCCGTATGACCCAGCATTTCCCCTCTCAGGAATCTACCCCAGAGAAATGAGAACATATGGGGACTCACAGAGGTGTGGGAATGCTCAGAGCGGGGTCTCCGTAAGAGACCCCAACCGGAAACCATCTAAATGACCATCAGCTGGGGAACGGCTAAACTGGGGGCCGTGCGGACAAGGAAACTCGGGTCAGCAATACAAGAATGAGGCGCTGACACCTGTGTCGACTGAATGAGCCTCAAAAACATGATGCCGAGTGAAGCCGCCATGGACGACAGACGGCGTGGTTCCGTCTTTGTGAAGGTCCAGAAAAAGCAGATCTGTAGAAACAGAAGGCGGGTCAGTGGTTTCCTGGGGCTCCGGCGGAAGCAGGGATGGGCTAAATGGGCTTGAGGGAACTTGGGGCACGATGGAGATGTACTAATAGTGGATTGTGGTGATGGCTGCACAACCCTGTAAGTTTACTAGAAATCCCTCCCGAAGGGTAAATGCTATGTGGTGTTAATTTCACCTCGTCGACAAAGCTGTTTTTAAAGAAACAAACATTTGGGAGTTCCTGCTGTGGCTCAGCGATAATGAACCCGACTGGTATCCCTCAGGACGCAGGTTTGATCCCTGGCCTCGATCCACGAGTTAAGGATCCGGCGTTGCCGTGAGCTGTGGTGTAGGTTGCAGATGCGGCTCAGATCTGGCGTGGCTGTGGCTGTGGGGTAAGCCGGTGGCTACAGCTCTGATTCGATCCCTGGCCTGGGAACCTCCATGTGCCGTGGGTGCAGAGACACACCTTGACGTTGGATTATAAAGCCAAACATAGAATGATGGCATTTCTCCCCACGCTGACATACGGATTTAGTGCAATTCCCGTAAAAAATCCCAGCAATGTTTTTGTAGAATAGACAAGATTATGCTAAAACTTATATGCAAAGACAAAGGAACTCCAATAGTTCAAACGATTTGGAAGAATAAAGTGAGAAGAATTACTCTACTCGATTTCAAGCCATATTAAATAGTGACAACAATCCATGCTGTGAGGTATGGGGGGTGGATAGACACAGATCAACAGAACGGAACAGAGATCTTAGAAAAGGCCCTGCATAAGCACAGCCAGCTGATTTTTTTTTTATGCCCACACCCGTGGCATATGGAAGTTCCCAGGGTAGGGGTGTAATCAGAGCTCCAGCTGCCAGCCTACATCACAGCCACAAAGCAACGTAGGATCTGAGCTGCGTCTGTGACCGACACTATAGCTCACAGCAACGCCGGATCCTTAACCCACTGATAGAGGGCAGGAATTGAACCCGTATCCTCATGGTTACCAGTCAGGTTCGTTTCTGCTGTGCCACACTGGGAACTCCAGTTATTGCCTTTTCAGTAAACAGCCTTGGAATGACTGAATATCCACAGGCAAAAAAGTAAACTTCAATCTAAACGTTGCATTTTATTTTTAAAATTCAGCTCAAAATTAATCATGGATTTAAATGTAAAATACAAAACGTTTAGCAGGTCCCACGGTGGCTCAGTGGAAATAAACCCGACTAGCATCCATGAGAACATGGGTTCGATCCCTGGCCTTGCGCAGTGGGTTAAGGATCCTGCGTGGCCGTCGGCTATGGGGTAGGTTGCAGACACAGCTCAGATCCCAAGTTGCTGTGGCTGTGGTGTGGGCCAGCAGCTGCAG
Source organism: Phacochoerus africanus (assembly GCF_016906955.1). Taxonomy (NCBI): domain Eukaryota; kingdom Metazoa; phylum Chordata; class Mammalia; order Artiodactyla; family Suidae; genus Phacochoerus; species Phacochoerus africanus. Next base: position 3,492,083 of record NC_062548.1, on the reverse strand, counting down.
CTCCGACTCGACCCGTAGCCCGGGAACCTCCATATGCTGTGGGTGCAGCCCTAAAAAAAAAAAAAAAAAAAGCCAAACTTTTACATGATAGAATCAGAGAAACTCTTTAGGACCCAGGGCTTGGCGAAGAGCTCTTAGAACTGACACCAAAATCATGGCCTGTAAAAGAAAAATCAACGAGCTGAAACTCACCAAAATAAAAAAAACCTCCTGCTCCGTAGAAAACCCTCTTAAAGGACAAAATGACAAACTGCAGGGTGGGAGCAAATATTTACAAGGCACACAGCAGACAAGGGACTCCTACCTAGAGTCTGCCTGTCTACATTAAAAAATCCACGAGGGAGTTCTCGCCGTGGCACCGTGGGTTAAGCATCCGGCGTTGCTGCAGCTGTGGGGTAGGTCATAGCTGTGGCCTGGATTCAGTCCCTGGCCCGGACACTTCCATATGCGATGGAAAAAGAAAAAGAACCCCGAGAAGATGGACAGAAGACACAAAGAGACATTTCTCTTGGGGCCCGCTAACAAGTGCGTGCTGTAGGGTGGGGCTGTGTCCCCAACTCAGGGCGGGCGGGGCTGAGTCCTGCAGCAGCATCGCGCGTATGGGCGCAGGTCTGACTCTGGGTCACCCCCAGAAGAGAGGAGGCCCTGGGGACATGTCCGTGGGAGGGCGGGACCTGAGGGAGGCCTTCCTCAGAGAGAAAAGTGATGAGCAGAATGTGATCTCAGGCCTCATGAGGGGAATCCCACCCCAGGCCAGCCTGGGCTTGGCCACCTCCTGCCAGGCTTCTGCTCTGGGGTGGGGGACCCAGGAGCACCCACCCTGAAGACGGGGATGTGGGCGCATCGGGTCCCCGGCAACCCGCCCTCACCCTCCATGGGGCCCCTCTGGGCTCTCCTGGCTCCACCATGCAGGGCTCTGAGCTCCCAGGGGCCACCACTGGCCAGGTAATTTTATCTGCTGTCTGTGCAGGGCCCCTCCCCCGCAGCCCCAATAGCGACTCCGCCAATCAGACGCCCTCAGGACCCTGGTTCATCTCAAGTGGTCTTAAGGTTTGGCCCCCGACTGCAGAAAGCTGCTCCGGGCGGTGGAGGTGCCTGTGCCCGCGGACCAGTGCACTGCGGCACAGCCAGGCTTGGGGAAGGGCCCTACCCGAGCCGAGGCGGGATTCCTGACCCGAGGCTGCCCCCTGCTGGGAGGCTCCGAGGCCAGGCCAGCCCAGCCCAGCCCCGTGCAGCCCCTCTTGGGACCCTGGCTGCCTTGGCTGCTGGCCTCAATGCAGAGCCGGACGGCTCCCCGGAGAGGACATTCCTTGTGCACATGGTCGGCAGGAGAGGAGGCATGAGTCCTGCCCCCTCCCCAGGACGGGGGATGCGCTGGGGGCCACTCCCAGGGCTGCAGGGCACAACAGTGCCCCTGGGAAGGCCCCCCCGTGGGGACAGAGCCAGGCCCCTGGGGCAGGTGCTGGGCAGCGGCCTCGGGCACCTGTGACCTTGGTCTCACTTCTCCAGCCTCACTTTCCTCCTCTATAAAATGGGAATGGATATGGAAACCACTCCTCAAAGGTACACGGGCCATGATGGTGGCCAGCGGCTATGTGACCACGTGAAAAGGGCTACTCTGAGCTGGGACGTGCTGTTAAGTGTAAAATACACACTGGCCTGTCAGTCTTCAAACAGAACAAACACCCAGACTGTAAAATATCTTACAACTAATTTTCATGTGATTCACAAGGTGACAATGTTTTGGATACATTGGGTGAAATATACCATTAAAATTAATTTCATGGAGTTCTCGTCGTGGCTCAGTGGTTATGGAATCCGACTAGGAACCATGAGGTTGCGGGTTCGATCCCTGGCCTTGCTCCGTGGGTTAAGGATTTGGCATCGCCGTGAGCTGTGGTGTAGGTCGCAGACACAGCTTCGATTAGACCCCTAGCCTGGGAACCTCCATATGCCACAGGTGCGGCCCTAAAAAAAGGCAAAAAGACCAAAAAGAAAAAAAAAAATTTTACTCATTTTTTAGTTTTTGGGAGGTTACCAGACTAAAATTTTACATTGGCATGTGGCCCAAAGGGTTGTAGGGAAAATTCAATGACACAGCACGTGCTGACCAGTAAACCTTGATAAACGGTAGCCAATCCTATCCTTACTAGCACACAGTGGCCACTACAAGCAGCAGTTTCTTCCAAATCTTGTGTTTTATTAAGAACTCCTAGTAAGTTTGGGGAGTTCCTGTCGTGGCGCAGCAGAAATGAATCCGACTGGGAACCATGGGGTTGCTGGTTCAATCCCTGGCCTTGCTCAGTGGGTTAGAGATCCGGTGTTGCCGTGCATGGTGCAGGTTGCAGATGTGGCTCAGATCTGGCGTTGTTGTGGCTGTGGCGTAGACCAGTGGCTACAGTTCCGATTCTACCCCTAGCCTGGGAATCTCCATATGCTGCAGGTGCAGCACTAAAAAAAGTCAAAAAAAAAAAAAAGAAAGAAAGAAAAAAAAGAACTCATAACTTTGAATGCTATTCTTGTGCTTCTTTTCATTAAAAAAAACAATTTTTTTTTAGCAAAACTTGAATCAAAGTCACTAGTTCAGGAAGACGTGCCTCCTTTTAACAAGTGGGTCAGCGGCCAAGGCTGTACTCAGAGGAGGCTGGAGGCCTGGGCCTCCGTGAGCCGAGACTCTCACAGCCCACCTGCGCGCAGCCCCATCCCACTGGCGCCACACGGGAAAGAACTGCCTGTGCTGCTTCCACTCCTCAGGAGGAGCCGGGGGAGACAGCCACAATCTCTGGAGCCCCCCAAGAGGGGCCCAGAACAGACCTTCCTCACAGAAGAAAGTAAGGGAGGGGACCCACCAGAACCTGCGTCTGGGTGAGTTCTGGAACCGTCCATCATGGAGACAGACGAGCCACGGGTGGAAGTCAAAGTCAAGGGATGCAGAGGCCAACTGTGGCTGAGATTCGGGGAGAGGCGAGGTCCCGGTCGTCAGGGGAACAGGGAGAGAAACACGGGGAAGCTTCTGGGAGGAGGTGGTGCCATCCTGGAGGCTGCGATTGAGGGAGGCCAGGGAGGCTCCCCCTCCCGCAGCTGATTTCATCAGTGGCCTCCCTGCGCCAGCTCCGTCGCTCCAAACTCTTGGAGCTGATGCCACCTGGAGGGAGAGTCTGGCCACCTGGGGGGCAGAGTTGCTCCAGGCGGGCATGACCTTGGCCTCTCGGGTGGCATGGAGCCGCAGTTCCTCCTGTGACAGCAGAGCCCTTCCCCCTCCACCTTCCCCCACTGGGGATTTGGGCCACGCCGATGGCCAGCTTGCAGGTAAAGAAGCTGGAGCTTGGGGGTCTCCTCGCTGAGTCCGCGGGGGGCCCAGCCAGAGCTGGAGAAGAAGCCGCGTTCTTTGGCAGCGCTCAACCAGCGCTGCCAGGCACACGCTTGGCCTCTTTGCACATGGCAATGTGAGCACAGCCAGCCTGATGACAACATTCTGGAGAATGCGGGTGGCACTGGGTCCCCTGAGGAGTTACCAGAGGCAAGTCCAGAAACAAAGCCCTCCTTGGGGCACCGTGCCTGGTCCCTGCCAGCCAAACCCCAGAAGACGCTTCAGAGGGGAGCTGGGCACCAATGAAGCCAGAAGCCCACTTCTCCTGAGCCCTGGATGCCAGGCCTCTGGGCAGCTCCGGCCGACCTGCCAGGTCCATCTTACACTCCTGCCAACGATGCATGAAGGGCCCGACTTCCCCACATCCTCACCAAACCTGCTGCCATGACGACAGCCATCCTGCTGGGCATGAGCTGGTCTTTTCGTCTTTTTAGGGCTGCACCCACAGCATAGGCTATTTCCCAGCTAGGGGTGGAATTGGAGCTGTAGCTGCTGCACCACAGCAACAGCAACAATGTATCCAAGCTGCATCTGCGACCTACACCACAGCTCATGCCAACACCAGCTCCTTAACCCACTGAGCGAAGCCTGGGATCAAACTCAGATCCTCATAGACACTAGTCAGGTTCTTAACCCGCTGAGCAACAACAGGAACTCCTGCCACTGTGGTCCTTTTTTTTTTTTTTTTTTTGTCCTTTTAGGGCCACACTCGTGGCTTATGGAGGTTCCCAGGCTAGGGGGTGGAACTGGAGCTGCAGCCGCCGGCCTACACCACAGGCACAGCAACACAGCATCCGAGTCGCATCTTCAACTTACACCACCGCTCAGGGCAATGCCAGATCCTTAACCCATGGAACAGGGCCAGGGCTAGAACCCACGTCCTCATGGATACCAGTCAGGTTCGTTAACTGCTGAGCCACAACAGGACTCCCCCAATTTGCCCATTTTTGAATGGGATTTTTTTTTTTTTTTTGGTGTTGAATTTTAGTGGTCTCTATATTCTGTATACTAATCCCTTATCGGATAGACGACTTGCAGTATTTTCTCCCGTCCCGTGGGTTAGCTTTTCACTCAGGTGACAGCGTCTCTTAATGCTCCAGCTTCACCTTTGCAGGTGGACCACTCCCCGCCCTGCCCACGCTCCTGAGGAAAGGACCTGCCCGCTCTCTCCCTGCCTCCCTGCCCACAGCCAGATGGCGTCTGCGGTTGCACTTCCCTGCACTTCTAGCTGCTCTGTGTCCGTCCTCCCTCCCACTGCCTGGAGCCCACGCGCACACACACACGCACACACGCACGCGCACGCACAGCTCTGAGTTCTGTGGCCAGGCTCCATGCCCAGTGGCTGCCCCGCACCCCCCCAGCGCACAGGGCTTGGAGAAAGGCTCGGAAAAGTGGATGCCGCCAGCAGCCAATCTGACACAATACACAAGGTGTCTGGCCAAGATGGAACACATTTCCATTCAAGGCAGGACCAGTCTATGGAACGGAGCAGACTTTGGCTTCTTCACCAGCTGAGAGACTTGGAATTGCTCAAAACCCCTATGGAAAGGCTACAGCATCGTTTGCACACATGTCTCAGAAGTTCCTCAGGAAGCAGAGACGGGAGCTGAGCTAAGACTGCGGATTCTTCCGAGGCAATAACGGGGTGGTGGCCGGGCTGGGACAGGGGTCAGGCTCTGACCGCCATTCTTCGAGGCTTTTATACGAGGTTTTCTTCAACCTGGCATAGACAAGCAGGGCAGCTATCTTCTGAGATCCTACCCCATCTAAGTGGAAGAGGCCCCAGGTTTGTGTGGCCCCCGAGTTCGAGGAGCTCAGTATGAGGAAGAGAGGAGAAGCCCCAGTTACCCTGCTGCCAGGGGAGAAGTGCAGGCGTGCGCCTCCTGCCACGGCAGGTGTGCAAGGTGTGCAGGGAGGCCGCCATGGTTCCAGGGCGACACAAAGATGTCCTCCCCCTCGAACATTTTCTGTTTCTGCTTTCTTCACCCGCACAGACTCTGCCAGGGCTTATTCAATCGGCAAGTCAACTTCGTGGGGGTGGGGGGACACCAGGAGCCACCTCTGCAGAGAGACCTGCCCAAGAACCTCCCCGTGTGGGTCCATGTGGGAGCACAGGATGTGGGGTGGGAAGAAGCAACCTGGACGGGGCTCTAGAGAAAGCTTGTGGCGGAGTTCCCGTCGTGGCGCAGTGGTTAACGAATCCGACGAGGAACCATGAGGTTTCGGGTTCGATCCTTGCCCTTGCTCAGTGGGTTAAGGATCCGGCGTTGCCCTGAGCTGTGGTGTACATCGCAGAGGTGGCTCGGATCCCGCATTGCTGTGGCTCTGGTGTAGGCCGGTGACTACAGCTCCGATTCGACCCCTAGCCTGGGAACCTCCATATGCCATGGGAAGTGGCCCTCGAAAAGGCAAAAAGACCAAAAAAAAAAAAAGAAAGAAAGAAAGCAAGCAAGCTTGTGGCTGGGCCGCCCGGGCCTGGACAGCCTGAAGGAGGCGTCCTGGGGGAGTGAACCATTGGAAGTGGCCAAGAGGAGGCCGTTTGCCGGGTGTGGGTGATGCCACCCGGGCCTGGCCTCCGCCAGCTGAGACGGTGGCCTCGGGTAGGCTCGGACATGGTGGAAATAGGCTCATGAGGGCCTGGGGTGGTGGGGGCGCCCACAAGTGCCCATGTCCAAGTCCCTGGGCAGGGTCGGTGCCAAACCAACGTCTGCTGGCCTCCGTGCTGCCCAGCTGCTGCCCTGGTGACATTCGGGTCCTTCCAGCTCATCCGGACACTGTCCCCAGGAAGCCGGCAGAGAGGCACCAGGCCAGGTCCTAGGAACCCCAAACCCCACAGCCTGCGGGGCCACAGCAGGAGGGTGTGTGGGGACCATCTTTGCTCGGGGCTTAGAAGCCCAGGGCCGAAGCTTCAAGGAACCAGAAAGGGCATGTCTCTGGGCCGTCTTAGCAGAACAACTCAAGGCTTGCTACTTGAACCTGTCTGCAGGCCAGGCCAGGCAACTACCAGGCCACATGGGTCCATCAGCCAGGCTGGAAGAAGTTCCAGCTGGGAGAGGGGAGGGCTGCCTGGCTTCTCACCGGCTGTGAGCACGGGGTTCCCACCTCCCAGGGGGATGGAAGGGCGTGCGGGAAGCAGCGGGCAGCTGCCCAAGGAGCTTGGTAGCAGAACGGTTTTCTTTTGATTGCGCCCTTGAGGTCTGCACCTCAGGGGGCATCAGAACCAGCTCTGGGAGGAGGAGCTGATGGGCAGTTAGAGCAGAGGCCTTGGCAGAGGAGGAGCCAGCAGCCTCGAGGACGGCACGCCCGGCCCTCCCTGGCTGCGGCCCGAGCCGGGTGAGCTCCACGGCACGGGAAGGGCCCCGAACTAAGCTGCCCATTTCAAGCCAGACCTTCCTGGCTCCATGGACCGGCGCTGCTGCCCAGGGTGGGGCTGCCCCACCGGGCGTGACGGGGTTAATGCGGCCGCTCCCTCGGCTGGCGAGGTCCTCCTAAGAGCTGGATTTTTCCTCTCTCCTCCCCTCTGCTCCGGGCCTCTCTGCCAACGCTCAGTCACCCATACCACTCCACCCCCAGGACATGCAGCTGGCTGCCGGCTAAGTGCCCTTTCCGCCAGCTCCCCCCTTTTTCGTCGTCACCAGTCTGAGGGCCAGGGCCTCCCGAGGTCCTGCCTGTGGTCTTCCAGCCACTGTCTAGCCCTGGGCTGGCTTCTTCTAAAGGCTGGCCCTGCCGCCACAGCCCCCGGGGGCCTGGGGGACCACAAGCGGACGGGGCAGGTTGGGGGGCCCCTCGGGGGCAGGGAGGGCTCCTCAGTGGTGGCAGATGAAAGGCCGGACTCGGCAGGGCTTTCGAGTCAGAGCATCTCGGTTCTTGAGTAATGGTGGGACCATCAGACGGGTCTCAAGGCCCCCATCGGGTAAACGGCCCCAATAATCCCCGGCCGGAGGTTCGGTTTCGCTCAGGACCTTACAGGGACCTTCCCGAAGCCCCGGCGCTTCCGCCAACGCGCCTCTTCCCGCATGAGCCCCTCTTCCTTGGCAAGTCTAATGCCCTGGCAGCTTTCTCCTTGGTGTGTGACACCCAAGATCAGGGGCCACCTGAGGTCAGGATGAACGCGACGAGCGCCCATTCACAGAGGGCCCCACAGGGGACAGGCAGCTGGAGGAGAAAGGACACACAGGGGCGGATTTCTGAAGACACTGGCCTGAGCCAGACATGAGACCGGGCGCGCCCAGCCCCTTCCACCCGACTACTGGCGGGGCAGCAGGGCTTCCCAAGGCCGGGACGGGCCCGCTCACCCCAGTCCACCCACGGCAGCCCCCATCCCCCCCCCCCCCCGTGGGAGCTCTGTGCTCTGGGAAACAGTTCCAGAGGATTTTATAACCAAATCATGCTTCAGCCAAACCTTTGAGAAACCCAGACCACTTTCTAAGCCAACCTACTTTGAAATCCAACACTAAAATCCACTTTTCGAATGTATGCCCCACAGTTCTGAAACAAAAATATTCTGGAAACCTCCTGGAAGCTAAGCTACTTTGGAAGAAAATCAGTGGAAAATGGCCAAGCGGTTTCATGTGGATTGTTTTTAAGCCTCCCATGTTTGTAAACTGCTTTGAAGTCAAAGCGGTTTTGTCAAAGCCAGGGTTTCCGCTAGAATTTTCCTGGGAAGAAGCTCAGATGCTTGGACGGGGCTCAAGGAAGGGCCTGCCCGTTCCTTAAGGACACACACCAGGCTATACACAGGGGCCGTGCCCGCATCTTGGTTGGCGTCTCGGATCTTTGGTGGACACACTTCTCTCTCAAACCCTTTGCCCAGACACCTCTCCCGATCTGTCCGATCCATGCTGCTCTCCTCTAGAGACCGGGGCGGAAAACCCACCCCAAATGCATCCGAATGCCTCAGCTAGCCCGTGCCTCCTCCTTCCTGGCGTCTGGGTGGGCCGTTCCAGCCTTGGTGCTGGAGGTAGGGCCCAAAGTACCAGAACTCGGTGACGGGGGGGTAGGGGGGGGCTGAGCGGAGATGATCACCGGTCTCCCCACACTCACATCTGTCACTTGAGGTGCCATCATGCCCACTTTCGTTCCTCTGACAGGCCCAGGAAGCACCACTGGGTCCTGGGTCTGGGGTGGGGGTGCCTCATCGGCTCTTTGCCCCCCGCTCCCCCGGCTCCTGGGGCAGAGGCGGGTGAGGAGCTGGGAAGGACACACACAAGGCTGGGGAGGGCAGGGCGTGCGGTTCAGGGGCGTCGCTATACGGGGTTCTGAATGACACGTCTTTTCTTTATAGTTTTTGTCAGCCTAGAGCCAACCCGGTGGCGGGGGGGGGCTGTTTTCTCAGGGCAGAGAGTACCCGCCCTGTTTTGCCAAGAGACCACCAGCGGCCAGGCGCTCCCAGCCCAGGGGCAGCAACACCAAGGCTGGGTCTCCGGGGCCAACCGTGCGTCAGGAGTGGCCTCTCCCCAGCGAAGGTGCCACCTCCTTCAGAGACACACAGGCTGCGGTCTGACGGGTAGGAGCCGAGACCTCTGTACGACCTGCCAGAAGCCACCCTGGCTTGGGCCTTGAGGCTGGTGTTTTGTTCACAGCAGCACCCTGCCCGCCCATGGGGGGGGGGCAGCAAACATGGGGGCACCCCGTCCCAGCTAATGCATGGACGGCGGCGGCGGCTCTGCCTTAGTTCTTGTAAATGTACATGGACTCGAGGAAGCAAACGCGGCGATGGAGCCTCCTATGTGTTGCACTCACGCGTTATCATCTGCCAGCATTTTGTGAGACCGAAGGGCACGGAGGTGCAGTTCTTGCAAAAAAGAAACACAGAATGACCACTTCTGGGTCTACAGCCCAAAGCACCGCGAGCAGGACTCGGGCAGAGGTTTGCGCATCCATGTTCACGGCAGCAGTACTCACCGTCGCCAAAGGTCAAAGCAACCAAGTGTCCACGGACGTGTGATGGCCCGTCCAGGCCGAGAGCTCTTCAGCCTTGTAAAGAAAGGACACGTGCTACACCACGAACCCTGAAGACACTGTGCTCAGTGAAACAAGCCACCATAATAAGCCCAAAGGACAAACACCATGGGATGCCACCAGGAGGTCCCCGAAGAATCAGATTCACAGAGACAGAAAGTAGAAGACCGGCTGCCAGGGTCTGGGGGAGGGGTGGGGGTGGGGTTAGTGTTTCACGGGGACAGAGTCTGGGTTTCGGACGATGAAATGATTCCTGGAGATGGATGGTGCTGACGGCTGTGCAACAACATCCACGTCCTCGATGCCTCTGAACTGGACACTCGAGAGTTTTAAAAGGGTGAGTTTGATGTTGCGTGTATTTTCCCCCAGTTTTTAAAAGATCTGAAATGAACACCAATTGAAACCATCCTCGTCAACTCCGATTCATCCCGGAAAGTACAATAAGGTCAACTTTCTTTGTCTTCAGCAGTCATCCAAAGCGCATGGTCCTGGCGCAAAGACAGAAACAGAGACCAATGGAACAGGAGAGAAAGCCCAGAACTCCACCCACGCACCTACAGCCAACTCCTCTATGACAAAGGAGGCGAGAATATACAATGGAGAAAGGACAGCTTGCTCAATAAGTGGTGCTGGGAAAACTGGACAAGAATGGAAATCAGAAGCATGGAAAAGAATGAAATGAGAACCCTAACACCGGACACAAAAATAAACTCCAACTGGGTCAAAGACCTAGATATGAGGCCAGACACTATCAAACTCTTAGAGGAAAACACAGGCCAAACACTCTCCAACATAAACGACAGCAACATCTTCTCAGACCCACCTCTCAGAGTAATGACGGTGAAAACAAAAATAAACAAATGGGACTTAATGAAATTTAAAAGTTTCTGCACAGCAAAGGAAACCCTAAACAACACAAAAAGACAACCCACAGAATGGGAGAAAATCTTTGCAAGAGAATCAACTGACAAGGGATTCATCTCCAAAATTTATAAACACCTCCCACAGCTCCATACTAAAAAAACAAACAACCCCATCAAAAAATGGGCAGAAGATCTAAACAGACGATTCTCCAAAAAGACATACAGATGGCCAAAAACACATGGAAAGATGCTCAACACCACTCATGATTAGAGACATGCAAATCAAAACCGCGACGAGGCACCACCTTCCACCAGCCAGAATGGCCGTCATCCAAAAGGCTACAAACAGTAAGTGCTGGAGAGGGTGTGGAGAAAAAGGAACCCTATCACACTGTGGGTGGGACTGTAAACTGGTGCAACCACTGTGGAAAGCAGTACGGAGATGCCTCAGAAAACTAAACATAGAACGACCATTGGATCCAGCAACCCCACTCCTGGGCATCTCTCCAGAGAAAACCACGACTCGCAAAGACACATGTACTCCGATGTTCATTGCAGCACCATCTGCAATAGCCAAGACATGGAAACCACCTCAATGTCCATCAGCAGAGGAGTGGATCCAGAAGAGGTGGCACATATACACAATGGAGTACTACTCAGCCATTAAAAGGAAGGAAATACCGGCATCTGCAGCAACGTGGATGGACCTAGAAACGATCCTGTGAAGCGAAGTCAGTCCGACAGTGAGACACCAGCATCCACTGCCGGCACTGACGTGTGGAATCTGATAAAAGGACACAATGGACCTCTTTGCAGAACAGATACTGACTCACAGACTTTGAAAAACTGGTGGTTTCCAAAGGAGACAGGCTGGGGGTGGGGGGATGCACTGGGGGTTTGGGAGGGAAGTGCTGTAAAATTTGGTTGTGATGATTGCTGTTCTCCTATAAATGTAATACAATTAAGTAATAAAAATAATTTAAAAAACCCCCAAAACTTTGTCTTGTGAGAAACCCATTGTCCTAAATAGGATGGCCAGCCACCTAATGATAAAATAAAGTCTTATTATGGTCATTATTTTACTGGGTGAAAAAAAGCACTTTAAAGCTTCCTACTCTAAATTTGCTCAGCCCTGGGCAGAAACTCTGAAGCTGAAAGTCCCTGCTGGCCCCCTTGCCCACCCCCTGAGACATGGCTTCTGGGCCCCGCAGAGCTGGGCCTCTGAGCTTGACGTGAGGGTGAGTGTGCTGGCTGCGGCCACCAGCCTGCCTCTGGCATCTGGGGAGCTCTGGATGGTGGCCCGGCCACCACGTGCTCTTCCCTTCCTGCTCTGGTCTTTCCTCCAGCCTGGGGAAATTCTTGAGATGAGCAGGGCCAGCCGGCCTCCGCTGACCCGGGACCAGGGCACTGGCTGAGCACGGCTCTTGTGCGCCGAAGCCCCTGAAACGTGATCAGCAGAACACTGGCCCCAAATCCAGAAGGGTTGCTGTCTGTGCTAAGCAACCTGACGCTCTGGATGTGCTGAGAGACAGGGGAGCCGGAGGCCACCTTTCCCACGCGAGAACTCCGAGCGGTTCAGGCACCGGGCCCAGCACCACCCGACTGAGGTCATTTCACACAAACGCAGAGACGCGAGCATGAGATGAAGTGTCAGCTCCCCCAGCCCAAGGCAAAGCCAGAGAGACGCGGGGTTGGCGGCAAGTTCCGGGCTGCTGTCACGTCGTGCCTTCTAGCTGATCTACCTAGGGTTTTCCCTGCACTCTGATTATACAAAGACCTAGTGTGTGGTGCTGCTGCAGCGCCACGCAAAACAAAAGGAACCTGCAAGCAGAAGACCAGACTCCCGCTCCAGGCACCAGTGCTGACACCGAGGGCCGCTGCCATCCCGTGGCCCTCTGAGGAAGCGTCCTTCCCTTCAAAGGGCAGCGGCATCCCGCGGAAACCGGCCCCCAGGAAAGCGCTGGAGGCCCAGGCGCTGAGCTGGGTCAAGCGCTCCCCAAGACCTGAGCTGGAGTTTTCAGATCCACCTCTCCAGACACAGTCCGCGCCCACAGTCCCGCCAGCCTCCAACCAGGACGGCAAGCTCCAACGCTCAGAGTCCATCAGGCGGGGACGCAGTGCGACAGGTGATGTTCACTCGTCACCAACAATGTCACCCGGCAGACCGCTGCCCGCCAGCGTGACGGTGCCATCCCCACGAGCAAGTGCCCTCCAGATGGCGACCGGGACAGTCCAGGTGAATCCTCTAGGCAGGGCTGGTTCGCAGCAGACGCAGCCGAGGGCAGAAGCAGAGACCAGGTCAGAGCAGGTGTCCTCCTCCTCAGCCCCCCCCACCCCCCGGACGAGGCACCAAGAATTCCCAAGGGAAAAGCATCCCAGGGCCCTGCCATCCGTCTGCTGGCCTGAGCCAGCACCGCCACGGGGACCTGTGCCTCATCGCTGGTCTCCGCAGAGTAAGGAAGTGCTGCGAAAGTCTCCTGATGCTGATAAAAGGTTCACGCCTACATGAACAAGAGCAATGCGCTCAGAAGGTCAATGGCGCCTCTTCACTGATGGGCCCCTTTAACCCCAGAGGGTGAGATCCCGGGCAGTGATTAAACGGCGAGGGGTCAGGATCCTGTGGGTTAAATGCCAGCAATTCTGCTAAAAGGAGCTTAAGCGAGTGGGAACGACTGCTCGCTCGCTCACTCACTCTCGCTCTCTCTCTCACACACACTCAAAGTGCGAGGGGACCCAGCCCCACTGGGCATGGCCCCCAGGCTGTGCAGCTCCTCTCAGGCCCATGCCCTCACCGTGCAGTCAAGTCAGACTGGTAAAGGCCCTCCCCAGAGATTTCCAGCTGAGGACACTGGGACTGGTGGGTGCACACTGGGCGGTGAGCCAAGCCAGTGCTCAGGCGTGGGTGGGGACGGACCTGCTCAGGTCTCCTGGGCTGAGAGGGAGAGAGAGTCGGCCTCTCTGACCAGAAGGGAGAAGCCGTGTTGGCAAAAAAACAACAGACACCCACCGGAAACAGTTCTTCTAAACTCCCCCTTTGGGAGAAGCAGGTAAACATTTTAGGTGAATTATGCCTACGTTATCCAAATTTTACCTGTTCGTATTTGGGCAAAGGGCAATGATTAGCCCTGGCTAAGTTGCCTGGTGAGCAGACCCCCTCGCATCTCCGTGGCTCGGGGAGGCTGTTGCTCTGCAGGACAGGCCTGTGGCAGAAAACAGACCACCCCAAGCCGTGTGTCAAGGGCCCACGCCGCCCCTCTGAGATGCTCTCCTGTCCACGTGGGGAGAACGCAGGCTGAGGAGCAAGTCCCCCTGGAAACCGAGCTTCCTTCCGAAGACCCTTCAGGAGGAGGCTCTGCGGCTATCAGAGCAGCCCCTGAAATCTCGCTGTTGGGAACCCAGCTGGAGCCACGCCTAACAACCAGGGCAGCACAGCTGGTCCAGAGCAGGGCCCTGCCACAAAGGCACCGCCAAGGCAGCTGATGTCGGGGACACTGCCCGAGCAGCTCTGAAGGGCCCGGCCTAGGTGGGTGTGTGGACGCAGCTGGCATCCATTCCAATGGTCCCTGGGCCTCCGCCTCCCTGCAAAGATGCCCCCAACACACAGAGACCAACCTGCACGGTAACTACTCGGGAAGAAGCAGGAATGAAGAAATGAAGGAGGTGTGGTCCTTTCCTTATTAAGCTCACGACCCAGTGAGGTTTGATGTTTGTCTGAATAGTCTTAAAACAGACACACTTCGGTGAGAAACTCCTCACCGAGACAGATGCCCAGAGCCATGCCAAGGGCAGTTACAGAAGCACTTCACAATCATTGCATTATTTACTGTAAACATCATGGCTTGCTTTGAAGAACAATCGTTAGTCCAACTGTTAATGCCTTATTGAAATCCACAGTGTATTGACAGTGGATCTGTTTTCCGGGATATTTTTTCAACTCACCTCTCACACCGGGAAACATACCAGAAGATGTGCATGTTTTTCCATGTGGACGCCGTTTATGGAAAGCTATCCGGTCAGGTGTGACCCAGCAATTCCACTCCTGGGTCTACACCCAAAAGAACTGCAAACAGAATCTCAAAGACAACTCTGTACACCGCTGCTAGCAGCAGCCTTCTTCAGGGGCGCGCCCAGGCACAGACAACCCGCGTGTCCATCAGCAGAGAAAGGGATAAACAAGACGGGGCTCCAGCCACAGAATGAAGTACGATTCAGCCTCAGAAAGGAAGGGAAGTCTGACACCTGCGACAACGTGGATGAGCCTTGAGGGCACGACTAAGTGAAATGAGCCTATTCAAGACGGACAAACCCGCTAGACGCGCACTCACATGAGGACCCGGGGACGGAAAGCAGACGGGTAGGTGCCAGGGGCAGGGGAGCCAGTGTGTCGGGAGGACAGAGTTTCAATTTGCGAAGGTAGACAGAGTCATGAGGCTGGATGGTGGCGACGGCTGCACAGCAAGGTGAAGGCAGGTACCTAATGCCGCCGAACCGGACACTTAAACATGGTTAAAAAGGCAAATGTTATGTCATGTGTATCTGGCCGCAATTAAAAACAAAAAAACGGGGGGAGGAACAAAGTTACCAGGTCTGAAGAAAGTTCTCTGCTCCACTTTCCCCACAGGCTCGTGCTTCTGCCTTTCCTCGCATTTATAAAGAGCTCAGGCGGGGACCCGACCAGGGAGCCGCGTGGAGAAACCGCCCTGTGCTCATCAAGGGCCCCTGAAGACATAGAATGACATGAAGGAGGCATCTCCCACTGCAGCCTCGCTCTGCTACCAAAGGACCAAAGGAGCCAAGAAAAGGCAGGGCCACTTCCCTTGAGTGGAGCGCATTCTTCCAGTCACCAGGGCGCCTCCCGCCTGTGCTGCGGCCCCTCCAGCAGCCCACGGCCACCCCCAGGGTGCAGCCCTCTCCCTCCTTGCAATCTCCGGTGACTGTCCCCCCCCCCGTCCCCCCCACTCCACACTCCAACACCTGAGTGAGCCAGATTCCTCCGTCCAAAGGCTTCTGTGGCTCACTGCTGTCTCCCAAGTGAATTTTCATCTCCCGGGCCTGACGGATGCCGTGACTGGCAAAAGGCACCTCGTGATAACTGCTGGCAGGTGTGACCTACTGGTCCTCACACACGCGCGGCACGTTGCTCCCGTGAGCTGCCTCGCACACCCTTCGGGCTGAGCTCAGACGCTGCCTCTGTCAGGAAGCCCCCCTCCCCGCGATCACTCCTCTCCGCTCTGCCCTTGCAGCCTCCAGGGCCCGCTGGGATCGGGTGCCTGCCCTCGTCTCGCACCAGAAGACCACAAAGTCACCAGAAGACAGAGCCACAGCCCAGCCCCCCATGTAGTCCAGACAACTGAGGACTGAACAGGTGTCCCACGGATCCCCAAGGTGACGACGGCTCTGCAGACAACTACTCGAAAAATGGACACGCAAATGGAGTTTGAGTATCGGCTGTCGACTGTCTTAGGGAGAAGCAGGGACGCTTCCAAAGGAAGCCGTGATTCCCAGCACTGTGGATCCTGAGCCTGCAAGGTGGACACCAGAGGCCCAGGTCCAGCTGCTGCACCACCTCGAAACCAGGAAAAACAGCAAGGTCAAGGACCACCTGCCCAGGACACCCAGGGAGGGTTTCATGTGCGCTGCCAGCTCTTCAAGAATTGGGCGTCCAGGACCAAATGCTACAGATGAAGAAGACGTGGTCCAATGTGAAGCCCAAACACCATGAATCGCCTGCACGCATCTCACCAACTACAGGTTCTCGGCAAAACCTGCAAAGGGACTTGAACCAGATGTTCAAAAAGAGCCTTCCTGGGAGGTCCTGCTGTGGCTCAGTGGTTAACGAATCCGACTAGGAACCATGAGGTTGCGCGTTTGATCCCCGGCCTTGCTCCATGGGTTAAGGATCCGGTGTGGCCATGAGCTATGGTGTACAAAAAGACAAAAAAAAAAAAAAAAAAAGCCTTCCTGGACTAGCAAACATCTTTACCAAGGCAGGGCCATCGAACAGGCGGATCCCTGCATCAGTCAGGTCCTTGAGGGCAAACGTCCTTGCAACGGAACCCAATCAGCCAGGCACACGCGAGCCTCACTCTGTGACACTAGGAACACATTTGAGAGAGAAACTTGTCACACTGGCCCTGCTACTGCATATCCTCATGTCCAGGATGGATACGTTTGTTTTTTTGTTTTTGGTCTTTTTGCCTTTTCTAGGGCTGCTCCCGCGGCATATGGAGGTTCCCAGGCTAGGGGTCGAATCGGAGCCATAGCCACCTGCCTACGCCATAGCCACAGCAACATGGGATCCGAGCCGCGTCTGCAAGATACATCACAGCTCATGGCCACACTGGATCCTTAACCCACTGAGCAAGGCCAGGGATTGAACCCGCAACCTCATGGTTCCTGGTTGGATTTGCTAACCCCTGAGCCACGACGGGAACTCCCGGGCTGGATAAATTAAAGGGGTGGCTGGAGTTTCGGTCCAGCCTCTGTGACCTGGACGTAGGATTTCTGTGTGATGTGATCTGAAACGGAAAACCCTTCCTAACAGCCTTCCCTTTTCAGTCACCTCCTCAGAGCGCTTTTGCCTTGAAGCATCTGTCTGCCACCCTGCCACCCCGACACCAATACAGTACGGCCTGATCTTCCTCCTTCCGGCTGAAAACCACCATGAACCCTCCCTTCCTGCAATCAAGTTTCCGGGGCCTCCGGCGTGGCCAGCACGTCCCTCAGAGCCCCTTACGAGCAGGTGTCACGCTGCGGGAAGAACCACCAGCACAGGCAGAGGGGCAGATGCGACTTTTTACTCCGCCGTTTCCCTCTCCGTGTTTCATATTAAATATCTGAAATATATTAATCTTAAAAAACAGTATTCACACAGTTCTTGATGATATAGCAGGGGAGGAAACGGTAAGTCTAGACTGCAAAAATCATAGGTTATTTTACAAACGAGAGTGTGGGTGTGGCCCCTTCCTGGTGTTTCCAGCTGCCTCGTCAACAGGTGCCTGGGGGCGGGGGGATGCGGCGACACCCGTCCCTCCGGGAGGGAAACACAGCCGTAAAAAGAGATGTGTGGCCCCCACGGAGCCCCCCCTCAGGCAGATGGTCTGGTCGCAGTACCACAGGCCCCTCGCTCGGGTGTAAAGTAACAACCCGGCCCGTGGTTTTGTGGCGTCTGGGGGGTTTTCCCCTCACGCCTTCAGTCTCTGAGCAGGTTCTCGGGCTTGGGGTAGCCAAAGAGAACAAAGTCGGCCTCGTAGAGTTTGTACAGCTGCTGCCTCCAGGCCAGGGGGATTTGGGCAAACCAGCCCTCCTCCCAGCTGCTGGCAGTCCTGTTCCGGTAACTCGGGGGGAAGTGCAGCAGCTTATCCACCTTGAGGAGCCGGAGCAGCTGCGCGGCGTCCTGGTCCAGGGTCTCCAGCTTGCCCACGAAGTCGTAGTCTATCTGGCAGGGGTGGCAGAGGCGGTGCACCTGCCGCCAGTGCTCGTTGAAGGGCGCCAGCTGCTCGGTGTGGGGGTCCAGCAGGTACTGGATGAAGTTGGCGAAGGACACCCTGAGGCCGGCGCTGAAGGCCTCGCTGACGGACGCGGGCGGGCTGGTGTGGTTGGAGTACATCTGCAGCATGGGGACAGCGAACTTGCGGTAGAACTCCTCGTTCTCCAGCTCGAACTTGCTGCGGAAGGCGGAGATGAGGCGCACGAAGGGGTCGCGCACGAACAGGAACTTGGTGTACTTCTTCAGCTTGATCTTCATGAGGTGGCGCGAGAACTTGCCATAGCGCCGCCAGAACTTGTTGAAGGTCAGGTGCGTGCTGGAGTTGTGCACGTACTCGCGGGGGATGTCCAGCGGGTCGCGGTAGGGCACGCCCCGGTCCGACAGGCTCTGGCTCAGGACGATCATCACGCGCTTCCAGTTGGTGCAGGCCACCTTGGGCACGTAGCAGTAGATGACGCCGTGGCGGTCGTCCACGATGAGGTGGTTCAGCTCGTAGTTGGGGATGTCGTCGAAGGAGCGCTCCTTGGTGGGGAACACGAAGCTGGCGTTGGCGCAGAGCTCCCGGAGCACGCTCCTGCGCTCGGCCTGCCGCCCGTCGGGGTCGGCGCTCTGCGGCGCCGCGGGGCTGGACCAGTCGTAGCCCCTCACGCTCTCCTCCAGGTTGCCCGGCGGCCCGGGCTTGCGCGACGCCCGCGGCCAGGGCTGCCCCGCCGGCCTCCCCGCGAGGCCGGGCTGCCGGCCGCCGCCGCCGCCGCTGCCGCCGAGCAGCAGCATCTCCAAGGGCCGCGCGGGGAGCAGCCGCGGCGGGGCGGGGCCGCCGGAGGGGCGGGGCTCGGGGGCGGGCGGCCGCGGAGGCGCCGGGTGCAGGTAGAAGTGGGCGGCGCCCACGTTGTCCCAGTACACGATGATGAGCAGGATCATGAAGAGGGAGCCCAAGACCAGCCACAGGCGGAGGAGCCGGCTCTTGGCCATCCTGTCCCGATCCTCTCACCTCAGCTTCATGGAGGGGCTGCACGCCGGGCTCTGGGGAGGCTGGAAGGCAAGAGACGCCACGTTAACGACCAAGGTCTCCTCGCGGCCTGCGATCCTGGCGGCGGCGGCCGGCACCTGCCGCCCTGGTCTCCGACCCCACGTCCCCGCTCGCCCTCCCCCCGTCTCCCAGGTGGGCCCCGCCGGGCTTCTCCGTGGGAGGGGCCCACGCGGCTGAGGGAGGCCGGGAGGACGCGTGTGGCTGGAGAGGGGGCGAGAGAGCCCTCCCCACCGCGCAGAAAGCGGCCCTGGGCGGGAAGGCAGGCCCCCGGGCCAAGGGGGCCGAGGGTGGAGGAGAGGCGCGGTGCGCACGCAGCGGGAAGGGGGCCATCGGGACCGGCGACGCGGAGAAGAACGCCAAAGTCGCCCCTCAGCGCCCCCAGCCCGGGTGAGCCGGGCGGCCGCAGGGGCGGAGGCCGCTCGGGCTGGAGGAGGTCTGCGTCGGGGTGCAGCCGGGCGGGGCGCCGGCCCGTGGAGAGGGCGCAGCTTCCAAAGAGGGAAGTGAGTGGAGCCCCAGGAAAGAAGAATAATGCTGAGTGGGCCAAACCCTCAGGGGCTGCTTTTTAAAGCCGGGGGGACTTCTGTCCCTGCTGCACGGGGCTCAGACGGAGCACACTTGGGGTGCTCTGGGGAGTCAGTCCGGCACGGCGCACCCTCTGCGACACCATTCACCAGCACACACACTGCCGGGTCCACATTGCTCGTGGGCATTCGACCTCGAACCTGGGATCTGATACATTCTCATTAAACGAATCTAAAAGGCCAGTAGGCAGCCCTCTGGGGGCGAGCTCTACCCACCTGCGCAGCATCTGTTTACTCCTACGGAGGAAGTAATACATAGTCTCCGTAAAGAGCTCGGCAGACAAGGGGTGGGGTGGGCTTTTTCATGAAAGGAGCCGAAATGACCACCTGACGGAGGAAAGAGCCTTCTCTGGTCATCCTCACCTTCATGGAGCGTCCCTGAGCCCCACCCCCACCCCGCCCCCGGGCGCTAGGTGTGCCCCAGGGCAAGAGGAGGTGCTGAGGAATCTGGTGACCCCTACCCTGGGGGTGTGATCACACCTCCCCTCTCCGCCGGCTCAGCACTGTCAAGCCACGTGCCAGGGCAGACATTGGTTACACGTTACAGAGTCAGCATGTAGCTGCTGCCCATGGTAAAGGTAATACTTACCCTGCTAAAATCATGAGCTAGGAAACGGCATTACAGGGAAAAACCCTGTGGTCTCTGCACAACTTGCTGGTACTCGGGCTGGCTCCCTTCGAGTGGGCTGTGGGTGTGAGTGCATAAGAACAAGCAGCGCTGCCACCGCTTTTAATACCCGTTTAATGGGTGTAATCACGCAATTTTACAGCCTATTTTTAAAACGAGATCATAAATACCCCTGTCATTAAAGTTTTCAAGACCATCCCTTCTCAAAGATGCAAGAGGGAGAACAGTTTATAAAGATGAAGGTGGGAGTTCCCGCTCTGGCACATCAGAAACAAATCTGACGAGGAACCATGAGGTTGCGAGTTCAATCCCTGGCCTCACTCCGTGGGTTAGGGATCCGGCGTCGCCGTGAGCTGTGGGGTAGGTCACAGACTCAGTTCGGATCTGGCTTTGCTGTGGCCCTGGCGTAGGCCAGAGGCTACCGTTCCATTTGGACTCCTAGCCTGGGAACCTCCATATGCCGTGGGTGTGGCCCAAAAAGGACAAAAAAGACAATAAATAAATAAATAAATAAAGATGAAGGTGAAACCAAATTGAACGGGAAAAAAAAGGGTTGTCCAAGCCGGAGAAAGCAACAAAGGGAAAGAGTAAAATGTCAAGGGATTTATGAGATTGGTTTTCAATTCTAAGATCCAGACTCACGGAAAGAGTGGAAATGACTCGGGTCACGGGCAGATCTGTGGACACGGGCATGGCCACGGGTCAAAGACTGGACCACCAGGCATGGATTTATAATGCTGAGAATCAGAACTCCCGGCCCCATCGCCTCAATGCCTTCCTTCCTTTCAGCCAAGTAGTATCTGCACTAATAGTAGTATCTGCACTAACAGTAGCATCTGCACTAAGAGTAGCATCTGCACTAATAGTAGCATCTGCACCAATAGATGCCACTGCCTACAGGGGTGCAAGAACCCTGATCCTCTTTACCAATAATTTAATATGACTTTGGTTTAACTGCAAGGAAAAGGAATGACTTTTAGGATCATTACTATATATTGATAATATCCTATTACTAGGAGCGGCCACTTTTTTCTTCTCCTTTTTTTTTTTTTTTTTGGTCTTTTGTCTTTTGAGGGCCACACCCACAGCATATGAAGGTTCCCAGTCTAGGGGTCGAATCGGAGCTGTAGCCACTGGTCTACACCACAGCCACAGCAATGGGAGATCCAAGCCGCATCTGCGACCTACACCACAGCTCACAGCAAAGCCAGATCCTTAACCCACTGAGCGAGGCCAGGGATCGAACCTGCAACCTCATGGTTCCTAGTAAGGTTCGTTAACCACTAAGCCACAAAGGGAACTCCAGCAGTTGCCACTTAATGAGCCCTCACTGTGTGCCGAGCACTAAGAGTTTCATTTTTCACAGCTGCCGCTTCATTCCCCCTGCATGCAACCCCAGGAAGGGCAGCATAACCCTCTTACAGTGGAGGAAGCTGAGCCCCGGGGGTGTTAGGTCAGCATCTGAAAATTAAGTAGAATGCCCAAGGTCATGCCCCACCCACATCCCCTCAGCTTTCTTACGGTTAAAAGCACTATTTCTTGCGAAGCGCTCTAATGAGATGTCGTGGACACACAATAAGCTGCACTTTTAATGTTTTTCTATTTTGTCCGCCCTGTGGCCTATGGAGTTCCCGGGCCAGGAATCGAACCTGTGTCCCAACACTCCTAAGTTGCCGCTATCCCGTTGCGCCACAGCGGGAACTCCAAGCTGTGCTTGCTTAAAAGGTACAACTTGATGAGTTCTGATGTATGTGTGTACCTGAGACACGCTCACCAGAGTCAGAGAGTAAAGCTCTCCCTCAGCCCCAAAGCCTACCCCGGACCTCAGAGAGTCAGGCTGGCAGCTGCATATCTGCAGTCTGTCACAGTCCGTGAGTCCGAATGTTCTAGCATCTTCTCTAAGTGGAATCCCACAGAATGCATGGGAGGTGAGATTCACCCACGTGGTTCTGTCTGTCAGCCTCACCACCAAGGGGTATTCCACGGTGATAAGCACGCACGCGGGAATCGCTGTAGGATCTCTCTCTCTCACACACACACACACCCACCCACACACGCATGCACACACCCATGTTTTCGCAGCTCTCCCCAGGGGTGAGGTCACACAGGCACGTTCCTCTATTCAAACCCCAACCCGGTCAACAGAGGCCCCAAAAGGACCACATTTTCTTAGAAGTTCAGACGCTGACAGCTCTGTGGTCACAAGTGGACAGGAGTTTCTGGCTTCTCTGACCCAGCAGATACAAATGCTCTGGTCCTTGAGGCGGAGCACTGAGCAGAGCGACGGCCACCGCGGGAACAAGCCCCTGCTCGGACCCGAGGTTGGCCGGGAGCCTGCCCCGGCAGAGGCGGCTCTGTTCGCTGCGCCGAACACGGTCGTCTTGGGACAAGAGGGACGTCTAGTTAGATCACCGTCCCTCTGACAGTTTCCCCACTTGGCGCATTAGCACCAAAGGTTCCAGTCTTTCAACCTTTCGGATATATTTAAGGTCTCAAGTTCTGTTCTTAGTCCATAGCTAACCAGTCCAAGTACGACTGGGCTCGGCCACGCTGTGCACACGTGGAGTCGGGAGCCCACGCCTGGTCGGGGGGGCAGGTGCTCCCAGAGCGTTTTCATCAGCCAGGGGACTGCAGCTTTTTTTTTTTTTTTGAATTGGGAGTCAATGAACTGATTTATATGGAGACTCAGAAGCATATCATGCAGAGCGGACCACTCAGCATGACCAGGGTGGCCTCTCCCTGGGGACAGCTGCAGGGAGTTACCACGTGATGGTCTGGTCACCTGATGGCCGTGGGCTCCATGACCCCGCTCCAAGAGTGCCTCAGTAAACATCCCCGGATGGCAGGCATCTGGCTGATTCTGACTCACTTCTCTATGGTTTTCTGTATTTAAGTTCCTTTTTACACTGAGCATTTATTGGTTTTTACTCAGAAAAGAAACCAATTTTCTTTTGAAAAAAGATACAATCCCTGGAAGTTCCCGTTGTGGCTCCGCGGTAACGAGCCCGACTAACATCCATGAGGATGCCGGTTCGATCCCTGGCCTCGCTCGGTAGATCAAAGGATCCAGCGTTGACATGAGCTGTGGTGTAGGTCGCAGACATGCCTTGGATCCCGCATTGCTGTGGCTGTGGTGTAGGCCTACAGCTACAGCTCCAATTTGACCCCTAACCTGGAAACATCCATATGCCTCAAGTGTGGCCCTGAAAAGCAAAAAAAAAAAAGAGAGAGAGAGAGAGAGAGAATCCCTGATCCGGGAATTCCATATACTGCGGGGCAGCCAAAAAAAGAAAAAAGCAAAAAAAAAGGATACAAAACCATGAAAAAATTAAGGCATCGACAAATAAGAAAAATAGGCAAATTGATCTTCAAATAAATTAAAAATTTTATGTATCAAAAGGTACTTATCAACAGAGTAAAAACGCTCCCACAAAATGGGAGAAAAGGCTTGAAAATCACGCATCTAATAAGATACCTAGAAGAACAGAAAACTCATAAAAATCAACAAGAAGAAAAACATCCGGATTCAAGAATGGGCAGAGGACTTGAAAGTCATTTGTCTGAGAAAGACATACAAATGGCCAACGAGCACATGAAAAGATGCTCAAAGTCACTAATCACTAGACAAATGCAAATCAAGACTCCATGAGATACCATCTCACACCCACCAGGATGGCCACTATTGCAAAACCAACAAACAAAAAAACCCCTGAGTTCCCGTCATGGCACAGAGGAAACAAATCCGACTAGGAACCTTGAGGTTGCGGGTTCGATCCCTGGCCTTGCTCCGTGGGTTAAGGATCCAGTGTTGCCGTGAGCTATGGTGTAGGTTGCAGACGAGGCTCGGATCTGGCGTTGCTGTGGCTGTAGGGCAGGCCAGCGGCTATAGCTCTGATACGACCCCTAGCCTGGGAATTTCCATATGCCGTGGGCACGGCCCTAAAAAGCCCAAAAAAAACAAAAAACAAAAAACCCCAAAGAGAAAATAACAAGTCATGGCGAGGATGCAAAGAAGGTGAAACCCTTGTGCCTATTAATGGGCATGCGAAATGCTGCAGAAATCAGTATAGAGGTTCCTCAAAAAAATTAAAAATAGAGTTACCCTATAAAGTTACCACATGATGCAGCAATTCTACTTCGGGGCTACACTCACAAGAATTGGAAGCAGGGCCCTGAAGGGCTATTTGTACACCCGTATCCACAGCAGCATGACTCACAGCAGCCAGAAGGCGGAAGCCACCCGTGTCCACGGATGGACGACTGGATAAACAAAACTCGGTCCAACAGTACCAGAGACGATGAGGCAGCCTTAGGAAGGAAGGAGGGGAGTTCCTGTCGTGGCACAGTGGTTAACGAATCCAACTAGGAACCATGAGGTTGCAGGTTCGATCCTTGGCCTTGCTCCGTGGGTTAAGGATCTGGCGTGGACGTGAGCTGTGGTGTAGGTCGCAGATGAGGCTTGGATCCCGTGTTGCTGTGGCTCTGGTCTAGGCCGGCAGCTACAGCTCTGATTGGACCCCTAGCCTGGGAACCTCCATATGCCGTGGGAACGGCCCTAGAAAAGGCAAAAAGTCAGAAAAAAAAAGAAGGAAGGAGGTTCTGACACCTGCTGCAACAT
This sequence comes from Phacochoerus africanus, assembly GCF_016906955.1. NCBI lineage: Eukaryota > Metazoa > Chordata > Mammalia > Artiodactyla > Suidae > Phacochoerus > Phacochoerus africanus. The sequence continues at coordinate 3,467,543 of NC_062548.1, read as the reverse complement.
GGATGAACTGGCTTATTTCACTGAGGATGTGACCTCAGTGAAATAAGCCAGTCACAAAAAGGAGAAATACAGCGGGAGGCCACTTACTTAGAGGAGGTTCCTGAAGCGGAAGCGGGGACAGTTTCAGGTTGGGAAAACGAGTTCTAAAGACAGATGGAGTGACAACAGTGGCACAGCAATATGAATGTGCCTAAGGCCCCTGAGCTGTCCTCTTCAAGATGGTTAAGGTGGTAAAGTTTTCTGTGTATTTTACCCAATTTTAAAAGTGGGAGGAAAAGATGAATTATCGCTGTGGCGTCAACGTGGAGGAATTTCCAAGGGGCATTTGTGGCACGAATAAAGCAAGATGCAGGACAGTGTGTAAAAACAAGTAAACAAAAGCCTAAACATGGCAGAGCACTGTGACAGAGGCGTTAAACTCGCAGGCTGCTGCTGAAGCCCCAAGTCCTCTTGCAACCCTGCAAGAACGCTCCCGAGGCTGCAATTTGTTTATTAAACAAACATAAAAGTTTAAAAATCTATAATGGGGGGGTGGCTTGCACAAAAACAAGACAAGTCTTCCCCTGGAAACAAGCACAACCCTGTCTGGTCTTTCAAGGGGGAGACCGGTCCCTGGAGCCCTGCACGGGCCTGGAGCCCTGCCACGGGGTGGCCACTTCCGGGCCTCTCTGAATCGAGGGGATGGGCTCCTGCACACTGAGCTGAGGCAGCGCCTACCCCCGAGGCCGAGGCCACAGCTCTTTTTCACCATCAAGGGATAAGGACAGCCCTTTGTGTTGTCACTTCTAACCTCAAACAAGCCACAAAAACAGCGGTGGTGGAAACAAGATGCACGAGTGTATTAAATGGCCCGTGAGAGCCGTCCTCTGAGAAGGACGGACTGTGGCTACTTTAAAATGTGCTCGGAGGAGAAGCCCACAGTTTCTTGGAACAAGGAACAGAGACTAGCAGTTTTACTTTTTTTTTTTTTTTTGGTTGTCTTTTTCCTCCTGCAGCATATGGAGGTTCCCAGGTCAGGGGTCGAATCAGAGCTGCAGCTGCGGGCCTATACCACAGGCACAGCCACGTGGGATCCTGAGCCCGGGTCTGGGACCTACACCACAGATTGCAGCGATGCGGCATCGAACCCACATCCTTGGGGATCCTAGCTGGGTTACTGCTGAGCCACGACGGGAACTCAAGTTTTACTTTTTAAAGGGAGTGGGACACTAGGGATTTCGGGCCCAGGCACCTGGGCAGCTCGAGCCGGACGCTCTGGGCAACAGTCTGCCGCCTCCTGGGGGTGAGAGCCGCAGAGCGGGGAAACCAGGCTGAGAACTGCAGACGCCTTCAGAGTCATGTCAGGGAATGACGCTGACCTCGGACGGTCATTTTTCCTCCCCAAGGAGGGTGTTAATTCTGAGCACATCTCTCCCGCGATTTCCGAAGGCAGTCAACACACAGTCGTGCGAGAAGAAGCAGGGCAGGCAGGGCCTCACGGAGGAGGTGACCTGCAGAGCCTGCTGCCTCTGCAAGGCACTGACAGCAACTTCTTTCCAGAAGTTCTGTCTTTGGGGACTGGATTTCCAGCAGGGCTCTGTCAGAGGCCCTCGTCCACGCCACTGACGGGAGAGTGAGCCTGGGCTTCGCGACCACCCCGCCGCTGGGCCGAGATGTGTCTCAGCTCAAGCCGGAGCGGCTGGACGGTCCTTCTCACCCAGGGCAGCGACGGTGGCCCGGCGGCCCCAGGACGCCAGCTCCCCAGGCCGGCGGGGCTGGAGGAGGCTTCACACCAGCTCGGGGAGAGGCCTCGGCAGAGCGCCGAGGGGCGACAGGTCCACCGGCCCCCGATCGGGAAGAGGGCCGCACGGCCACACGCAGCCAGGCCGTGCGAGGGCCCCTTCCACAACCCCACAGAAGCAACACGCCCAGGGCACAAGGGGCACGTGATGTGTGCTGGTTAATTTTAAGGGTCAGCGTGACCGAGCCACGGCTGCCCCGCCAGCCGGCCGCACGACCCGCGTGTGTCTGCGAGGAGACGACCGTGTCGGTCAGCAGGCGAGGCGGCCTCGGCCAGCCCGCCCAGAGCCGGCCTAGAGGACGGGAAGGGCTTCTGTCCGCGGACTCTGAGCTCGGACCCTGGTCCTCCGCCCCCAGACTCGGACTGGAACCGGGAGTCCCGCCATCGCCTCCCCTGGGTCTGAACCCAGCCTCCATAACCACGTGGCCAACTCCTTAGGATACACATGGATTACACGCACGAGAGCACACACACGCGTGCACACTGACAAACCCCAGGCCAAATGGCAAAGCAGATGTACAAACACAAGATAGGGCTCTCTAGAGAAACCAACAGAGTGTGTGTCACCACGCATTATGCATACAAGTGATCAAACCAGCGAGAATTAAACAGCGGGGGTTAATAAATGGAAACGAAGCTATTTCCCGCCGTGGAAAGAAAGGAACGTTCAAGGCAGAGCGTTTCAGCCACCATCTGATACGAGCATTCCAGCGGGAGAGGCAGAGCTTCCCTTTTTCCCCATAGAGGTGCCCTGCGGTTCCAGCACCATTTGCGTTAAAGCCCATTCCTTCCTGATCAAATGACTTTGGCACCTCTGCTGTTTCTTTTTTAATCAAGTTTATTGAGGTATGATTTATACACAATAAAACACACTCTCTTTAACTGTACAGTTTGCTGACGTTGGGCAAACGCACACTGTAATTAAGGTACAAAACATTCCCACGTCCCCCAAAGTTCCCTCCCCCTCCCCTCACGCCCAGCTCCAGGCAGCTACCAATGTGTGTTCCGTCCTACGGCTCTGCCTCTTCTAGAAAGTCACATCAAGGAAATGACTCGGGAAGTGGGCTTCCTTCATTTAGCAAGACGCTTTTGAGATCTGTCCGGGTTGTGGCCTGTATCACCACCGTGCGGCATTCCACGACACGGATGGACCATTGCGCATCCACTTAGCAGCTGATGAACGTCGGAGTTCCCTTTTCTGACTATTTTGAATAGAATCAATATCAATTTTCTTTGCATACAGATATGTATCTCTTTTTTTGGCCACACCCATGGCATATGGAAGTTCCCAGGGCAGGGACTGAATCCGAGCCACAGCTGTAGCAACACCGGATCCTTAACCCACTGTGCCAGACTGGGGATTGAACCTACATCACTGCAGAGACAACGCTAGATCCTTAACCTGCTGTGACACAGCAGGAACTCCTTTCTCTGCAGACAGACTAGTTTGTTTGTTTGTTTTTAATGCCGAGATGTTCAAAAAGTCAGAAAAGATGTATTAAAAAATATCAAGCAGATTTTTCACCCCCTGGAGGGTTCTATAAAATCCGTAACAGATGTTCCATAATGAAAGCTTAGTGACTCTATTTAAAGACCAATCAAACATAGCAAATGATGTACAAATCTTAGATTATCAACAATTTTTCAATCATAAAATTTCCTGGGCCCAAGTGATTAAGAGCAAGTTTGTAAGACACAAAGCTAATACACAAAAGTCAACCATCTTCCCAGGTATCAGCAGTGAACAAGCAGAGTCTGAAATTAAAAACACAATTTCATGTAGCACTTCCCCAAGTGAAACAATGTGTAAGATCTCTATGAGGAAAAGCACCAGATTCTGATGAATGAAGTAATACAGACCAAGCAGAGAGAGTTCAGGGCCAAGGCGCCCAAGGACCGGGACACTCAGTATCCTCAAGGTGTCAGTTCTTCCCAACTTAATCTGCAGACTGACCCAGCCCAACACCAGCAGGTGCCTTTGTAGATATAAGCAAACTGTTTCTCCGGTTTCGAGCGATGAGAGACCCAGAACAGCCCCCGCAGCACGGAAGGGGATCAGAGCTGGAGGACTGATGTTGTCCGACATCCAGCCCTGGCGGTAAAGCTGCAGCAACCCAGACGGTGTGGGACTGGCCAAGGCACAGGGGCGCAGATCAACGGAACAGAACGCAGAGCCCAGAAACAGACCCCCAGAAACACAGTCCGCTTATTACGGTTATTTTTTTATGACTGCACCTGTGACAGAGGGAAGGTCCCAGGCCAGGGACTGAATCCCTGGATCCCCTACAGCTGCGGTAACACCAGAGCCTTTCACCCACGGTGCCAGGCCGGGAAATGGAACCCGAGCGGCTGCAGTCCGTTCTTAACCCGCTGTGGCACAGCGGGAACTCCGCAGTCAACTTAGTTTTAACCAAGGAGCAAAAGCAATACAATGGAACGAAGACAGTCTGTCTCCTCAAGGAATGATGCTGGATCAACTGGACATCCACATGTTAAAAAAAAAAAAAAAAAGATCTTGACATAGACCTTATTCTCTTCACAAAAATTAACGTGAAATGGGTAACAGGCCTGACCGTAAAACACAAAACCAGAGCAAAACTCCTAGATGGTAACGACACAGGAGAAAAACTGAATGACCTTGTGTACAATGATGCCCTGAGGGCCAACAGCCAAGACACTCTTCCTCAATGAATCGCTGGCCACACAAAGATCTGTACAAGAATGTTCATTGCGGCTCCATGCAAAATAGCGACCAACTGACACCAACCCGGCCGCCCCTCAACAAGTGAATGAATAAACAAACGGTGGTGTGCTCTTCCGAGGAAAAGTACGCGGCAACTTAAGAGGAATGAACTACTGGAGTTCCCGTCGTGGCGCAGTGGTTAACGAATCCGACTAGGAACCATGAGGTTGCGGGTTCAGTCCTTGCCCTTGCTCAGTGGGTTAACGATTTGGCGTTGCCGTGAGCTGTGGTGTAGGTTGCAGACGCGGCTCGGATCCCGTGTTGCTGTGGCTCTGGCGTAGGCCGGCGGCTACAGCTCCGATTCAACCCCTAGCCTGGGAACCTCCATATGCCACGGGAGCGGCCCAAGAAATAGCAACAACAACAACAACAAAAAAAAGACAAAAGACAAAAAAAAAAGAGGAATGAACTACTGATGATACTCACGGCAATCCATGCAACGGCATGGATGGATCTCACAGACAGTACACAAAACGAAAGAACTCAGATACCAAAGAGTTCATACACATCCCATGCTTTCACGTATAGGAAGTTTTTAAAAGGCAAAAATAGCGGCAGAAACTAGGGACTGCAAGGGACAGGAGGCAATTTGGGTCACGGAAATATTCCATTACCTTGTTTACTGTGGGAGTTACGCAGGTGGAAAAATCTGGCCACATTCGTGGAATTTTACACTTAAGATGTGTGCATTTTATTGCATGTCGATTACACCTCGATAATTTCATTTCCAGAGGGGCAATGGAAGCCGTCTTATCAAGTCCATCTCCAGAAGCTAGAACATCTCAGCAGACCACCATGAACTAACTAGCAGTCACCAATTTCTGTCACCCCGGATAAAAACACCAGCATCGAGCCCCACAAAGATATTTAGAGACTGGGAAGAAAAGCAAAGGGATTGTGAGGCCAGGTCCAGGCTCTGCTGCGTGGCCTGGGTGTGACTTGAAGTCTGAGTTTCAAGTCTTAACCTGTAAAACAAGAACATGCATGGTCTTCCTGCAAATAACAGCTAATGAGAGGACGACCATGAGGAAACAGCAGCTAAGTGCTTTGTAAAATAACAAAGCACATTGCTTTTTTTTGTTTGTTTGTTTCTTTTTTGGCATTTCTAGGGCCGCTCCTGTGGCATATGGAGGTTCCCAGGCTAGGGGTCTAATCGGAGCTGTATCTGCCAGCCTACGCCAGAGCCACAGCCACAGCTGCGTCTGTGACCTACACCACAACTCACGGCAATGCCAGATCCTTAACCCACTGAGCGAGGCCAGGGATTGAACCCGCAACCTCATGGTTCCTCGTCGGATTCGTTAACCACTGAGCCACCACGGGAACTCCAAGCATGTTCTTTAGACTATACCACTGGCTTTGTTTATCTTTCTGTTTCATTGGGTCCTCGAATATTTGAATCATATAAATAAATACATTATCTTTATTATTATTCATGCTTTCCACCAATTAATTTTATGATAATGACAGAGGGCTGTTATAAGGCCTTGCATATCTTAATTTCTTTAATCTGCACGGTAACTGTGATAAAGTTGGTGCCAAACAGCCAGGCGACTGGCCCAAGCATACACAGCTCCAACTGTGCAGAGTGGCATCTGTACGACTGATTTAAGAGCTTTGGCGTTCCTGTCGGGGCCCAGCGGTCAATGAACCCAATAGCATCCATGAGGACGCGGGTTCAATCCCTGGCCTCGCTCAGTGTGTTAAGGATCCGGCGTGGCCGTGAGCTGTGGTGACGGTCACAGATGCGGCTCGGATCCCGAGTTGTTGTGTCTGTGGTGTAGGCCGGCAGCTGTGGCTCCGAGTGGACTCCGAGCCTCTACGGTAAATACTTAATGCAGACTCGGTTGGCTTTTCTAGACACTCGAATTTTTATTACCTCGATTTCTGAGAGAATTTGCTTCTCCTTGCCCAAATAACCAACTTCTGAGCATTAAATCAAGTGACACAACCTTCATGCAGAAGTCCAAGAATGTTTCAAGATTGATTTATTTATGCTACTGGCAAAGAGACCAGAAACCACCTATTTCTTTTCCAGCTTTGCAAACAGTGTATAAGGCAAATAACTCACTGCAGTTCCCATCACTGCAGTCAAGAGAAATCGGGCAAGTTTACTAGCGGCCTCAACAGTGATCCTCTGCAATCGCCGCTTTGGTGCTGGATTAAAACCCCCAGTGTAAGGCGGGTTTTCTCTTCGTGCCACCGGCACTGGAGTTTGTTTGCTTAGAAAATTACTTCTCTTGTACTCGGTTAATCCCGAGAACTAAATCTGACAGTGTATCCAAATAAAAATAAGTAAGAAATGGTCACGTTGATGAGAAGGAAAGGATGAGGTCCATCCCAGAAGACCTGAGGGGGACGGAGGCCCGCTGTGGCCTTTGGAGGAAAGTAACTTCCCACAGAGCTGGCCCCCAGCACAGAGGGGACATCTGCTCACACGGTGTCCTGGTCACGGGTCTGTAAGCCCCGTCAGTGTCGCACGCGGAGACAGAACGTTCGGGAGGCATCCCAGGCCCACATTCCCAAACCAGAGCCCACGTTCCTGGGAGACGGGGATCACGTGTATTACAGCTTCCGCTTTCCTCACGAGACTCAGGTACGCGCTGTGGGGTATCTGACTCTGGCCTCTGAACAACTCGTAGCGCACAATGAAGGCAACTCAAAGAAAGTATGTCTCAGAAAAACGATGATAAAGTTCACCACGGAGTTCCGGTTGTGGCGCAGCAGAAACACACCCCAACGAGGGTCCACGAGGACGCAGGTTCGATTCCTGGCTGCGTTCCGTGGGTTACGGATCTGGCATTGCCGTGAGCTGTGGTGTAGGTCATAGATGCTGCTTGCATCCCACATGGCTGTGGCTGCGGTGTAGGCCGGCAGCTGTAGCTCCAATGCGACCCCTAGCCTGGAAACGGCCATATGCTGCAGGTGCAGCCCTAAAAAGCAAATAGAATAGAATAGAATCAAACATCTAAAAAAAATAAAGTTCACCATGATGAGCTTAAGAACCTGTTTAGGTTTACCTTCAAAATGCATGCAGACTCTGACCTCCCTCAGCCCCTCCATCGACCTGCCTCGTTTACCAACTCCCACCCCCACCAGGCCCTGGGTCCAAGCAACCACCAGCTCTCACCTGCATGACTGCAATAGTTTCCAACCTGGTTCTCCCTGCCTCTGTGCTCAAACCCAAAAAATCCACTTTCGATCCAGGAGCCGTGGCTCTTCTGCCCGGAGTCAGATCATGTCACAGCTCGGCTCAAAACCCTCCAATCACTGGAGTCCAACAGCTCCCCACTTCCAGTCCTTACAATGGCGTATGACAAGCCCTGCGGGACTGGGGTCCCCCACGTCCCACACTCGCATCCCCCCTCACCCCCCCGCTCCCCGTCATTACTGGCCCTCTCCAGCCACAGTGGCCTCCTTGCTGTTCATCAGCTGCACGGACCAGGCTCCCGCGGCCCAGCCGGTGTTCACCAGCCCTGGCTGGGCTACTCACACCAGGGATCCTGCAGCTCAACTCAGCACTTCCCCTGGTCTCTGCACAAAGCTTGCCTCTCCGGTGAGGGCTTCCCTGATTGCTCCCCATCCTTTTTCTCCTCGTCATTTGGCATCACCTCCAAAGCATACACTCACGGGTGGATCCGCTCATTTCTATCTGCACTAGACTATACACTTTGGCAGGGAGCTACCTGAATCTTCAAAGTATGTCACAGCTGTAGCCTCAAAGCTACAAATAATGCAGCAGGTGTGCAATAAAGAGCCGTCATGCTGGGGAGCTCCCGTCACGGCTCGACAGGTTATGAACCTGACTAGGATCCATGAAGATGCAGGCTCAATCCCTGAACTTGATCAATGAGTTAATGATCCGGCATTGCCGTGAGCTATGGTTTAGGTTGCGGTTGTGGCTCAGATCCTGCATTGCTGTGGCAGCTGCAGCTCTGATTCGCCCCCTGGCCTGGGAACCTCCATAAGCCACAAGCGCGGCCCTTTAAAAAAAAAGCCAAAAAAGAGTTATGCTGGAGTTTCCATTGTGACTCAGCAGGTTAAGAACCCAACACAGCATCTGTGAGGAAGCAGGTTCAATCTCTGGCCTCGCTGAGTGGGTTATGGATTCGGCTTGGCTGCAGGCTGTGGAGTAGTTCACAGATGGCCTCAGCTGTAGCTCCAATTCGACCCCTAGCCTGGGAACTTCCCTATGTCAACAGTGTGGCCGTAAAAAAGAAAAAAAAGAGTTGTTAGGCTAACAAAAACATAAACATGACTGACCTGACGTCATCATTTCTGAAATTGGCTGAGAGTAATCGTAACACTTTTCTCACTACTTTTGAGTATGTTTTAAAATTCCGGCATAACAAGTTAAAAGAAAAGCAAAAAAGCTAAAGAAAGCACCCAATCTCTGATCTGCGACCACAGCCAAGAGACAGGATACGGAGAACAATGACAATAGCAGAGAGGAAATAAGGTGGAGAGAGCTTCCCCTGATAAGAAGGAGCGCCTGTGGAGCATCTAGCCACACACAGGCAAGAGCCTGGCCCCTTCTTCCATCAGAGTCCGAAGCTTACTGCTCTGCCTTTATTTTGATCAACGTTACGCACTCAGTTAAAGGATTAAGTCCTTCTAGGAGTTGGATGCAAAACTAGCCCCGGACCTTCCCTTCCCTTTACCCATTTGCATCTTTCTCCAGCCTTCTTTTTGGCTGAATCTTCTGGTGTCACCACCCACCTCTAAGTCAGAGCCTTGGGTGATAATGTGGGCTCAGCCTGGGCATCACCTATCGACTTCCCAGGACGGTGGCGAGCGGCAGCCTTTCCTCCTTCAAACCACCACGCCTCCTCCAAACAGGCACATCATCATTCTAATTAGAGCCATATTCGATGTTTACAGAAATTATGGTCATTGTGCACAGGCTATTCACGGCTGCGCCTGGCCGTACACACAATTATTTTTCTTTCCTACACAACGGCTTGTTTTCCCTGGAACTCGCTAACAGTCCTCTGTTTTCACTTGCTGTGTTTTCTATGTACTTACCATGAAGACAGCCCTGATTGGGCCAGCCGCCTACATCTTCTCTCCAGCGGTTTCAGCGCTTCAGGTGCCAGGCACTTTCATCTTCGCCTTTCTCTCCGAGGAGGTCTTAACGCTCAGGCCACGAGATACCTGCCTCCGTGCCCGCTGCCGAGCCGCTCCATCGCATCTGGCAGCCTCTTTTCACCTCTCTCTGAGGCTCATTCTGCCTCCTCCAGCTCTCTTTCCACATTCACCACCTCATTTGGGGAGAGTAGCATGCCCGTCGTTTCCGTAAAATACATGAAAGGCAAATGTTTGGAGCGTGTGTGAAAATATCTTTATGCTATCCTCCACCTTCGTCTAGAATTCAAGGTGGAAAACAGTTTCCTTCAGAATTTTGAAAGCAATGTTCTTTTTTTATTTTTGTCTTTTTGTTGTTGTTGTTGTTGTTGTTGTTGCTATTTCTGGGGCCACTTCCCGCGGCATATGGAGGTTCCCAGGCTAGGGGTCGAATCGGAGCTGTAGCCACCGGCCTACGCCAGAGCCACAGCAACGCGGGATCCGAGCCGCGTCTGCAACCTACACCACAGCTCACGGCAACGCCGGATCGTTAACTGAGCAAGGGCAGGGACCGAACCCACAACCTCATGGTTCCTAGTCGGATTCGTTAACCACTGCGCCATGACGGGAACTCCAAAAGCAATGTTCTCATCTCACAGGGTCCAATCTTCCTGCAGCTGGGTCCACTTTGCTTCATTCTGCGATGACCTGTTGGTGGCCTATTTTAGTTCTTTCTCTTGAAGATAAAACAATCTTCTTTGTCCTAGAGCTCTAAAATGTCACCACAACGTGTCTTGGGGCAGTTGGGCACGTCTCTGTGTCCACGTGAACGCTCACTATCCAAATTTGGGAACAGACAGCTTCAGATGTACTTTCTTTTTTCCTTTTTTTTTTTTTAAGGGCTGCACCCGTGGCATATGGAAGTTCCCGGGCTAGGGGTTGAATTGGAGCTGCAGCTGCCAGCCTACACCCCAGCCACAGCAACCCTGGATCCCAGACACGTCTGCAACCTACACCACAGCTGGCGATCACACCGGATCCTTAACCGGCTGAGCGAGGCCAGGGATCGAACCTGCGTCCTCATGGACTCTAGTTGGGTTCTTAACCTGCTGAGCCACAATCGGAACTCCCAGATGTACTTTCAAATAACCTCCCTGCTTCCCAAACTCTCACTAGGCACTGTCAACGCCGGGAATCCCTCACTGCGCAGACTTGCTCCCCACACTGAACATCCAACCTGGGAACTGGAGGGACAAAGAAAGTGAGGGACACCGGCATTTTCACCCAGGGTGCTGGCCACTCAGGTGGGCCCCTTCGATGCAGGAAGTTTTGGTTCTAGGAAATCACCTTATATCATTTTGTGGATGATTTTATTCCATTTTATTTCTTGCTGAAACTCTTATTATTCAGCTGCCAATTGCCTAATCTGATTTTTTTAAATAACTCTATGTCAATATTTTTGTTACTCAGAGACATTCCATTCATATGACTTTCCTCCTAATGAGTTCTGTTTGAGCTTTAATTACTTGATTGACTCTGTTTTTCCAGTGTATATATACATATATTTTTTTGTCTTTTTATCTTTTCTAGGGCTGCACCTGCCGCATATGGAGGTTCCCAGGCTAGGGGTCGAATCAAAGTTGTAGCCACCAGCGTACGCCAGAGCCACAGCAATACGGGACCCGAGCAGCGTCCACAACCTACACCACAGCTCACAGCAACGCTGGATCCTTAACCCATGGAGCAAGGCCAGGGATTGAACCCGTAACCTCATGGTTCCTAGTCGGATTCGTTAACCATTGTGCCACAATGGGAACTCCCCTAATCTGATTCTTAAATTTTCTTTTTTCTTCTCATTTTCCATTTCCTTGTTTTTCTGTTCTATTTCCTGAGTTCTCAACTTTTTCACCCATTGAGTTTATTTCTTCCACTGTATTTTTAATATCCATAAGCTATTATTATTTGGTTTTTCGAATACTCCTATAAAAAAAGCATCTTGTTCTTGTCTCTTGCATGAAATGTTTTCTATATCCATGTGTGTGTATTAATTACTGACCAATTTTTTTTTTTTTTTTTTGCTTTTTAGGGCCACACCCATGGTATGTGGAGGTTCCCAGACTAGGGATGGAATTGAAGCTACAGCTGCCGGCCTTCGTCACAGCCACTGTACCATGGGATCTGAGCCATGACTGTGACCTACACACAGCTCACCACAACGCTGAACCCCCAACCCACGGAGCGAGACCAGGGATCGAACCTGCATCCTCATGGATACTAGACAGACGGATTTCTGTTACGCCACAACGGGAACGCCCCAGAGTGCTTTTTAAGTTTTCGTCTTGCACACTCTATATGAAATAGTGTGTGTCAGAATCTCTATCTTCCAAATCAGAGGTTTCCTCCCTTGTCCTCAGTTATTTGTTCCCAGCCAAGGTTAGGGGCTTAAAAGAACTGGGAAGCTTTGGACCTTAGAAGAGGGTTATTAATGATAAGCTTCATTAGTGAGGGATCCAGCTGGGCCTCCTTCCTGGGGACCCCCCCGATGTCACTATTGTTAGGTCCTTTCTCAGGCTGCTCCCTTTCCCCAAAGACTCTTCCATTCTCCTGCCTGGGAGGAAAAGGCCCAGCTGGGAGTGTTCTGGGGCCCCGCAGACCCCATTTGCGTCACCCTCTCCTGTCCTGTCCAGCGGTCTCCTCCCTCCCCCATTCCCTACAGCGGGGTTTCCTCCTCCTCTCAGAAATACTTTCTCAAGTTCTCTGGACTGTTAGAGAAACCACCACCTTGGCCGACTACAGGAAGTCCTGAATTAGTCACTTATCATTAAGCACATCTGTGAAAGGACCGGCGAACCATCAGCCCTGGCTGCGGCCAGAGACCCTTTGAGTAGCTGTGAAACGAACCACTGCTTTCTGAAGAAAAAGAGGAAAAAAAAAAATCTAAAAAGGGAAACGAACGGTGTACATTGAAAAAAAGCTATAAACCAGCAGCAACTGTTTCGGTATTACCGTTCACCTGTCTCTCACCCAGGCACAGCACTTCGACCTCGAGATCTGTTCTAGAAGAGAATCCCTGCCCAGCGTTGTCAGCACCTGTGCAGGTAGGACGGTAAGCGGCGTTTCCACCGTCGGTGGTCAACCCCCCACCCCGACCCCGACCCCAACCCCGTGCTTCTCTTGGGGCACCATCCTCTCCTGCGGGCGCTCCCCGGGATTCCACCTCCGTACAATTCTTCCTCCACGAGGGCATACCTCATGTGCGATGGCCCACAAACCCTGCCAATTCTCTAGGGCTAAAAATGCCATGCGTTGTAGCCCCTTCCTCCTCCAAACCTGCTCTAGCGTTCCTGAACGCAGGTGCCAGGCGGCCCTCAGAACCCAGGGGAGAGGTCGATTCCTTTTGCCTTTTCCTTCCCCTTTCCTCACATCCCACAAAGTGCCACCACACTGTGGATTCTGTGGTTCATTTCAACCCAGTACACGTGCCCTTCCCGGCCCACGCCCGCTCCGACGGTACTCAGTCCCCTCTCCATCTCCCTACGCCCTGGGTCCATCCTCCGTTCTCACTGCTGTTGCTTCTCCAAAACACATCCTCCCATCCCACCCCAAACCTTGCCGCCTCCTCACCCAAAGGATAAAAGTCCAAACTTCCTGGCAGAGCGTGCAAGGCCCCTCAGCCAGAAAGCTCTTTCCGGCCCTGCCTTGACTTCCACTCTAACACCCTGTCCTACAACGAACACGGGGACTCCCTGCCTCTCTCCACTGCCTATGGTGCCTTCCCTTCCCTCCACACACCCTGCCGCCTCCAACCTGGAATGTTCTCCCTAAGCTTCACTGTCTCTCAAGGCCCAATTTATACATCATCTGGACCGTGGAAAACTTCTCCAACACCAAGAAATACATCTAGTTGCTCCCTCCTTCTTCACCCTTTGTAAACACCTAGCTGACAGCGCTAATCACATGGTTTTCTCGTCAGGCTATAACCCTATTACCAGCGTCCAGCCCAACCTGGCACCTTACAAATGAGGAAAGGCTCAATGTTTGCTCAGATGATGAAGTGGGCGCACGCTGAGTAACAGCAAACCGTGCTGCTGGCCTGAAAATATCAGCCTAAAGTCTTATAAAGCAACTGGCAAGAAAATTCAACATCTATGCAATTCCATGCAGGCACTCTAAGTCCTCAGCAATGCTACCCTCACCTAAACCATTTCCTAGGTGTGAGCTGACAGTTTGATGGCAATCATGTTGCAATATACGTGTATCAAATCAACCCTTGCTCATCTTCAACTTACACAATGTTATGCCAACGATAACTTCAATGTTTAAAATTTTCTTAATAGCTCCTTTTGCACACAGCTAACTCACAGTCCCAGCACTCGCTGTTCACAGAGAAGAGCAAATCGGTTTCCCGGTTCCCGGGCAGATGAGGACCAGCTGAGCCGTGTCCTAGCTGCCAGCTACCTGAACCCACACTCTAGGGGACAGTACCCTTAAAGATGCGATTGCATCCGCTCCCCAACCCACATTCTCATTCAGGCCGGGTCTCCCGAGTCTCACCAGCGTCGGATTATAAAATAAATAATTCAATAGTCACGGAAACACTACGGCTTGTTGTGCCCCAGCCAGACAGAACCTCGGCTCCAGCTAACGGCTTGCCAGTGGTGTCCTGGTGGCCAGAAGCCCAAATAGAAGATATAAGTCCTGCTGTTAGCGACTAATGCATGGCTTCCTTGCGCCGTTTCTGGAGCAAAGGGTCATCTGAGTGGTACTCTTCCAGGACCCGCCTGCAACCGCCGGGTCTGCAGCTACTGGTCAGCGCGACGGGGAAACCAGGGCACCGGGTTGGGGGTCTCCCCCTGCAAGAAGCTGGTGGAGAGACGTGAGAGTCCGGGGAGCCGCGCCACGGGCTCTCCGGAATACTCCCGTGCAGCCCAAGGGGAGGCTGACGAGCGTGCCAGGATCCCCGCCGCCCCTCCCGCGGGGCCGATGCCGGGCGCCCAGAGGCGGGCGGGGACCGGCCCCGACGGCCGCAGCTGACCGCAGCCTGGACCCTGCCGCGGGTGGGCGGCGCGGCCGGCCCCCACGCCCCGTCCAGGTCTCCCTCATCCCCGCCAGGACTGGGGCTCAGAGACGGTGCCAGCCGGGCCAAGGTCACACAGCGACGGCGCGGGGCTTGGCCCGGGGCCCCGCCGGACCTGCCCAGGCGCCCGAGGCGCAGGACTCGCCCCGGGCCGCCGGGACCCCCGCTCCCCGCCCCTCGCCTCACTTCGCCCCGTGCCCCTCATTTCGTCCTGCGCCCCTGACTCACCTCGCGCGCCCCTCGCCTCTCTTCGCCTCGCCTCTCCTCGCGCTGCCGCCCGGACCGCAGCAGCCTTGGGACCAGCAGACCCTCCCAAGGCCGCCCCTCCGCCGGCCCCGCCCTCGGCGCCGGCGCCCCGCCTCTTGCTCCTCGTCTCGCGAGAAGTCGCGGCCCGCGGAGGGGCCTCGAAGACAGAGGAGCGCCCCTCTCGACGCGCCTGCGCCCTCCGCACCCCCCGGGCCTCCCCAGCCAGTGCCATGTGGCGCCGTATTTACGGCCAGGAGCGGCCCCGCCCCCGGCCTCAGGGAGCCCCGCCCCTTTCCCAGCAGCCAATCGCGTGCTGCCTGGCGCCCGAGGCCAGCGCGGCGTTGCAGCCCCTCGGGGCCCGCGGGCCGGCACTTAAGCAGCGCCTTCTGTCTACCCGACCCGTTCGCGAGCACAGATTGCCTGCACTGGATCCTGATGCCAGGCCCTTGGGCTTGACGTGCGGTCTTGGGCAAGAACTGAACGTCTCTGAGGTTGTCTCCGAGTCCATCAGTGGGGTGGTGACTTCGTCCTGCAGGGAGTTAGTGAGGTCCAGATGAGAAGGTGCGTGTAAAGCGCTGAGCAAGATGCCTGATGCATCGTCAGCACTCCCATCGCGGTTCTTACTATTGCTGATGTTTTTTTTAGTTGTGGTAAAATACGCATAACATAAAATTTGCCATTTTAACCATTTTTAAGTGTACCGAGGGGCATTAAGGACATTCGCGTTTCCACTGTCGACAGAAGTTTTTCCGTCTGTGTTCTGCATTCAGAGGCACTCAATTAATGTTTCCGCTAGGCCTGCAATTCCCCATGTATGCCGTGAAATGGGCCTGCAGAGAGCATTGGGGGTGCCCCCTTGGTAAGATCAAAGGGTTCCCTGGTCAAATAAGAGTGAGACAAAGGAAATAAAGCTTTAAGTGTTTAATTGCAGCCAGACTTCTGAGACCCTTGGCCAGGATAATGCATGTAAATAGGAAAGAATTTCCCTGTGAGTTCCCCGAGCCCAGCTCCTGGGTGTGTTGCTAAAGGTGTGTTTGATTAAATAGATGTTCACGTGTCCAGGAGCCAGAATCTCTCACTGCAAAAGCTTCTTGGGGATGTGAACAAAGCACCAATGCTATTGGGTGAGTGCCAGGACTGGGCTCTGGAAGCAGGGCCAGGGTCTCAGTTGACAGGACCTGGAGCTGTGACAAGGACCACTGTTCCCTGGGGAGAGACGGAAGGGGAAGCAGCTTCGGAATGGGGCCGGGCCGCTTTGCGGTGATGAAATGTTTTGGAACCAGACAGAGGTGGCGGTCACACAGTATTGTGAATGTATTAAGTGCCACTGAAGAGTTCCCTTTAAAAGGACTGATTTTCTGTTATGTCAATTTCACTTCTGTTAAAAAACAAACAGTTTTTATATTAGCAACCTACGTTTTTATTTACCCTCTTTGAAACCGTTACCTGTTACCTCCTTCTTTACAGATAGGGTAGCAGAGGCTCAGAGAAGTTAAGCAACTAGCCAAAGACACACAGCTGTGTAAGAGGCAGAGCTGGGACCAGTAGGCAGATTTGGGGCTCCAGAGGCAGAGTGCCACTGCACTCCAGTGACTTCCTTGCTGGGCAGGGACCTGCTAGGAGAGATCTGTGAGCAGACCATCTCTGTCCTGGAGAGCCCCCCGCCACGTCCGTTGTGACTTTCATCTCCTCCCCTCTTCCAGGCCCCGAGCTTCTTCAAGCTGGTGGACCCTGGCTGGCCATCTTTCCCCACAGCCCCTTCATGGGTTGCCACCCACCTCAGGGACCCTGGACCTCTGTGCAAAGGCTACAGCCTGCCCGGAGCTGACCACAGCCTGCCCAGGGCTGACCACAGCCCTGCCCCGGTCTCCACGTTTTGGCTTGAGTTATCACCATGTCCCATACTGACTGCAACTATTTCTGCTTTCATAACCAGTGTTGCAACAGAGAAAAAAGATAGAAATAACTGTGGCTTGGGCCAGGAAATGTCAGCTTCCCCTGTGAGGGGCGGCTGGGAGATTCGGAGTCCTTGTAATCATCAACAGAGTAGGGAAAAAAGGAAGAGAATTGCAAATTCAACTCACCTTCTTTGCAGGTGATTTAAAAAAAAAAATCTGAGAGAATGGACGAGATGAACCTTCCTGATTCATCTGAGCTCATGCACTCTCCGCCCCACCCCAGTCCTGTTGCCTGGTTTCTTTTTCAGATGGCTTGCTGCGGTGGGGAGTGGGGGGGGTAACGCAGGAGGGGTGGGAACCCGCCCGCCCAGACTCTGAGGTCACACCCAGCAGCGGTGTGACGGTGGCAGGTCTTCCAGCCTCTCTGAGCTTCAGTATCCTTATCTGTGCAAGGCTGGAAATCATGACCCTGCCTCCTACGGCGGTTACGCATAATGAGAGAGGTGATGTCTGCAAAGTGCCAGCCCCAGCGGCATTTTTGCAGGCAGACCAGCTGGGAAGCGCTGGGTGCTCCAAGGAGGACGATGGTGCCTTAGGCTCAGGTGGTGGTAGGACAGGAGAGGGGGAGAGGACGCGAGAGAGGTTTGGGGAAGGGTGGATGGAATGGAGAGGGTAGGCTGGTGGAGGGAGAAGGGGAGAAAGAGAGGGACTGAGGGGGAGGCCCGGACCCCTGTGCCCAGAGAAGACTTTGGGAGCAGATTTTGTGAGCTTGGAGTTCTGCATCTGCATAGTGACAGCACACCCACTGGGGACACAGTTGGATGTTTGCTCTTTTTTTTTTTTTTGTCTTTTTAGGGCTGCACCCAAGACATATGGGAGTTCCCAGGCTAGGGGTTGAATCTGAGGCATCAGCTTACACCACAGCCATAGTCCAATCTGTGTCTGCGACCTACACCACAGTTTACAGCAACACCTGATCCTTAACCCACTGATCGAGGCCAGGCATCCAACCTGCATCCTCATGGATGCTAGTCAGGTTCATTTCCGCTGAACCAGGATGGGACCTCCTGGATGTTTGGGCTTGAACTCAGGGAAAGGGGTGCAGGCTGCAGATGTGAGCATCAGAAGTGACCTAAGTGGATGCTGTCACCGAAGGGGTGTGCGGATCCAAGTCTGTGCCCCTCTCCCGACACCCCAGTCCTGGCAAACCCTCTCCATGGCCTCTGCTTTACCCCCCTGGCTGCTGGAAGGGCCGTAGAGGCCAGATGCCACAGAGGCTACGTGTCATCCTGGAGGCAGCAGAATTGCCCAAAGGGAAGGAAACAGGGACCCTGGCTTGAGAAGCTGGAAGAGCAAAACTCAGCCCCCCAGTTCCATGTGCTCGGGGTCACCCTGGGGGTATGGACAGGAAGTCTAGTCTGCGAGGCCAGCTGGTCCACACGCAGGCCAATCTAGGCAAAGTCAGCAAGGTCCAGCCACAAAATCAGCAAGATCAAGCCTGCTCACGGAATCAGAATGACCTGTTCTCGAGAAGGAGCGTGGGAGGTGTTATAAACCTCCTGCCACCTGGTGGCTTTTGTTACCAACAAGATACTCTTAATAAGGGGGTGCTCAGTCTGATTGCCCACCTCTGCATCAAGGCGCTCACCCCGTGCACTGGGCCGCCTTGACGTTCCTCCTCCCCTCGCCAGGAACACCCCGCGTTCTCTCCACTGTCCCCGCAAGGGCTTTCCTTCCTTGCCCGTCTCCCTCCGCTTGCAAAGAAACCTCAGCACAAGCGCGGTAATAATCACAAGACATTCTGGCCGGAGGCGCCTCCTTCGCACATTCAGCCTCTGCCCTGTACCACATGGCAGGACCAGGGCGAGGTCCTGGGATGGGGTCCACGCAGCAGGCAGGCAGGCGCGGATCAGAGGTCATCACACGTTGTCCGCCAAAGCACCGGACCGGGTCGCACCTGCTCACACCTGCTCCTTCCCTGAAAGTTGCTGGAACACCCACCCCTCTGCTGAGCCCTGAGTCACGTTTACTGCACTACCTTTGAGGGCGAGCCTTTCAGACAAAGTGAGTGCAGTGAGGTATTCATTTAATGTAGGTTTATTTAATGATGTAGGCATTCAGTGTAGGTGATGCGAGAGGTTTTCCAGTGTACTGTTAAGCCTCCCTTTGCCCTGCGTGTATGGTAAGCATGGAATCCAGCTCTGCCACCTTGCAGAGCTTGCTGTCAGTGTGCCCCATTGTACCGTGGGAAACCCCAAACTCAGAGAGCCATCCCAGCCATGAGGAGCGGGGCTTCAGAGCTGCAGCCAGGCCCTCAGCGCGGAGCAGGGTGGCTGGGCCAAGGAGGCTGCCCATCCAGGCCCTCCTAGGGCGCTGGCCGACGGAGGAGGAGGAGGCGGCGGCGCCAGGTGAAGCTGCTGAAGGCAATTTGATGCCACGGTCAAAAGAACTAACAGTTACAAAATGCGTGCATTGCAAGCTCAGGTTTGCACCCGTTGGTAATTTGGGAAAGAAAAGTTTGCAACTTCTAAGGCACAGGCCACTTTACAGCCTCATGGTGAAGACTCCCGTCCTCAGAATCCACCAGCTGTCTTTCCTGGCCAACAGTCTCACCCAACTCAAGACAGGGTATACAAAGACTAGGAGTTTCTGCTTTTCTCCCACCACCCCAGGGGCTGAACTCAACCCCCATGCCTCGCCCTCGGCCCTGCATCTCTGATCCCTCACTGCCACTCCACTAAAGCACCAGGATCTTCTCCAGCCATGAGTTGCCAACTGCCTGAGCTTCCCTCGTGTGTCACATAAGACGAGGTGCACCAACCACAGTGGCTTCAGGGGGATGTTATTTCTCTCTCGGGTTAAAGTCTGGAAGTAGGATGGAGCAATGCTGAGAGACACCTCTGCTCCCAGAGGACCCAGGCTCCTTTCAGCTTCCCACTCCATTCTCTGCAGGGTGTAGCCTTTGCCCTCATGGCCCCAAAATGGTGGCTAGAGTTCCAGCCATCACATTCAACTTCCAGGTGGTAGGATTGAGGAAGTGAAGAGGCACGAGGGACATGCTCATTATCCTTTATGAAGCAGCCACTTCTGGCTTATATTCCATCAAGCAGAACTTAGTCACATGGCCATACACAGCCGCTAAGGAGGCTGGGGAATGGAGATTTTTAGGAGCTGTGGTCAGCTGAAAATTGGGGTTCTGTTCTCATGGACGAAAAAGAGCAGATAAAAGGGGGCAATCGGGAATTCCTGCCCTTCCCAGGAGCTGGGGCCAGCACCAGAGAGCAGAAGGCGTCCCTCCCCAGGCGGCCTTGGCGCTTCGATGAGGGTGGTGCACGCATGGCAGGTGGGCAGCACAGTGGGCAGCAGAGCTGCTGAGGATAAACAGGCCCCACTCCCACTGCCACACACGCCTCCAGAAAGGAAAACACGGCTTCGAGGAAGCCCCTAGCATGTCTTCCCTGACAGCAGGCATTATGGGAGGCAGCCAGGCGACAGCGCCTGTGTGCAGTGTGCCTACCACAGGCCAGGCCCACACGGGGGCAAAGTTGCCCAGGCTCCACCAGGGCCGCAAGACCACGAGGCCACCTCCCCCTCGCAGCCCTGACCTGCTCTGCCCAGCGTGAATTCTGCCACCTGGGGGTGTGGCTCCCAATGGCCTTCAAACAAGGGGGCCCTGAAAGCAAGGGATGAGGCGCCAGTTTGAAAATGACGGCAAGCGCCAAAAGCACAACCAGAGGAGGTAACCATCCCCCGACACAGGATGGTGCTCAGAGTTTTTCCGTTTTGTTTTGTTTTTTCCCGTCTTGATGGAAAACGACAGAAGCATATACACTCCTAATGCAATTGGAGCCTTAGTTTGGGGCCCCCAATTTACACGGCTGGTTTCATGTGTCTTGTTCCCAACAGTTAGCAGCGCTTTCCTCCCTGCATCAGGGGTGCTGAGAGGGACATTAGAGCGCTGTGGTGGGGGGTGGCTGGGTCATGGAAATGGGACCGTGTTCCTGCGTTTCCCTGGGAGCCCACGTACGCTGTGACGAGTGTCACTCTGCAGGCCAGCCATGGAGCGAGAGGGTTAACTGGACGCATCGACCTGGCCAGGCCCGCGAGACCCAGAGGTTTGATCAAACGCCGGTCCAGATGTTGCTGGGAAGGTATTCTTTAGATGAGATGAGGTTCCAAAAATCTTTTTGATTCGAGTATGGTTGATTTACAAAGTTCTGTCAACTGCTGCTGCACAGCACAGTGACCCAGTGTGACATAGATACACCTTCTTTTTCCCATGTCCTCTTCCATCGTGTTCTGTCACCAGTAACTGGCTGTAATTCCCTGGGCGATACAGCGGGACCTCATTTGCTCATCCATCTCAGTGCAATAGGTTGCGGGTATGAGCCCCAAACTCCGCGTCCATCCCGCTCCCTCCCCCTCCCCCTGGGCAACCGCAAGTGTGCCCCCCATGTCTGTGGGTCTGTGTCTGTTCGGTACGTAGGTTCCTCTGGGCCACATTTTAGATTTCGCATCTGAGTGATAGCGTGTGCTCTCTGTCTTGAGGTTAAACGTGAGGAGACTTTGAGTAAAAGCAGATCAGCCTCTGTGATGTGGGTGGGCCTCAGCCAGTCAGGTGAAGGCGGACAGAGAAGAAAGACTGAGGTCACCTGAGGAGGGGGGCCCTCTGCTCCCGACCGGGGGACACAGCGGCAACTCCCCCCGGGCCTCCAGCCAGCCCTGCAGGTCTCAGACTTGCCCGCTCCCACAGCCAATATGCCCATCTCTTCAAGGAAATCTCTTTCCTCCCTGTTTTGGGTAGTGTGTGCGAGCACACACACACACACACACACACACACACACAACTTTGGTTCCCTTTTTCTGGAGAACCTCTACTAACACGTGGCGTTGGGGACAAATTCCTCCCTGCCTCTTGCCAGCAGCCGCCCAGGTGTCCCCAGTGGCTTCCTCAGCCTGAGCCGGACCTGAAGGGCGATGTGTCCCAGCTTCTCTCAGAGCAGAGGCCACGGCGGGGGGTGGGTGGTCCTGGAAAGAGCACCCACGCCTGGGAATGACCCCAAATGGGCCTGAGGTCCTTGGGAAGGGCTCTGCCACTGCCCAGTGGACATTCTTCTTCTGAAGGTGGCTGGTGAGGCAGACACCAGGCCTGGTGCAAAGGGCTGCAGGAAGCTGGGCAAAGGGCGGGCTGCCCCGGAGCGTCCCTGCTGGAGCCCCCGGCTCTCAAACTCAGCTTCCAGGCAGAGAGACCCTGGTACCGAGATCAGCTTCTCGGACCTTCCCTCAGCGTGACAGTGGCGCTCTGCTTGCTGCCATCTTTACTGTGGTCTCCTCGGCCACTGGGCGCTGCCACCCTGGTGCTTGTGGCGGTGGCCAGGGGGCAGTGGGCTGTGACGTCGGCCTCCGCTGTCTGTAGACCCTGGAGGGGGAAGGGAAGGTCTTAGCCGGTGGTCAAGGTAAACTCGAGCAAAGCCAGTGTCCCTGGCGCCAGGGGTGGCTGGCCTGCCACAGTGTCCCGCCTGCGTGGACTCTCTCCCGCTGCCAGCCCTGCCCGTGCCCCAGAGACCTTTGGGCCCCATGTGACCTCACCCCCCTGACTTGGGCCTTGCTTTCAAGTCTGTCCTGGCCTCTGCTCCTCTCACAACACCAGGCCGGCCCCTGAACCCCTACAGCACGTTCTTCGCTATGGCGAACCCATGCCAGGAGGACAAGGAGATCCCTGGGCGACATTTCCCGTCCCTCATGTTTAAAGAAATGTTATTTAAATGGCAGCGCATAACTGGCTGTTACTCAGCCTGCTCTGGGCTGGGAGCTTCTGACCCCAAGGTTGTGGCCAGTCCACGCCTTTGACACCGTTTCCCTGAGAAGCCTTAAAAAGAAGGGCATAGGGAGTTCCCGTCGTGGCACAGTGGTTAACGAATCCGACTAGGAACCATGAGGTTGTGGGTTCTATCCCTGGCCCCGCTCAGTAGGTTGAGGATCTGGCGTTGCCGTGAGCTGGGGTGCAGGTTACAGACGCAGCTTGGATCCCACGTTGCTTTGGCTCTGGTGTAGGCAGGCAGCTACAGCTCCGATTAGACCCCTAGCCTGGGAAGCTCCTTATGCTGTGGGGAGTGGCCCTAAAAAGGCAAAAAGACAAAAAAAGTGATGAAGCCTTTTCTGAAACAGTAACGTATGGGAATGGCTTGAAGGTACAGCAAGAGGGACAGGAGTTAGACATGAGACAGAACTTCCTGAGTAGGGCCAGCCCCTCCTGGTGGTCTTTAAGCCTAGTGTTGATTTATGCACATCCTTACAGCCAACTGGGTTGGATGTTGGGTCAGTGGTGAGAAAATAGTGCCACGATGTCAGAGGAAGTTTCCTGTTTCCAGAAAGGATCCAGGCAACACAGGCCTCACACACTGGGGCAGGAATGACAGGAACGTGGCACTCATGTTAACTTAAACCATCCCTGGGATTCATCACATACCCAGGCACATGGTTGTTCTTATTTCCAGAAACAAAAACAAAACCATAAAATAAGGGAAATGAGGAGGAAGAGGAGGGCCATGGACCCAGTGACACATCTGTGTCTCGGGTTTTAAGGTTAATACACAGGACACAGAATATTATGGTAACTGGTAATTTCATGATAGGGCTAGTGAATGTGGAAAATTACACCCCTTCTGGGAAGAGGTTTGGCTCGAAGTTAAATAAAACAAGCAAACATGCCTTTGAGGGTAAGGACGAGGACGACAAGGAGTTCCCACTGTGGTGCAGCAAGTTAAGACTCCAACTGCAGCGGCTTGGGTCGCTGCAGAGGCACAGGTTCAATCTCCACCCTCCCACAGCGAGTTAAAGGATCCAGTGCTGCTGCAGCTGTGGCTCCGATTCAGTCCCTGTCCCAGGAATTTCCATAGGCCATGTGGCCATTAAGAAAGAAAAAAGAACAAGAGCGACATGATTTTGGTCAGGTTCTAGACCTGTGCTGTCCACTGAAGTAGTCAGGAGCCAAAATGGCTCCTGAGCCAAGAAGAGTCACATGGGATGTACCTGCACTGCTGCCCTTCCCCTGACCGATGAGGGGGTGTGGGTTGAGCAGTAAAGTCTGAGAAACACATGCACTGCTGTCACAGCCTCCTCAGGTAAGGAAACTTGTGGTGATCAGGTCTGAGGTATACGTGTCATGCTGTCAACAGCCTCCTCGGGTGAAGGGACACATGATATGGGTCACTTCTGAGGTACACGTGCACTGCTAACACAGCCTCCTCAACTGAGGAGACACATGCTGACTGCTTACACCTGAGGGACAAGTGCACTGTTATCACATTCTCCTCAAGGAGTGAGGAGATGGGTGGGGACTGATCACCTGTGAAGAACACTTGCAGTTCTGAAATAGCCTCCCCAGGTGAGGAGATCTGTGGTATCTGTCTGAGGCAAACGTGCATGTTGTCACAGATGTCTCAGGTGAGGAGACAAGAGGTGATTGGTCAGTCTGAGGTAAATGCACATGCTGTACAGACGCCTTAAGTGAGGAGACATGTGGTGAAGGATCACCTGTGAAACACACGTGCAATGCTGTAACAGCCTCCTCAGGTGAGGAGACGTGTGGTGACTGGTCAAGCCAAAGAATCATGTGCAGTCCTCCCACAACCTCCTCAAGTGTAGAAGCATTAGAATTGATCATGTCTGAGATAAATGTGCATATGGTAATAGCTTTTCACGTGAGGAGACGTGATTGGTCAGGTATGAGATAAATGTGCCTGCTGTCTCAGCCTCCTTAGGAGAGGAGACACGTGGTAACTAGTCGTGTGTGAGCTACATGCGTGTGCGGTACTGTCCCAGGCTCCTCAGGTGAGGAGACGTAGGGCGATTAGTCAGGTCTGAGGTAAATGTCCATGCTCTCTCAGCCTCCTCCATAGAGGAGATGCCTGCTGACTGGTCACGTGTGAGGAACATGTGCATTGCCTTAATAGCCTCCTCAGGTGAAGAAGCTTTTTTTTTTTTTTGTCTTTTGAGGGCCGCTCCCATGGCATATGGATATGGAAGTTCCCAGGCTAGGGGGTTAATCAGAGCTGTAGCCACCAGCCTACGCCACAGCCACAGCAATATGAGATCCAAGCCGCTTCTTTGAACTACACCACAGCTCATGACAATGCCGGATCCTTAACCTGATGATCGAAGCCAGGGATCGAACCTGCGTCCTCCTGGACGCTAGTCAGTCTCAGTTAACCACTGAGCCACGACGGGAAACTCTGAAGAAGCCTTTTTTGTTTTTTTTGGGGGGGGTTGGTCTTTTTTTCTTTCTAGGTCCACACCCGCGGCATATGGCGGTTCCCAGGCTAGGGGTCCAGTCAGAGCTGCAGCCACCGGCCTGCGCCACGGCCACAGCAACACCAGATTCGAACCGCGTCTACCACAGCTCACGGCAGCGCCGGATCCCCCACCCACTGGGCAAGGCCAGGGATGGAACCCTCATCCTCATAGATGCTCGTCACCGCGGGGACTCCCTGAAGAAGCTTCTGATCAGTCATGTCGGAGGCCAATGTGCATCTGTCACAGCCTCCTTGTGTAAGGAGACACGTGTGGACGCGTCACGCGTGAGCTACACGTGCAGCGCCTTCGCAGCCTTCGAACGTGAAGAGACGGATGGTGATTGGTCAGGTCTGAGAGCCCGAGTCGGCTGGTGATTGGTCAGGTCTGAGAGCGCGAGGAGGCGTGCGTGATTGGTCAGGTCTGAGCATCACGTGACAGGCTCTCAGGCCGCCTCAGGGGAAGAAACTGCTGATGCTGTTCCCTGCTGTCACAGCCCGCTCACTTGAGGAGATACGAGGTGACTGGTCCCGTTTGAGGGATGTGTGCCCTGTGTTCTCACAGCCTCCTCTGGTGAGTGACTTGATGTACCTCGTTCAGGCCTGAGGTAAACGCGCATGCTGGCAGAAGCTCTTTAAGTGAGGAGACACACGGTGACTCCTCCGTGTGAGGCGCACGTGCAGGGCGGTGGCAGCCTCCGCGGGTGAGGAGAGTGCGGTGCTTGGTCAGGCCTGCGGCAAAGAGCCCCGCCGTCGCAGTGTCCTCAGGTGCGGAAGCCTCACGCACTGGTGGGGACCGGGGTAAACGCGCCGCTGTCGCCACAGCCTCTGCACACGAGGAGACACGTGGTGACAGGTCAGCCTCCTCAGCTGAGGGCACCTGTGGTAAGGGTCCTTCCGAGGTAAATGTGCATATGCTTCCTCAGCCTGCTAAGTGGGGACACATCTGGTGACTGGGCAGGTTGGCGGAACGCAGGCGGTGCTGTCACACACTCGGGGGAGAAGACCTGTGGCGAGGAGTTGTGTCGGCGCAGCGGAAGCGAGTCCGACTAGGAACCATGAGGTGGCGGGTTTGATCCCTGGCCTGGCTCAGGGGGTTAAGGATCCCGCGTTGCTCTGGCTGTGGTGCAGGCCGGTGGCTACAGCTCGAGTTAGACCCCTAGCCTGGGAACCTCCATATGCCTCGGGTGCAGCCCCCAAAAGACCAACGACAGAAGGAAAGAACACCTGTGTGGTGAGTGGTCATGTCTGCCAGGCCCTCACGGCCTCCTCGGGTGAAGCTGCTTTGATGTGGGTCCATCTGAGGTAAACGTACGTGCGCGCACAGCCTCCTCAGGTGAGGAAGCTGTTGATGTCAGATGTGTCTGAGGTACGCGTGCAGCGCTGCCAGGGGCTTCCCAAGTGAGGAGCCACGTGGTGACTTGTCTGGGGTGAGGAACATGTGTGACGCGGTGACACCTCCGTCAGGTGAAGAGACCTGTGCTGACGGGTCACGTCTGCAAACCACGTGCGGCGCGCTCCCAGCACCCTCGTGTGAAGAAGCTTCTGATACGCGTCGTGTCTGAGGCAAACGTGCCCTGCTCTCACCTCCTCCTCGGGTGTGGAAGCTCTTGATTTCAGTCGTGTCTGGAGTCGAAGTGCTTTTGCTCTCCCTGCCCCCTGAGTGAGGAGACAGGGGCTAGCTGGTCCCTGTGAGGTACAGCGCACTCTTTGCTCGGCCTCCTTAGAGGGGGCGCGAGGTGGGCGCGGCCATGTGTGAGGGACACGAGCTTGCTGTCACAGCTTCAGGTGCGTGGACGTGTCGAGAGCAGTCGCGTCTGAGGGACAGGCGATGCAGTCACACCTCCTCAGGGACGGGCGAGTGCGGGGTGGCGTCTGAGGTAAACGTGTCTTGGTGTCCAGCCCTCACAGCTGGCGCTGGGCACCCGACGGTCAGTCAGGTCTGAAGGGCACGGGGCAGTGGTGTCACAGCTCCCCCAGTGACAGCGCGTGTGCTCAGCTCTGAGGGCCTCGCGCTCTGCCTTCACTGCCCTGGCAGAGGCAGGGCTGCGTGTCTGGGGGCGGCAGGCACTGACCTCGGATGTCCCGGGGCCGGAGGGGCGCCCTGCTGGGGCCTGTGCTGCTCTGCCAGGTGGCGCTGGGGAAGGTGAAGCTGACCTCCGGCGCGTGGCGCGTGGTCTCATCTGGACGGGGAGCGCAGAGGAGAGGAGAGGACGGTATTATTTCGAGGCACCCCCAGCGAATCCCGGGAACAAACTAGATGGTGCGTGTTTGCTGCACCACATTCAGACCTACTACGTGTCCGCTCTTTACTGAGCTTGCCTCATTTGTTCTCCCACAGCCCCAGGAGGCATGGTGCTTTCCACCAACTCTGAGCTCTGGCCTTTCTGGAGCTTTCCACCCTCTGGCTTCCGGCTCCACTCCCTCCTCCTCAGCCCTGCCCTCCCCTCTTCCTTCCACCCCCTGCTTGCTCTCAGCTGGACACAGCAGGGCGGTGAAGGATTTTCTGGGTTTGCTGAAGCCCCGGGGCTCAGCCCAGGCCAGACCAAGACGTGTACCCTTTCCTGCCAAGTGAGGGGGCCGGCCTGTGACCGCGCTCGCTCTCACTGAAAAAGGCTGACTTCCTCTGTACGGGGACTGGGCCGCAGATGCTACAGGGAATGGATCTTTTTCTAGCGGAGACTTGTGATGAATACTCTGTTATCCATTAGAGAGAGGTCTTGAAATATTTATGGGTGCGATGACCTGGGATTTTCTTGAAACATCTCCAGGAGAACAAACAACAAACGAACAAACGAGAATGTATAGAGACCACAAAACAAAACTGCCAAAGTATTGCAGGTGACGGGGCCGCCTTGGCAGCTGTGGTGCCATCTTGGCTTCTGTATGTCAGGAACTTTGTAACAAAGAAAGCAAGCCCCTCTTTAAAGCATCCACACAGACTCCTGCCAGGGGGCTTTTCTCCAGAGGCAGGCGAACCTCAACTCCAGGGATGGGAGTGGGGGGTGATGCTGGGACCTAAGCGGCGGTAACAAGCCCCCTCTCAGCACCTGTTAGGTCACACGCTCCCCTGCCCTGCAGGTGCTGTCCCGCCGCTGGGAGGACAGGGTGCAGCGCCAGCCCAGCCCCCAGCCTTGGGACTGTTTGTTGTTCTGTAACCACGTAAGCAGAAAAAAGGAATCAAAAACTTTTGAAAGCAGAAAGTCTTGCAAGGATAAAGAATACGTCTGGTGTTTCTGAAAGTGTTTTCAGTTTCTTAAGCGTTGTTGCCGGCCGCTGTTGTTCCTGGCAGTTTCAGTAGCCAAGTTGAGAAATCCACAGATAAATCTGAATTTTGTCAAGGTCAGATTGCAAAAGGCCTTTGAAAACGTGTGTATGGGGCGTTCCCGCTGTGGCTTAGCAGTAACAAACGCAACTGGTATCCATGAGGATGTGGGTTCGACCCCTGGCCTCGCTCAGTGGGTTAAGGATCCTGCGTTGCTGTGGGCTGTGGTGTGGACCGGCAGCTGCAGCTCTGATTAGACCCCCAGCCTGGGAACTTCCATATGCCACGGGTGTGGCCCTAAAAGAAAAAAAAAAGAAAAGAAAACATGTGTATGAATCAGGTTATGCCGCGGTGAACACCTGCCAATGTGCATACGCTGCCTCCAGCAACCTTGAGCTGTATCCGGAGCCCTAATGCGCACACGCCTGTGCCTGGGTAACCACTCAGCACACGCTAATGAAACAGAAAAGGGAAGGGCGGTTAAGGGCTGAGGATCTGGGGAGCTCCCTGACAGACCAGCGATAAGGATCCAGCCTTGTCACTGCAGTGACTCGGGTCACGGCTGTGGCTCAGGTTCATTCTCTGGCCTGGAAACTTGGATATGTCATGGGCGCCGCCAAGAAAAAAAGCTAAGGATCTGGACCCAGCCTCCCTGGTTGTGAAGCCCACCTCCACCACTCCCTGCTGTGTGACCTTCGGCAAGTTCCTTAACCTCTCTGTGCCTCCGTTTCCTCATCTGTATCCTGGGGATAATAGTCGTTACTTCCCTTGCGGAACTATCGAGAGGGCAGTGCATTGACACCACGCAGTGCCCAGCGCTGGGAAGTGCTCAGTGCACGCGAGCTCTGTTGTGTAACTAGATTCAGGCCAGTGCTCGAGACTCTCCATGGCGAGGACCAGTTTGCTTGTCTGCCTTTAATCTGTGGTGGACTGAAACGTTCACAAATATAACAAAAACAAATCATGAGGAAGATTTAGGGAAAAACTTTTTTTTTTTTTTTTTTGGCCAAACCTGTGTGCCATAGTTCCTGGGCCAGAGATCGAACCCGAGCTGCAGCTATAACCATAGCCACAGCAGTGACAAGTCCGGATCCTTAACCCACTGAGCCACGAGGAACCTCCAGGGAAAACATTTTAAATTCAGAACCAGGCCACTGAGGACAGGTTGTGGTGCTGTCAGATTGCCTCTCTTTTCTAAACCCTTGACCTCAGCTTCTGTGCCCTTTGGTCACAGGTCAGTAAGAGTTGGTGGCCCCTCTGAGGAGCGCTGACATCCCCCAACTGATTTTCATGACTGGGCTGCCTCGAAAACAACCCTAATATCCATAATAGGGGACAGTTCAGGTCCCCGTGTGCCCGTGACGAAGTCACCTTTTTACCGTTGCTGGGTGGTGGAGTCTGCACATGGGTTTCTTCTTATATAATTGTATCTATATTCCAAAGTTTTCCCAGTGAGTATCTATTATCTTTGCAATAACAGCCACCACAGGGGGCAGGATTTAAACCTGAAAGAATGTGAATCTTTCAAATTCTGCAAGAAATCACAGGGTCCGGGGTCCAGACCTAGTAAAGGCAGCCAGCCACAGGCGCGCAGTTGTAGTCGCTATTTTGAGCCCCATTGGCGGGTCAAGCGGAAGCAGAACTGAGCACACCTGCAAGTACTTTGCACAGAACCAGGGGCTCTGGCTGATTCACTGCCTAAGAAAACCAGAAACTCACTCACGCCCAGGTTCGGAGCACGGATAACGGCCTAGACGGGCGTGCTTTCTCAAGATGTATATTTGAGAGGAGGGGCAGTCTGAAGAGAGAGAAAAAACCCAACACTCGCATCTCCTTTTTGGTTGTGTACCTGCGTGAAAACTGAGGCTGGGTCTTAGCTTCGAGGCCGCAGGCACAGCAGGGAGAAAGCTTTTTCCCGATGACTTTGACGGCAGAAGTGGTACGGGGGGCAGCTGGTCCCCAGCCACGGACTCCACGGAGGGCACCGGAAGCTTCTCTGTCACCTGCAGGGAAACAAAACAGGGTGTGGGGAGCAGGTAGGAAATGTCAAGGTCATTTTGAACTGAAGCCGCGCACTCATTAAACAACTACTGTATGCCGGGTACACAAGTACCTCAGGGCAGACAATGGGCAGAACCCTTGCGAATATTCGACCCCCAGAGAAGAAGGAGTGAATGAATGAATGAGTGGTGCTCTCCTGGCTTTTTGTCCTCCTGCTTTTCGCTCCTGAACCGCCTGACCCATGGAGGGGTTCTCATCTAAACCCCTGTGACGGTCACCACTTAAATCCATAGACTGCGTAAAGCCCATTGGCCTCAACGGGGTGGGCCTCACCTAAGCAGCTGACGGCCGGCATCCTCTCCTGGGGCTAAGAGAGGCTCCCCAGGCCTTTGTCCTGCCTTTGCATTTGAACTGCTACTTTGGCTCCCCTGGGTTTCCAGCCTCCGGGCTGGCTGGGGTGTGTGTGTGTGTGTGTGTGTGTGTGTGTACGTACTTACACATTCTTTCGGTCCTTCACCTAGCACACCCACCTTCTGCTCCCCGCTCCTGTCCTACCTGTGCTTCCACCGAGTGGTCACCGGAGCCGTTTCCCGTCGAGCAGCAGAGCCCCCTGTGCGTCCGGCAGGGCGGGGGGCGGGCCGGCAGAGGCGCAGCCCGCTCCCCGCCCCTCGCCCCTCGTTCACTTTGTGCAACCGAGTGGACGGCGAGGAAGTGGCCCATCCTGGGGAAGGCCGTCGCCGGGGCAGCCTCGGAACCTGCCCCTCCCCCCACAAACGTAATTCTGTGTCACCACGGTCACCTCTGCCGTGTGCTCTCTGCTTGTGCTTAGTCCTGTTTGGTTGACACGTCCCCACAGGCGGACACTGTCCAGGACCCCCAGAGAGGCGTCCACAGGGGAGCCTCCGGTTCCCCTAGGTGCACAAAAGACGACCCGGGTGGCCCTTGCACGGGGAATGGAGCCCCACAGCGTGGCCGTGAACGGACTCGTGTGTGGCCGGTCCTGCCTCTGCAGCTGCCAACGCAGGGCAGGTGCCAGGCGCGGGGAGGAAGGGCGGGCCTCGGCGCCTCGCCTCTCACGCTCGGTAGGTGAGGTCGATCCCAATCAAGTCATGTGCCCTTTCTTCTTGGGCTGCACTGCCGCCGGGGTTGGAACCTGCGCCACTGCAGCGAGCACACCCGATCCTCAACTACTAGGCTGCCAGGGAACTCCTGTTCCTTTTTTGAAGTTAAAGTCCAAATACTAGGGTCAGGGATCCGGCGTTGCCGTGAGCTGGGGTGCAGGTCGCAGACGCGGCTCGGATCCTGTGTGGCTGTGGCTGTGGCTGTGGCGCAGGCCGGCAGCTGCAGCTCCGACTGGACCTTTAGCCTGGGCACCTCCATATGCCACGGGTGCGGCCCTAAAAAGACAAAAGAGAGAAAAAGGTACAAGTGCTAAGTGGGCACATGAAAATGTAGGAAATAGGTGATGCGAAAGGCCCCGGATGACAAGAGAGGGTTTGCGCCGGGACGAAGACCGCGCACCTTGTGTGCCCCGTGGCTTCTGGCCAGAAAGGGGCGAGCTGGTCACACCTCGGGCCCTCCCGCACCCACAGAGCTGTGCTGGGCTCAGCCCCCGACTGGCCCCTCCCGGTCCTGGCTGGGCCCCTGGGACTGCACCCACCGGCTGGACGCTCCAGGGGAGGGAGGGCGACCGCTTCCTCCTGGCCTTCCTCTCCGCCGACGGCTCCCCGCCCGGGCTGTCCCGGGGCCCCCTCCTGGCCGCTCGGCTGGCCTCCGGGCGGCCGCCGGGCTTGGGGTCCCTGGAGCCCGGGGCCGCCGCCTCTGCGGGGTGGCGGGAAGAGCGGCCGCTGCCGCTGTCGTGGTCCTGCGCCTTGGCGCGCCGCGTGGCCGCGATGCGGGTGATGCTCTGGGTGCTCGCGGCCATCTCCCGGAGCGCCTGGGCGCTCAGCCCGGCCTGCGCCGTCCTCGGGGCGGGGCGGCCCGGCTCCCGGCCGCCCGGGGAGCGCAGCTTGGAGACCAGACTCTTCCCGCTCCCGGAGCTCGACTTCTGTGGGGAAAGGCAGCCGTGGATGGAGGTCCCTGGGCCACCCGAGGCCCCCTCGGGCCCTGGACCCGGACCCAGCTGCAGGGTTCCACAGGGACCCCTCAACGTCTGAGTCTCATCTCTTGCTTATAGTTGAGGGGAGCGACCACTCCCAGACCCTGCGGAGAGAATGGGTGGCCCCCAATCTGTGTCCCCCAGGGACCTCCGAGTGGGACCTCTGGGTTGAGGGTGGGCCCTCTATCCGATAGTGGGTGTCCTTAGAAGAGAAACAGCCATGCAGGGAGGAGGCAGAGATGTGGCCGCCAGCTAAGGAGCCGGGACTGCGGGGGCTGGGAGAGGCCGCAGGGGCGCGCCCGAGCCTTTGGAGGGAGCACGACCCTGGGACAGCTGACCTTGGGCTCCCGGCTCCACTGTGGGCAGAGAATGGATGTCTGTGCTTTACGCCGCCTGGTCTGCAGTGCTTTCGTCTGGCTGCCCCTGGACACTAGCACAGTGACACTAGCGGCCGCCCCTGGACACTAGCACGGTGACACTAGCAGCCATCCCTGGACACTAGCACGGTGACACTAGCGGCCTCAATACATGGTCAGCACCGTTGTGACGGCTGCTGATAGAGAGACCACCTTCCAGAAGCTTCTCTGTGCTCGGCCCTGGCCCAGAGCAGCTCTGACGGGGCCTGGATGAGGTTCGCGCCGCACACACCAACCTCGCGAGCCGGAGGCGTCAGCAGGATGCGGAGGGAGGGCGGGGGGAGGAGGGAGTCTTGCGTTCCCGGCGTTTTCGATGGCGTGGCTTTCGATGACATGTAACCATCCCTGCCGGTGAAACACAGAGGCCTCAGCCGCACTGGCTGCCGGCCCCGGGTCCCTCCTCACAGCCCGGAGACCAGGGCCTGCCCTCCGGCTGCTGTGGCCCACAAGGTGGGCGGGCCGAGCTGCTGTGGTTTGAGGCCGGGCTGGCTCGGTCACCCGCCCCCCACGGTCCACCAGTATCTGCCGTCACCTGCCCTGGGCCAGCCCGAACCCACGGCCAGGGCTGCGCTGCTTCACGGTACACCTGGCCCTGCCCTGACCACTCTCTCCTGAGGGGTGACACTCCAACCAAGCCAGCGGGTGTGGGGACGACGGGCAGGTGGTGACACAGAGAAGGGAGAGGTGAGCGGCGGATGCCCGTGGGCGGGTGGGTGGCCAGAGCAGCAGAGAGCCTTGCCCTCTCTGTCCCCAGTCCTGGCATCGACTTCCAGATGCCCTTGGAATTTCCCGAGGGACAGGTGTGTCTTTGCTGGCGAGGTTCCCTAGACGTCAGGATGCAGGCTGCCCACGGCAGGGACCAAGCCGCTGGCTGGAGGGCGGGAAGGTCAGGTCACTCACGTGGCCAAGGATGTGTAACCAACTGTGCTACTTGATGAAACGCTGTAAAAACGCTGGCCACCTCGGCTCAGTGGCGCCGCATGCTGGTGAACACGGGGCAGGGCCGATGAGCCCTGACTCCTGGGGAGAAGGAAGGCACTTGTCCCGTGTGTACACACTGTGTGTGGGAAAACGGGCGTCCTCACCCTAGGGCTCCTGTGAGTTCTGTGAGCCACTCTAGTGACTTGAGACTAGATGGGGTCGTAGGAACCCCTGGGCTCGTAGCCAGCTGGACAGAGGTGCAGGGGACCTGGGGACTTCACGAGCAGCTGACACCTGATACGGGGCCTGGAGGTGAGGGCCCTCTCATCTCTCCGTGGGGAAAGGAGCCCTTAACTCGTGGCATCTGACGCCGACTCTGGGTGCTTAGTGCCAGGACTGAACAGCACAGACCTGGTGCCGTTAGACCAGTTGTGGTGGAAACAGAACAGAGGGAACATCTGAGCCGAGACCCAAAGAATGAGAATGAAGGCGCCATGCTGGGTGCTGGAGGAAGGGCATTCCCGGCAGGGGACGGTGGGCAGAGGCCCTGGGGCAGGGACCAGCCAAGGCCCAGCAGGGAGTGAGTTTGGGAAGAGCCCGGAGAGTTCACACGGGACCTTGTGTGGAAGACGTTGCTGTCGGAAGGGGAGGGACTGAAGCAGCCTCTCGGCCGGCCGTACCTTTCTGGGGCCCTGCTGTTGTAGCAGAGACTCTGTAAGGCACCAAAGCCAAGCTCCCTCCCCAGTGGCCTCGGGCTCATCACCTCCGGCAGGAAGGCAGCGGGGCAGGAGCCGTGGGAGAGGCGTCTGGCCAACATCAAGGGCGATGGGCCGCTTGGTTTTTAGATGCACACGTGCCCATACAGGCCCACATGTGCAAACAGGCAGCACGCCCATGTAAAACACATGAGCTCACGCGCACACACACATGCGTGCATACCTGCAGATGCACACCTAAGCACAGGTACACAAGCGCACGAATGCGTGCACCCTCATACACACAAACACACATGTGCACACAACCCCCCCCCCCCGACACACACACTAATACACCCAGGGGATCAGCCTTCCCTCTGCCTGCAACCTGGGGTTTTCATTACCCCAAAGGGCATGACCAGGCCCGGGCATGGGTGACCAGGCCCGGGCATGGCAGCCAAATGCAGTGTCCAGGTCCCCACACATCCTGGTTTGAACAGACCACCTGCTGGTGCTGGATTTCACAGTCCAGCCTCCAGGGCTGTGAGAACGTCATTTCTATTGTTTAAGACACCTGGTCTGTGGTGTTTTGTTTGGTTTTGTTTGTCTTTTGTCTTTTTAGGGCCGCAAGCACGGCATATGGAGGTTCCCAGGCTAGGGGTCGAATTGGAGCTATAGCCACCGGCCTACGCCAGAGCCACAGCAGCACGGGCTCTGAGCCACATCTGCGACCCACACCACAGCTCAGGGCAACACCGGATCCTTAACCCACTGAGTGAGGCCAGGGACCGAACCCGCAACTTTATGGTTCCTAGTCGGGTTCATTAATCACTGAGCCACAACGGGAACTCCTGGTCTGTGGTATTTTGTTATAGTGGCCCAATCTAAGGCAGTGGCACAAATTGGGAAAATGTTAACTATTACATCTAGGTGACAAGTGTGTTGTGTTCACTTTCCTAGTCTAAGTTTGGGCAAGTTAGAAAACACCAAAGGAAAAACTTTTTAAAAAGAGAAAAGGGGAGAAAAGCAGTGAGATTGGGAGCAGGCGGCTCACAGTGAACAGAAACCCCATGTGAAGTGGAGCTGGTCCTTCCAGCATCAAACTCCCCAACCTCGCAGCGCTCCGAGTGGCGAGCCCCTCCTAGCACGTGTTTATTCTCCTTAAAACAACCTTGCAGGCACAGGGACATGCAGTGCCCTTCACAAGGAACAGAGGCTCGGAAGCCCCCCTGCTCACCTCCAGTTCCCCGCCCGGGCTCCACCTCACTCTGGCAACCTAGGTGACACCTGCGGCCGAGAGTGGGGACAGCCCCGTTACCTGTCCGTGTCCAGCAGCATGGGCGGCAGCTCAAACTGGGCCCCCCACGGGAGGTCCTTCCTGTCGTCTGGCGGGGCTCGGCTGGGCTCCTCCGGCGGCGGCGGGGATGTATTCAGAACAGAGCCGTCCTGGGGCCGGACAGAGGAGCAGAGTGAGGTGGCAGGGACCACGGACACAGGTGAGCTGGGTGTAAGCAGAGCCCCTGGGGGGCCACGGGAAGGTCCCTTTCCCCTCGGCCAGCACCATTCAAGGAATCCTTAGCTCTTCTTCTGCACCTCCCATCAGGGACAGAAAGGAGACTATGCAAGAGCCAGTGCCCAGGACCTCCAGGCCCAGCCTTGACCTGAGAAAAATGCTGCACGAAAGAGATGCTTATCAGCGTGCCTTGGAAAGCCAAACAGAATAACCACAGGATCCAGCAATCCCACTCCTGGGCGTGTAACCACAAGAACTGAAAGCAGGACACAGACACGTGTACCCCCATGTTCAGAACAACCGTATTCACAATAACCAAAGCATGGAACAACCCTAGTGTCCATCCATGGGTGACTGGATAAGCAAATGTTGTCCAGGCACACCGTGGAATATCACTCAGCCCTGAAAAAGGAAGGAACCTCTGACACCTGCGCCAGCCTGGAGGGACCTCGAGGACATGCTGCTCAGTGAAATAAGCCAGACACAGACGGCAACTGCTGTGTGATTCCACTTGTATGAGGCCCCTGGAGGGGGCAGGTTCTCAGAGAAGGTAGAGGGCGGGGGTTGGGGCTAGGAGAGGGGGAGGCAGTGTTTAGTGGGGACAGAGCCTCAGCTGGTACAACAGCCTGAGTCCTTTGAGTCCTAGCGAACTGAGCCTGAGGATGGTCTTGCAGATTCTGACACTTGCGTTAGGAGGTGGATTGTTTTAAGACGAATGTTTGGAGTTCCCATTGTGGCTCAGCAGAAATGAATGTGACTGGTATCCATGAGGACGCAGGTTCGATCCCTGGCCTCACTCAGTAGGTTAAGGATCCGGCGTTGCTGTGGTGTAGGCTGGCAGCTGCAGCTCTGATTCAACCCCTAGCCTGGTTACCTCCATATGCCGCAGGGATGGCCCTAAAAAGATAAATTAATGAATTAATTAATTATATAAAACATGTTGTGGGTGGACGGAGAGAGGACAGCACCCAGCAAGAACATTCTACAAGCAGGACACCAGATGTGTCAGTGGTGATGCAACCAGATGGCCCAGGTGCAGTCGCCGCTGAGAAGCACGGTGTCCAGAGTTACAGCCACTGTGGGTACTGGGTCCTCTGTAACTGGGGGTGGGGTGGCTTCACAGGTGGTTGGATCCCTGGACCCCTCCCTCCCATGCCCACTCTGGCTGAGATGGGCTGGGGGCCACCAGGCCTGCCTGCTGGAGGGCATGGCTAGGGCTGTGATGGCTGCGTTTGTCTAAATAAGGAGTGCGGCCCCTCCCCGGAGTCCCCAGAATCAGTGCCAGGCACCATCCTCACACCGGAGTCTGCAGCACCCACCCCGCAGGGAACCAGCAGGCCCAAGGAAAGCCCTAAAAACCTTCCTGAGGTTCCCAGGGAGATGCCTCTCTCAGGAACAAGGTCCACCCCCACCCCAGCTTCCTTCCTGTGCCCTCTGTCTCCCAGGAGGGTCCTCACAGCACACCTGCCAGGGACCAGCACCCAGGCGCCCAAGGATGCCTCGCACAAAACTGCCAGGACCCTGGCTTGCGGCGCCGCCCCGCACAGTGCCCCAGGGGCCTCTGGCTCCAGGCAGCCTGACTCGTGGGGTTGCTAAGCTTCCCGTAAGAGGGCTGGTCCCCCAGGGCTAGCGGCTGGGCAGGAGGCAACAGCGCTGAGCAGGGCAGCGCCCCGGGCAGACTCACTCTCAGGGAGCTGGACATCACGGTGTGCAGCAGCAGCAGGCGGTTCAGCGTGCCCTCGCCCAGCGCTCGGGAGAGCAGGCGGTACCGCTGCTCCAGGGGCTCCGGCACCACCAGGCCACCCTCTGTGGGGTCAGGAAGCATAGGCATTTGTTAAAAAGGCAGTGTCTTTTGGGAACTTTGAAGGCAAATGCGCCAACCTGATAAAGAACTTTTCTAGAGTGGGGTTTCAGCAGGTCATCTCCTTTGTGTTTCTATCTTTTAAATTAAAATCAAAATTGGGGGCCTACGCCCACAGCACATGGAAGTTCTGGGGTCAGGGACTGAACTTGCACCACCGCAGTGACAATGCTGGGTCCTTAACCCAATGTGCCACAAGGGAACTCATATGTTTCTATTTTTTAAAGATTTCATGTGTTGCCTTCTAATCATAAGATGATACCGTTACTAATTCTAAAGTATAAATACAATTTAGTTTAAAAGCTGGAGTTCCCACTGTGACACAATGGGATCAGTGGCATTTCCGGAACACCAGGACACAGGTCCGATCCCCGGCCTGGCACAGTGGTTTAAGGATCCAGCATTGCCGCAGCTGCAGCGCAGGTCACAACTGCAGCTTGGATTCCATCCTCTGGCCTGGAAACTCCATCTGCTGTGGGGCAGCCAAAAAAGACAAAAAGTGAAGGAACCACTCCTAAGACATATACCCAAAAGCACTGAAAACAGGTATTATTCAAACAAAAACTTGTACACGAATGGTCGCACAGCACTATTCGCAATAGCCAGAGGGCAGAAACAACCCAAGCGTCCATCCGAGAAGCAAAATGTGATTTCGCAAAGGAATGTTATTCAGCCACTAAAAGGAAAGAGGCGCTAATCCCTGCTACAGTGCGGAGGACTCAGAAACACGTGCCAAGGAGTTTCCGTCCTGGCGCAGTGGTTGACGAATCCGACTAGGAACCATGAGGTTGCGGGTTCGATCCCTGGCCTCGCTCGTTGGGTTAGGGATCTGACGTTGCCGTGAGCTGTGGTGTAGGTCGCAGATGCGGCTCAGATCCTGCGTTGCTGTGGCTGTGGTGTAGGCCGGCAGCTGTAACTCCAATTCGACCCCTAGTCTGGGAACCTCCATATGCCGCGGGTATGGCCCTAGAAAAGACAAAAAAATAATAAATAAATAAATAAAACATCGTGCCAAGCCAGTGAAGCCAGACACTAAAGGCCACGTGTTACAGGATCCCATTTACAGCAAACGTCCCGCGGAGGCAAGTCCATGGAGGCAGAAAGACGAGTGGTTGCTGGGGGCTGGTGGGTGAGGAGGGTGGAGGGGCCGTCCCTGGGGACGGGGTTTTCTGGGGACGAGTGGAATTGTTTTGGAACTGGGGGCGATGTCTGCACAGCACGGTGGATGTACTGTCTGCCACGAGTCGTACACTTTAAAATGGTTAAAATGGTGAATTGCGTGTTCTGTAAAATTTACCTCGGTTTTCAAAATGAAAGTAAGACGTTAAAAGGCAGCATAACTGTGGCTCTGGCAAGATGTGACTGCCCACAGGCAGGGTCTGGAAGTGGGGCTGGGTTATACATAAACCTGATTTCTCTTCCAGAATATCCTTTCACGTTGTCATTTTAGTTTGGATTAGTTATAACTTTATTTTTTGAGGGCCGCACACGTGGCATATGGAAGTTCCCAGGCTAGAGGGCGAATTGGAGCTGCAGCTGCCAGTCTACACCACAACCACAGCAATACCAGATCAGAGCTGCATCTTTGACCTATACCGCAGCTCATGGTGGCACCAGATATTTAACCCACTGAGCAAGGCCAGGGATTGAACCCGCATTCTCGTGGATACTAGCCAGGTTTGTTACCACTGAGCCACAACGGGCTCATTTTAAGAAACAAAGTTCCTGGAGTTCCCGTCTTGGTGCAGCGGAAACAAGTCCAACTAGGAACCATGAGGTTTCGTGTTCAATCCCTGGCCTCATTCAGTGAGTTATGGATCCGGCGTTGCTGTGCACTGTGATGTAGTCACAGATGCAGCTCGGATCTGGTGTTACTGTGGCTGTGGCGTAGGCTGGCAGCAACAGCTCCAATTAGACCCCTAGCCTGGGAACCTCCATATGCTGTGAGTTCGGCCCTAAAAAAAAAAAAAAAAAAACACAAAAAACAAAACAAAACAAAAAAAACAAAGTTCCGAGTTCCCGTCATGGCTCCGTGGTTAAACAACCCAACTAGGATCCATGACGATGTGGGTTCGATCCCTGGCCTCACAGTGAGTTATGGATCCGGCGTTGCGGTGACCTGTGATGTAGGTCACAGATGTGGCTTGGATCCTGAGTTGCTCTGGCTGTGGTGTAGGCCGGCAGCTACGGCTCCCATTCGACTCCTAGCCTGGGAACCTCCATATGCTGTGGGTGGGTGTGGCCCTAAAAAGACAAAAGACGAGAAAAAAAGTTCCTTTTTCCCATTATGAAAGGAAATGTGAGCTGCCTCCCCAGAGGGAGTTTCATTATTCAGCCCACTGTAACATCCTGATGATGCTGATGGGGGGGTAATTGTGGGGGTGGGGGGATGGGGATAATTATGGGGGGCGTGGCAGGGATGATGGGATGGTGATGAAGGGGCAAAGCTGAGAGACAGGCGAGGCAGGGCCTGGCCGCCTGCCCAGGGGCTGACCCGAGCAGGGTTGCCCGCTAAAGAGGAGGTGGAGGAAGGGCGAGTCACAGCAACAGCAGGCTGCAAAAAATCCGAATATTCGTCAACAAAGACGGTAAATATTCCTGGCGCGTTTCTGCGGCTGAGACCGCTTTCACGCACAGCGCGGTTTCTAGGATGCGTGCGTAAGAGAGACCCGCACAGCGCGGCGTGCGTGGTACGCTCCTGGGGGCGTAAGACGTCTGTTTACACGCGCACGCTCTGCACAGACCTGGTGGGGGCCGTGCAGGTGACTGGGGAGGGTGGACAGGGCTGGAGGCTGGCGTCTTTTGGCCCGCCCTGTGGAATGTGACCTGTTGGGGGCCCGTGTGCACCGCCTACTCTTTCTGGAAGCCCCGCGAACGGAGGTCAGCGCGGTCTCACCCTCGATCAGCTGCCGCTGGTCCTGGATGATCTGCTCGCAGAGTCGCCGGTGCTGGTGGCAGCGCTGGATCACGAAGTCCTTCTGGCACAGCAAGTTCTTCCTGCACAGGCTGTTGGCCTGCAGCTCCGTGTTCTCCACCTCCAACTCGTGGGCCCTGCACAGCAGCCGCAGCACCTCCCGCTGGTCCTCGCTGACGACCTGCGTGGGCAGCAGCTGCTCCATCTGCGAGGCCTTCTTCTTGGCATTGGCCAGGCGCTGCTCCAGCCCAGCCTGGCAGAGAGACCAAGGCCTTAGCCGCCTGGGGTCTCTGCACCACGTCTGCTCGTTCTCACAGGCCCAGGCTTGAGAATCACATGCACACACGCAGGACCAGCTGGGAGGCTGTGTGGCTGTCACCCTGTGTTAACTGTGCCCCTTATTTTCTGTCCTGATGCTCTCACATCTGGGGACCCTGGTGAGATGCCCGTCCCCCAAGGGCAGCCGCGTCGTACAGAGGACGCACCACTCTCCCTCTTTTCCAAATGCAGACCAGCCAACCCAGAGCCCGCCCCACTGCCCCCTCCATGGGGCTCCCACTCTCTGGGCCGCCATCCTCTGCCCTCATCACCCAGCACAGGTACCAGACAACCAGGGACAGCCCTGGGCCCTGGAGCTTGTGGGGATGACCCAAACCAGCCAGTCCTCAGCCTGCTCACCTTGCCTTGTCCTTTTCTTCTGCAGAAGCCACAGTGAGGGCTCTTGGCCACAGCGTCCCCTCATCTGCCCCTTTCCCACTCCTGTGCTTCCCCATGTGGCCCTGCCTGGCATCCCATGCCCCTTCCTCTTGGGATCTGCAACAAGACAGCTTTCCCAGGGCAGTGTCTCCTGACCTGCTGGCCTCACTGTTCCTTGAAGCCTCTCTCCGTGCCCTACGTATCAGAACACACTCCAGGGCTCACCTCTCACCACCGTGTCTCCCACGGGAAACCAGCCCTGCCCATTGTCAGAGTGTGCTCTGGAGGGGGGCCTGACAGCCACCACGCTGCAGACCTCCGTCCTGGTTCTCTTGAGCCAAAGCAGGACCTGAGAAGGAGCAGGGAGGCAGGGGCCCAGCTTGCACACGCCAGCCACTCAGAATAGCCCCCCACCTGCAGAAAACCAGCTGGGAAGGCCCGTGAGCTGTCCGGGAGCCTCAGCCCTACTGTGTGGGGCAGTCAGGGCTCCAGAGAAGCAGAACCGATAGGAGAAACACTCGCAAACGTATATTTAGCCATGTTTGTGTATATATATGTGTAAATAAATACATATATACACACTTATGTATATATATGGATTGTGTGTATATATTGTGTAAATAAATACATATATACACATTTTTATGTATATATATGGATTGTGTGTATATATGTATATGCATACACACACACGCATACACACACAGACACAGATTTATTTTAAAGAATTGGGGCTGGCAAGTTCACAACCCATCAGGCAGGCGCTGATGCTGCAGTCCTGAGGTTGAATTTTTCCTTCTCGGGGAAGCCTGCGTTTTGGCTGGTAAGCCTTGCAGTTGCTGGACGAGACCCAGCCACCTCATCCAGGATAATCCTTACTTACTCACAGTCAACTCACCACTCCCGCCAAACGCCTTCACAGCAGCCCCTAGATGAGCCTCTGGTTGAGTCACTGGCCAAGCGGAGCCCTAAAGTTGCTGCCACACGGTGTAACGCTCTAGGCCCCCGGAGAGGCCAAAGCTGCCCCTGCGCCCAGGGCGCAGGTCGGATAACAGCCCCAAGTGCTGCCCAGCCGTGGGCTGCTTCCTCCTCTTCATGGGAAGGGACCACTTTGGGAGGGGCTGGCTCCACTCCCCTGGCCAATGCTACCCTCCTCCCTGAGGCGCCCCGGCTGAATCAGCAGCCCCCTCCGCCAGCTCCCCAGGGCCCTGTTCCTACGTCCGTTATGCTACTGCCTGTGGAACTGTCAGTGGCTGTGTTCTTGTCTTTGCCTGGTAGGGAGACAGCTGAAGTCTCAGAGTGTCCTGTTCATCTTTATGTCCCCAGGGCCTGGCATTGAGCTGGACACCCAGAACGTTGATTTGTGCTTGACTGATGGGTTAGTGAACTAATTCATTCATTCATGGACTCACATTTATCTGCTCCATTGCATGGCAATATCTATATTTGGCTCTTGAAAGCCATGCCCTCTGGCGATGCTTTGAGAAACCAATACTTTTAAATGCTGGAGGGAGTTTGAAGTGTAATCACGCAATCTCCAAATCGCTGCAGGCAGAGGTAATCACATCAAGAGGCTGTCGGTTTGGCACATTCGTTAAGTGAATTACTGCTGCCTGCTTTCAGCAACATGACATCAGCAGACACTTTCTCCATGTGCCTGAAAATACACCTGCTAACATTTAACGAATGGACTGAAATAGGAGTAGCCGGCCTCGCTGGCATTTTCCCCAACGTCTGCATCGCGCAGCACTTCTGTCCCTTTTCGCAAGCGAGACTATTAGAAACGACCTATTATGTAACATCTCCTGTGACTAGCGTCGTCGTCTCAGAAATCGGGACTGCAGGAAGAGCGGCTTCTCCCGAGAGGACCCTGGAGTCCGGGTTCGCTGCAGCCACGCTCCTGGTCCCTGTGCTTCATGCCCAGGGGAGGCTGAGGGGACGCTGGCGGAGAGCGCCACAC
The DNA here is from genome assembly GCF_016906955.1 of Phacochoerus africanus. NCBI lineage: Eukaryota > Metazoa > Chordata > Mammalia > Artiodactyla > Suidae > Phacochoerus > Phacochoerus africanus. The sequence goes on along the minus strand of NC_062548.1, from coordinate 3,424,104 downwards.
GGGACCAAAACGCCGCCCCACAGTGGCCACTGCCAGGCCTCTCGAGAGGGAGGCCTGGCCGTTCCAGCTGGAGGAGGTGCTCGGTGTCCACAGCGGGCAGGCAGGGGTCTCGGTCAACAGCACCCACCACCACGCGTGCCCCGTTTCCATGGCCTCCTGCCCTGCGCATGGCCACAGCTCTAGCTCGAAGGGGCATGGACTTTGGGGCTGGGGACAGTTCCGCTCGTCTCTCTGAGCCTCCGTTTTCCTGTCTACAAAAGGGTCACAATGGGCCCTGCTCCAAGGGACTGTCGTTCGAGGGCCTGGTGCACCTGCTGTAGATCAGAGTGTCAGTGGCTCCTCATGGTCGCTGTGACCCTGGACGTGCCCGGCCCCTCCCCTCACCTTGAGGGCTGCGGTTTTCCGCTGCTCCGCCAGAAGCATGTTGACCTCCTCTCTGGCCAGAGCCACCTCGTGGGGCTCCGTGGACTCGCCCTCGTCCCCGTCAGCGTGGGCCTCCCCCGGCTCCTCGTCCTTGTGCGCAAGGTGCTGGGCCCTCTCCCGCTCCCAGCTGCGGGCACACAGAGGGGTCGGGGTCAGAGGGCAGAGTGCAGCCCATGCCCGGCTAGGAGCTGCTGTCCTCGCAGGCAGGGGCATGAACATGGGGCAGACATGGCGCTGCTGTCTGATCCCTTCTAGGCTTCTGAAGAACAGGAGCACGTGAGCAAAACCGGAAGGAATTAAAGACCGTTTGGGGCAGGGTCACCGGTGATGAAGCAGCCAGCGCACCTGCCTGCATCCCCAGACACGCCCAGGGCCTTCTGGGGACCATGGGCCGCCTGCCACATAAATGTGGCCTGTTCCCTCAGCTGTAAAACTTGGATGCAACAGCACCCCTGGGGCTCCGAGAGGACTAAGTGGGACCACCCCGCTCAGGGTAACACCCACAAAGGTGCACAGAGGGTGCCAGGCTCAACCTGAACTGCAGCGCAGGTGGTGTGGACACTGCAAGGACTCGGGGGAGCCAGGGCTGGGAGCGGGCTGGGGTGGAGGGAGCGCGTCCTTTCTAGTAGGATTTCTCTAGTGCAGGTGCCGCGCTGTCTGCATGAGTAGGAAGATAAGCAGGAGGAGGAAAAGGAGAAATGGGAGAAGAAATGGACTTCGTTGTGGCACTGAGGCCTGGAAGCGGGGAGGCCCCGTGTCCTAGTTTGTCCAGGGTGGCTCTGGTGACACCTGTTAGTAGCACCCGCTCACTTCCAGTGCATCAGATAAATTGCACAGCCAGTCCCTCCCCATGCGGTCAGTTATTCCCAGTAGGTATGAACCGCGGGTGGGTGTGGACTGCGAGAAAGAGCCCCGAGCTGGTGGGCACACACCTTCAGGCAAACCCTTGTCCTCTCTGACCTCGACATCCTCCCTGTAAACGGGCTGGGGGGTGGGGGCTGCCTGCCAGGAATGGCCCTGGACCACCTCCCCCGACCCCAGCCCCATAGAAGGAAGTCTAAGGGGAAGAGAGGAAGCTCTTGGCCGAAGTCCCCTAGGGGACCCCAGGCTGTAGCGGGAGGCTGGACAGTAGCAGAAAAGGAGGTCTGCCCACTGCCTCCCTCCCCACCCGCTGGACAGGCAGCCCACTCACTCTGCGATGGTCAGCAAGTGGCGGGACGTGTCGATGTGCAGCTCGATGCTGGTGTTCTCCAGCTCCATCAGGCTGTGCCGCATCTCCAGCTGCTCCTTGAAGGCCCCGATGAGCTGCGCCCGGATCTTGTTCATCTGCAGGCGGCTCTCCTCCTCTGTGTCCCCAGGAGGGATCATGGCTGAGAGCAGAAGAGAACCAGCTGTACCAGGAGCAGTGCCACCTAGGCCAGGGTTGAAGCCATGCTTGCCCACCAGCCTAGGTCTGGCCCAAGGAAGGGCTTAATAGTGTGGAGGGATGGTGGATGAAGGATGGATGAATGGAGGATGGATGGATGGAAGGATAGATGGAGGATGGATGGATGGATGGAGGATGGATGGATGGAGGTTGGGTGAATGGATGGATGGAGGATGGAGGGAAGGATGGATGGAGGATGGATGGATGGAGGGAAGGATGGATGGAGGGAAGGATGGATGGAGGGAAGGATGGATGGAGGATGGATGGATGGAGGATGGAGGGAAGTATGGATGGATGGATGGAGGATGGAGGGAAGGATGGATGGATGGATGGAGGATGGAGGGAAGGATGGATGGAGGATGGAGGGAAGGATGGATGGAGAGAAGGATGGATGGAGGATGGATGATGGATGAATGGATGGATGGGTGAATGGATGGATGGAGGATGCATGGATGGAGGATGGAGGGATGGATGGAGGATGGGTGAATGGATGGATGGAGGATGGATGGATGGATGGAAGGATGGATGGATGGATGGAGGATGGATGGATGGAGGATGGATGGATGGATGGAGGATGGAGGGATGGATGGAGGATGGGTGAATGGATGGAGGATGGAGGGAAGGATGGATGGAGGATGGAGGGAAGGATGGATGGAGAGAAGGATGGATGGAAGGATAGATGGATGGATGGTTGGAGGATGGATGGATGGGTGAATGGATGGATGGTTGGAGGATGGATGGATGGAGGATGGAGGGAAAGATGGAAGGAAGGAAGGATGGAGGATGGAGGGAGGGAAGGAAGGAAGGAAAGATGGATGGATGCATGGAAGGATGGATGGATGGCTGGTCAGATAAATGGATAATTTAGAGGGATTTAAACTCTCTTTGCCTGGTTTGGGGTTGCCTGGATTTGAGTCCCAGGAATCCAAGGAGGGGTGGGACTGGGCCAGCCATCCCACCTCAGCCCTCACTTCCTCAGGGAAGCCCTCCTAGACTTTCCATATGAGCTCATCTGGCATTTGGTCTGATCACATCCCATCTTGCCCTTGGCAGCCCTCTGCATAGCAATAGTTCGGGAACGTTTTGTGAGAGGTGTTCAACCTCTGCCTCTCCTGTTGGAACGTAAGTTCCATGGAGCAAAACTATTTTTCTCTCTGTGTTTTCTGTGGTGAGGTCCTGCCTAACAGTTGTCCAGTGATTAATCGGTGGTTCCTGCCTGTCCTAGTAGTTAGTGCCAGTCTGGTCATGTGCAATCGGTTCCCCCTGACCTTGAGGGCAGTGGTCAAGTGGTACCTTTTCCCTGAAAGTTTAGCAATCTGGGATTGGTGGAGTAGTTTGAATACCACATATTCAAAGAAGAATTAACACCAATCCTCAGACTCTTCCAAAAAATTGAAGAGGTGGGGATATTCCCGAACTCATATTTATAAGCCCAGCATTACCCTGATATCAAAGCCAGACAAAGACATTACAAGAAAAGAAAACTAAAGGTCAATATCCCTGAAGAATACAGAAGCAAAAATTCTCAACAAAATACTAGCCACCCAAGTTCAATGGCACATTAAAAGAACATACAACATGATCAAGTAGAATTTATCTCTGGAATGCAAGAATGGTTCCATGTATGCAAATCAACAAATGAAATACACTATATGAATAGGATGAAAGACAAAAATAATATGATCATCTCAAGAGATGCAGGAAAAGTATCTGACAAAATCCAACATCCTTTCATGATAAAAAGCCCATGGCTAAACTCAGACTCAGTGGTGAAAGGGTGAAAGCTTTTCCTCTAACATCAGGAACAAGACATGGGTGCCCCCCTCACCACTCGCATTTAACGTAGTATTGGAAATTCTAACCAGAGTAATACGAAAAGAAAAAAAAAAGGCATCCAAATAAGAAAGGAAGAACTAAAATTGTTTGCAGATGACAAGATTTTGTGTTTAGAAAATAATAAAAACTCCACCAAAAAACTGTTAAAACTAATCAATGAATTCAGTAAAATTGTAAGATACAAAATCAACAAAGAGTTCCCTTGTGGCACAGTGGGTTGAGGATCCAGTGTTGTCACTGATGTGGCTCAGGTTCAATCCCTAGCCCAGGAACTTCCACATGCTGTGGGCACAGCAGAAAAAAAAATAATGTACAAAAATAAGTTGTACCTACTGTATAGCACAGGGAACTGTTCTCAATATTTTGTAATAACCTACACAGGAAATTAATCAAAAAGTATGTATATATATATATAAAACTAAATATAATGAATATAACATATAATAATCTGGAAAAGTATATATATAACTAAATATATACATAAATAAATCACTGTACACTTTAAACTAACCTGACCTTGTAAATTAGCTATACTTCAATGTTTTAAAAGTTGCATTGCTGTACACTAATAATGAATTATGAAAAAGAAATTAAAAAAAATACGGAGTTCCCATTGTGGCGCAGTGGAAACGAGCCCGACTAGGAACCACGAGGTTGTGGGTTCGATCCCTGGCCTCACTCAGTGGGTTAAGGATCCGGCGTTGCCATGAGCTGTGGTGTAGGTTGCAGACATGGCTCAGATTTGGTGTTGCTGTGGCTCTGGTGTAGGCTGACATCAACAGCTCCAATTGGACCCCTAGCCTGGGAACCTCCATGTGCCGCAGGTGCGGCCCTAAAAAGACAAAAGACAAAAAAAAAGAAATATATATATATATATACATATATATACACACACATATATATATGCACCCAAAATAACAGAACACTTAAGAAGAAATTTAACCAAGGAGGTGAAAGAGCTACACACTGAAAACTGTAAGGCCCTGATGGGAAAAACTGAAGAAGACACAAATAAATTGGATAGAAGAGATCCCTTGTTTATGGATCTCAAGAATTAATATAGTTAAAGTATCCACACTAATCAAAGCCGTCGGTAGAGTCAATGCAATGCCTATCAAAATTCCAATGGCATTTTGCACAGAAATAGAAAAAAAAAATCCCCAAAGACCCCAAGTAGAAAAAGCAATCCTGGGGAAAAACAAAAACAAACAAACAAACAAACAAAAAAAAAAACCAAGCACAAGGCAACACGTTTCCTGCTATCAAACTATACTACAAAGCTATAGTAACCAAAATAGTATGGTGCTGGCAAACAAAACAAAACAAAACAAAACACACAGACACAAAGACAATGGAGCAGAATCAGGAGCCCAGAAGTAAAACCACACACATACAGTCCCAACGTTCAAGAGGGAGGCAAGAACACTCAATAGGGAAAGAATATTCTCTGTAATAAATGGTTTTGTGGAAGCTAGATTTTCACATGTCAAGAATGATTTTCCCATTTCTTATACACTCCCCCAGATCAACTCAAGGTGGATTAAAGACTTAAATGTAAGCCTACATGAAACTATAAAAGTGCTAAAGGAAAACATACGAAAAAAAAGCTCCTTGATGTTGGTCTTATTGGTGATTTTTCGGACATGACACCAAAGGCAAAAATCAAGAAGTGGGGGAGTTCCCGTCGTGGTGCAGTGGAAACGAATCTGACTAGGAACCATTTTTTTTAAATGAGGTTTCGGGTTTGATCCCTGACCCCGCTCAGTGGGTTGAGGATCCGGTGTTACTGTGAGCTGTGGTGTAGGTCGCAGATGTGGCTTGGATCTGGTGTTGCTGTGATTGTGGCGTAGGCCGGCAGCTGTAGCTTCTATTAGACCCCTACCCTGGGAACCTCCATATGCTGTGGGTGTGGCCCTAAAAAGCAAAAAAAAAAAGCAAAAAATAAAAAAAGCAAAAAGCAAAAAGTGGGACTACATCAAACTTAAAGGTTTCTGCGCAGCAAACTAAATAATCAACGAAATGAAACAGTAACCTATAGAATGGGAGGAAGTATTTGCAAAGCATGTAATACATGCTAAGGAGTTAATATCCAAAATATACAAGGAACTCGGAGTTCCCGTCGTGGCACAGTGGAAATGAATCTGACTAGGAACCATGAGATTGTGGGTTTGATCCCTGGCCTTGCTCAGTGGGTTAAGGATCCAGCGTTGCTGTGAGCTGTTGTGTAGGTTGCAGATGCGGTTTGGATCTGGCATTGCTATGGCTGTGGTGTAGGCCGGCCGCTGCAGCTCTGATTGGACCACCCCTAGTCTGGGAACCTCCATATGCCGTGGGTGCAGCCCCCAAAAGCCAAAACATATATATATATATATATAGAAGTCATACAACTCAATAGCAAGAAACAATCTGATTTTTTTTTTTTTTAATGAGCAAAGGGCCTGAAGAGACATTTTTCCCAAAGAAGACATTCAAAGGGCCGACAAGTACATGAGAAGATGCTCAACATCAGTAATAATTAGGGAAAAGCAACAAAACCAAGAGATACCACCTCACACCTGTTAGAATGGCTGTTACCAAAAAGACTGAAGGAGTTCCCGCTGTGGTACAGCAGATTAAGGATCCAGCATTGCTGCAGCTGCAGGTCAGATTAGATCCCTGGCCCCGGGAACTTCCATTTCTGCGGTGATGCCAAGAAAGAAAAAGAAAAAAGAAAAAAAACAAGGGTTGGTGAGGATGTGGAGAAAAGGAAACCCTTGCTGAATGCTGGTGGAGGTATGTATTGGTGGAGGAGCATGGAGGTTCCTCAGAAAAGTAAAAAAAGAACTGCCCTGTGGCCCGGCAGTGTGACTCCTGGGCATTTTCCCAAAGGAAATGGACTCCGTGTCTCGAAAAGACACCTGCACCCTCGTGGCTTAGCAACTGGATAAGGAAACAGGGTGCAGGCACACAGTGAAAGCTCATTCGGCCGAAAAAAAGGAGGAAATCCTGTCGCCGGTGAGAGCAGGGATGCCCTGGGAGGGCATCGAGCTGAGGGAGGGAGGCCAGACACGACAAGCACCATCCAACCTCGTGCACAGAGCATCGAGAAGAAGCCGACCTCACCCACAGACCAGGAGGGCAGGTGCCAGGGGCCGGGGGAGGACAGATGGGGAGATGCTGGCCCAAGGGCACAGGGTGCTGGTTGTGAGTCAGTCCTGGGCACCTGATTGCTGCACGGTGACTATGTGCCAAGCGTCCTGTGCTGCATCTTGGAAAGGTGCTGAGAATAGGTCGCAAATGCTCTCACCCCCAAAACAGCCATGATGTGATGAGAAGAAACGGTGACTGGCCCGCTGCGGCCACAGATTCACACTCGGCTGCGGGACCTGTTAGAAACATCTCAGCAAAGCTGGGCCCGAGGCGGCCGTGGCTGCGTCAGAGCAGCCCTGCCCAGGGGCGCTGTCTCCTCTCCTGGCCCTCCCCGACCCTGGGGCTGAGCTGAGGGACGGGCCCTCCTGCTCCATCCGGACCTGTATTCTCTCGAGAGTTTTCCTCCAGCTCCTTCGAGGGGTGTGTTTCCAGCCCCAGGGCCAGCATCGCCTCTAGGCAGCGGCCAGGCTCCCTTCTCCAGGGTCATTTTCTCATCGTTCTCCCTGAGTCCTCCTCTCCCCTGGGGACACTGAAATCCCCAGATGATCCAGTCGCGCCCCCAAGGACCTTCGCTCCTTAACCGCCCGTCCAGAGGCCTCCCCTCCACTGGCCGGCGCCTCCCTCTCCATCCCTTGGTCCAGCCCCAGGCTCTGCCAGCCCCTCCAGTCCAAAACTCTCATTCTGAATGTTTTCAAAGCCTCCTCTTTCAAGCCTTTAGACCCCAGCATCCAGGAAGGACAAAGCAGCGAGGAACACGCAGTCTGCAAAAGCAGACAGTAAGAAACGTCACAGGACAAACCACCCGTGTTCTTCATAAAGAATCAAAAGGAAACCCCAAAAGAGGGAAGGAACGCGCCCAGAGAATAAAAGAGACATAAAATAATAAGATTCGTCACCTGAAGCCAAGAGACTCGTGACACGGCTGAGACCGCGGTAAAGCTGAACACGGGCTCTCTCTTGTGACACGGACACAAGACCGCTAATGTTTTTTAGGTGTGGAAGTGATGCTGCAGTTAGTTTTCGAAAAGAGCCTTTATTTTGGAGGGATTATAGGCTGACATGCTCATGAATAAAATGATGTGATGTCTGGTATTTGCTTCAAGGTAAGAGGATGGGGAGTTCCCGTCGTGGCTCAGTGGTTAACGAATCCGACTAGGAACCATGAGGTTGTGGGTTCAATCCCTGGCCTTGCTCAGTGGGTTAAGGATCCGGCGTTGCCGTGAGCTGTGGTGTGGGTCGCAGACGCGGCTCGGATCCTGTGTTGCTGTGGCTGTGGGGTAGGCTGGCGGCTGCAGCTCCAATTAGATCCCTAGCCTGGGAACCTCCATATGCTGCAGGTGCAGCCCTAAAAAGACTACTACTACTACTACTACTAATAAAAAGACAATAGGATGAGGGAGACAGTGAGGAGGACAGAGGGAGGGAAACGGCGGGCAGCGCAGGCACCTCACTGACTGGCTTTACGCTCCTTCTCCTTTTGGGAGCAGTGGAAATGGCCCGTGGCAAAAACTTGAGCTCCGGAGTTCCCATCGTGGCGCAGCGGTTAACAAATCCGACTAGGAACGCTGAGGTTGCGGGTTGGACCCCTGGCCTTGCTCAGGGGGTTAAGGATCCGGCGTTGCTATGAGCTGTGGCTCAGGCCGGCAGCTGAAGCTCCGATTCGACCCCCAGGCTGGGAACCTCCATATGCCGCAGGAGCGGCCCTAAACAGACAAAAAGACCAAAAAAAAAAAACAAACAAAAAAAACAACTTGAGCTCCTTCTGCTTCCTCTTCTGATTGCTGTCCACAGTTATCAGCCTGCCCTCCTCTTCCACCCCGACCCAGTCTCCACGCAGAAACTCCACACTTGGAGGGTCCCCCTTCCCCGTCTCCACTTCACGTCTCAGGCTCTCCTTGGCCTCCCGATACACTCAGGATAGACCCGGGCCCCCGTTCAACGTCTTCCCAGCCTGCCTCCCAGCACTCCCGGTCTGTCTTCCTCGCAGCCCGGCCATGCGGGCTGCCCCCGCCCCTGGACGCACCAAACCCATCCCCAAGCCCAGGGCTCTTGCACCTGCCGCTCCTCTGCAGGACAGCCCTGCCTCGGATCCACGCGTGCGTTGTTCCCTCCCACACCGACAGGCCTACCGTCAGGAAACACTTTAAAATAGGCTGTACTTACACAAGTAACGTGGGAACATGTTCTGTTATAAAAATCTGAATAATACATCAAGGCGTAAAGACCCGCCTTGATTGTCTGTCTGATCCTCTTCACCCCGAGTCCCAGATCCCCGCCCACAGGAAACCGCTGCTCTCGTTTTTTTTTTTTTTTTCTCTTTTTGTTGTTGTTATTGTTGTTGTTGTTGTTGTTGCTATTTCTTGGGCCACTCCCGCGGCATACGGAGGTTCCCAGGCTAGGGGTTGAATTGGAGCCGTAGCCACCGGCCTACGCCAGAGCCACAGCAACGCGGGATCCGAGCCGCGTCTGCAACCTACACCACAGCTCACGGCAACGCCGGATCCTTAACCCACTGAGCAAGAGCAGGGACCGAACCCGCAACCTCATGGTTCCTAGTTGGATTCGTCAACCACTGCGCCACGACGGGAACTCCTGCTCTCGGTTTTTTTTGTTTGTTGGATTTTTTTTTTTTTGTCTTTTTGCTATTTCTTGGGCCGCTCCCCCGGCATATGGAGGTCCCCAGGCTAGGGGTCGAATTGGAGCTGTAGCCACCAGCCTACGCCAGAGCCAAAGCAACACGGGATCCAAGCTGCGTCTGCGACCTACACCTCAGCTTACGGCAATGCCGGATCCGTAACCCTGAGCAAGGCCAGGGATCGAACCCGCCACCTCGTGGTTCTTAATCAGATTCTTTAACCACTGAGCCACGACAGGAACTCCGCTGCTCTCGTTTTGACGTGAACCCTCTGAATCGTTTTCTGTGCGGTTTTGCACACACGGGTGTATGTGAGGAGCTAGGTGGGTTTTCCGGTGGGTAAATTCTATCAGGCTATGGCTATTACCCTCTAACTTGCTTCCTCACCCAGCAAGGGTCTTGGAGTCTGTCCTGTTCTTGGTAATGTCTGCAGAGTGGTCCATGCCAGGGACCACCAGTTAGCTCGTCCCGCCCGCTTTGATGGGCACTTTCCCGCCCTGGGGCCCCCTCGGGCATGGGAGTGTGTGAGCCTCGTGGCCGAGTCAGGGAAATTGCTGGGGCCCAGAACGCATGCTCTTAAAGTTTGAACAGATGCTGCTAACTCAGCCTCCTAAGAGACGCGGTAATTCAGACACCCGGTGCCTAAGTGTTGAAGGCTGCACTTCCACACTTGGTTTTAATGTTATTCATTTAATACTGCCTGACAGGTTAATTTTAGCAGTCCAGTAAATGAAAATTGTTTCAGTGCTTATCTCTCTTTCCTAATGCGACTGAGAATCTCTTCCTGTGTTTATGGCCATTAGAAACTCCCTGAATTGCTTATTGATTTTCTCACCCATACTTTGTAATGGGGCTGTTTGTTCCTTCTTATTGATTTTCAAAAGTGCTTTATTTACCATGGCAAAGTGTGTCTTAACAAGCCGAAAGAATGTGTGAGGCCATATCTTCTTAACATGACTTCAATACGAGTATTTTTTAAGGGCATCTTTTTAACCTGCTGATTAAGTTTATCACTTCAGAGTAAAACTGCTGTGTGCCCTGACCCCAAGAGGACACCTAGACCACCCTGACCTGGGGAGAAAGGAGGAGTGGGGAGGGGCTGCCTCGGGGTCTCGGGCTTCCCTCTTGGCGGGTGGCATGTTTTGCAATGAATCTGAGGTGCTGTCTGCCCAACACGGTAGATGAGTGGCATGCCACTGAGGGAACGTTCACTTCAAAATGGTGTCGAGCTGGGAGTTCCCACCGTGGCGCAGCGCAAACAAGTCGGACCCGTATCCATGAGGACATGGGTTCGATCCCTGGCCTTGCTCCGTGGGTTAAGGATCCAGCATTGTTGTGAGCTGGGGTGTAGGTCGCAGATGCGGCTCAGATCTAGTGTTGCTCTGCCTGTGGTGTAGGCCGGCAGCTGTAGCTCTGGTTCGACTCTTAGCCTGGGAATCACCGTATGACACATGTGTGGGCTAAGTAAATTAATTAACTGCTGTGGACCTCCCTGGTGGCTCAGTGGATTAAGGATCTGGCATTGTCACTGCTGTGGCTCTGGTTATAGCTATGTTTCGGGTTCAATCCCTGGCAACACAGATTCAACGAGGCATATGGAGGTTCCCAGGCTAGGGGTCCAATGGGAGCTGTTGCTGCTGGCCTACACCACAGCAATGTCACATCTGAGCCTTGTCTGCGACCTACACCACAGCTCATGGCAATGCCAGATTCTTAACCCACTGAGCAAGGCCAGGGATGGAACCCGCAACCTCATGGTTCCTAGTCGGATTCATTTCCACTGCACCACGATGGGAACTCCCCCATAAATTTTTTAAAAAGGCACTAGAAGCTAACATTAGGGGAAGCTGGAACTCCATACTATCTGTGCAAATTTTTTGTAAATCTAAAATGATTCCAAGATGCAAATATTTTTTTAAAAATTGATTTGGGAGGGAAAAGAAACAGAAGAATAAGGAAGAGAAAGAAGGAAAGCTGAAGAAAAATCTAGAAGGAAGAGATTAGAAGAGAGCAGAGAGACGCCCACTCTCCAGGGCTCACAGTAAAAGCCGGGTCAGTCACGGGAGCTCCCTGGTGGTCTAGTGGTTAGGATTTGGTGCTTTCATCTCTGTGACCTAGGTACAATCCCTCATCTGGGAACTGAGATTCCACATCAGGCCGCTGCATGCCCCACCCGGCAAGAAAAAAAGCCGAGTGGGCACGGGCTCCGGGTGCCCACAGCCCTGGGTTGGACGCTCAGGGTGGACCCGGCGGGGTGGGACGCCCTGGGCGGCCCAGCGAGGTGGTGCCAGCTGTGTGCCCGGCCCTACCTTGAGCACCACGGACGCCGGGCTCCCTTCTCTTCTCCTTCTCCTGCTGCTCCAGCTTGGACTTGAGGCGCTCGATCTCCCCGCGCAGGTCGGAGATGACGTCCGTGTACTGCGAGATGCGGTAGGACACGTTCAGCAGGTTGCGCTTGACCTGGTGGCAGGACGCGGCCAAGGTCAGGGCCAGCCGGTTGCCCCGGGAAGGACACGCTTCCCTGGGAGGGTTTACACCAGAGACACACGAGCAGTCCCGCCAGGAACATTCAAATCAGCACCATTCAGCCTTGAAAAGGAAGGGGGTCTGACGCCAGCTGGAGCGTGGATGGGCCTTGAGGGCGGGATGAGGATGAGCTAAAAGGACACAAAAGGGCAAACACGGAGCTCCCGCCATGGCATGGTGCAGTGGAAACGAATCTGACAAGGAACCACGAGGTTATGGGTTCGATCCCTGGCCTCGCTCAGTGGGTTAAGGATCCGGTGTTGCCATGAGCTATGGTGTAGGTTGCAGATGCAGCTCGGATCTCGCGTTGCTGTGACTGGGGTGTAGGCCGGCAGCTGTAGCTCTGATTGGACCCCTGACTGGACCCCTAGCCTGGGAACCTCCATATGCTGCGGGGGTGCCCTGAAAAGCAAAAAAAAAGAAAAAAGAAAAGGACAACACCTGATGATTCCACATGTGAGGTCCCCAGAGGAGTCAGGTTCACAGAGACAAAGCAGAGGGTGGGCACGGGGCTGTGGGAGGGAGTGACAGTCGGTGCCCAGTGGGGACAGAGTCTCCGTTGGGAAGATGAGGACGTGCTGGAGATGATGGCGGGGGTGGCGCCGCAGCAGGTGGTATACTTAATGCCTCTGCACTGGGCCGTTTCACATGGGTAAAGGGATGAATTTTGTGTTTTGTACATTTGGCCACAATAAAAAATTCAGTCAGTCCCCCAAGAGGTGTTTGAACACCTCGCCGCAGGTAACCACTGCTGCCGTGTTGTGTCCTGGATCTTTTTCTGTGAGGTTTTGTATATACATGCGTATCTGATTTTAGGGCCCTAAAGAGAGACACATGCGGGGCATTTTTCGGGGCAGCTTCCGCTTTGGGGGTTTCATGTAAATATCATCAGACCGCAGCTGCCATGCTTAACGTGCTTTTCTGGTCCAGTGACGTGTCTTAGAGGCCATCCGTCTGCAGCTGGGCCACCTCCTTCTCTTTAACACCGCAGAGCAGGCTGTGCAAGGGAGAGCCAGGCAGCTCCGGTCCCCTTCCACGGGTGCTCTGGGGCCGTCCTGTGACACAGCTTCCCTGGACACCGGGTCCCTCTCTTGGACAGATCTGGAGGGTGGCCTTGCTGGTCGCCGTGTGACCACATGTGCTCCCTGGCCCTCAGTCTGCACAGACGCGCTGTCTTTAATCATTGGGGGCTCAGCTCCCTTGCTGGCTGAGACTGAGTACAGCTCCCTTCAGACTGCGTACAGCAGTGTAGACAGAGCAGCACCGCAGCTGAAGTCATGGACTCTGGAGCCAGGCTCTCCGGCCCCCAACCTCAGCTCTGCTGCCGCTGTGGACAGTTAGAGACGTTACTTTAGCGCTCTGGGCTTCAGCTGCCTGGTCTGTAAAGTGGGTTGATAATAGGACGTACATCCTGGGGAGGGGCTGCTGATAATTACATAAATTAAATCACACAGCTGTGCCAGGCACGTAGATAAGTCCCCACCCTGAACCTGGGAGTGCAGCCTTATTTGGGAAAAAGGGGCTTTGCAGATGTAATTCAGGATCTTGAGATTAGGGAGGGCCCTCAAGTCAGCGCCACTGCCCTTGAAAGAGAAGGCAAGGAGAAGGAGCGGACAAAGGGAGGAGAAGAGAGGAAGGGAGGAGGAGGAGGGAGGGGGAGAAGAGGGGAGGGGAGGAGGAGGGAGGAGGGGGAGGAGGGGAGAAGGGGGGAGGGGAGGAGGGAGGGGAAGGGGGCGGGGAGGAGAGAGGAGGAGGGAGGGGGAGGGGAAGGGAGAGGCGAGGAGAGAGGAGGAGGGAGGGGAAGGGAGAGGCGAGGAGAGAGGAGGAGGGAGGGGAGGAGAGAGGGGGAGGGGAAGGGGAGGAAAGAGGAGGAGGGAGGGGGAGGGGAGGAGGGAGGGGAAGGGGGAGGAGAGAGAGGAGGAGGGAGGGGAGGAGGGAGGGGGAGGAGGGGGGAGGAGAGAGGAGGAGGGAGGGGAGGAGGGAGGGGGAGGGGAAAGGGAGGAGGGAGGGGAGGAGAGAGGAGGAGGGAGGGGAAGGGGGTGGGGAGGGGGGAGGAGGAGGGAGGGGGAGAAGAGGGGAGGGGAGGAGGAGGGAGGAGGGGGAGGGAGGGGGAGAAGGGGGGAGGGGAGGAGGGAGGGGAAGGGGGTGGGGAGGAGAGAGGAGGAGGGAGGGGAGGAGGGAGGGGGAGGGGAGGAGGGAGGGGAGGAGGCAGCGAGCAGCTCACCCTGGTCTTGATGTTCTTGGCTCGGTAGGCGTAGAGCAGGGTGGTCCGTGACTCCTCGAAGTGGGTGCTGGCTGGGCTGATGTGGGCGACCATCACTGTGCGGCTGTTCCCTCCCAGGGCGTCCTGCTCGGGCGAAGCAGGAGCTGGGGTGATGGATGGGCCCACACCTGCCCCGGGGCACCATCCCCTTTCCCACCAGTCCCGGCTCTCTTAGACTAGCAGTCTGAGGGTCTAAGCCCTGAGAAGGGCAGCAGATGCTGGACCAAGCGGCAGTGCTTGGGGACGTGATGCTCAGGATGAGGTGGGGCCCCCTCCAACCTCCCCTCTGATGCAGGCAGATTAGACCCAAAGGCCACCCTTTCAGAGACATTTATTGGTGGCTCTGCCTATTTGTTGACCTACACCCTGCCTTGCAGTAGAATAGAGGTGGCAGCACTCAACTCGATAAGAAGAATTTCCCTGGTTAGACCTGTGCAGTGGGACAGGCAGCCTTGGTAAGGTAGTGAGCTCCCTGCCCCTGAGAGTATGCAAGTAGGTGCTGGACTGCACTCAGAGGGATGGAGGGAGGAGTCAAGCAAAGACTAGAGATGGTTTCTACAGAGAAAGCAGAGATTTTACTGCCTGCATGGGGTTCCCAGAAGGGCCCTCAGGCCCAGGTAGCCCCTGAAGGAGACAGTCAGCCCGGGGGCTCATACCTTCAGCAGGCGGGTGAGTTTGCTGTCCCGGAAGTTCACGTACTGGGCCCTGCTGCCGCCCTTCTCACTGAGGGCGTTGATGCAGTTGCCCAGCGCCAGCAAGGAGCGGTTGATGTGGGCGCCCTCCTTCATCCTCTTGCCGCGGTTCTGGGTCTGAGTGAGTAGAGGCCAGGCTGGCGGGGAGGGGGTCTTTAGCCCCCATGTCCCCCCATGACCTCCCCACCCCAGGCCCCAGGGGAAGGGACTGAGGTCCAGAGAATGGGATAACCCCACCTGATCCTGGAGGCTCAGGGTGGATGAATCTATGTGACTATGCTCCCACAGCCCTCAGACCGGTGACAGAAATGACACTGGATTTGGTGGTGGAATACTATGCAGCCAGGAAAAGGGCGAGGTAGAGCTATTTTACCAACATTGAAAAGACGCGCACTATTACACGAGATAGAAAAAGAGAGGGATGTCTGCACAGAGCAGTCCCACTTCCATGGTAAAAATATGACGTGTGTGTTTCCCAAGGAAGCCCCCTCCCCCACACCGAAATGTTCCTGTTCCCCCCAACTCAGCTCAGTGGCCATCCTGTGGAAGCACCTGCCTGGCCTCACGCTGCAGGGAGACCCCATCGCCCTGTATATTCCTTCACCTTGTCACTCCCTCGGCAGTTATCTTGCTGTTGTATGCATTCGATGTTTTCCTAGCTGCTCCCCACAGATCGTGAGCCCTGTTGGGGGCTGTCACCCTGGGTGGCCATGTGACTCAGGGCCTGGACAATGGCCGGCACCTGGCCCACAGGGGGGCTCAAGGGCCATGGGCCGAATGCAAGCGTGAAGATTCGTAAGAGGCCTTAGGAGGACACGCGCCACCGCCGTCGTGATGGGAACCTCTGAGGGCAGCCACCACGGGGACTCTCATTTTCTTCCTCTGGCTTCACCCTCTTTTCCATAGTTTCTTCGCTGATTTTATCACAGTTGAAATTAGAAAGAAAAAGAATGTGTCCTCCTTGGGAGTTCCTATTGTGGCGCAGTGGTGAACGAATCCAACTAGGAACCATGAGCTTGCAGGTTCGATCCCTGGCCTTGCTCAGTGGGTTAAACGATCCAGCGTTGTCATGAGCTGTGGTGTAGGTCGCAGACGTGGCTCAGATCCCGCGTTGCTGTGGCTCTGGCGTAGGCCGGTGGCTACAGCTCAGATTAGACCCCTAGCCTGGGAACCTCCATGTGCCGCGGGAGCGGCCCAAGAAATGGCAAAAAGACAAAAAAAAAAAGAATGTGTCCTCCTTAAGGGCAAGGCTTTTCGAGGCAGTTTGGAGTGTGTTTGAGGGTGGCTTCCACCACTCCCCATGGGTGGGTCTCCCAGCCCGCGCCCGTCTCCTCATCGCCAAAAGGAGCCCCAGGTTTTGGCAAGGATTGCACGGCTACCATGTGTAAGAGGCCAGCTCAGAGCTGGGCCCACGGAAGCGAGCTGAGTTGACCCTGAATGGGAGCTGGTGAGTGCAGGGCTGGACCAGAGCTGCCGGCGGGGCCCAGGCCATGACACCTGCTCGCGGTCAGGTGTCTATGCCACAGAATTAGGGGGCTCTCTCAGAGACCTGATTCCCTGGAACAAGCTATATCGTGAGTGATTTTCTACGAGGAAATGACCACCCATGAGAGCCAAGCAGATCCTAAAGATGGTCCACTAGCTGCCTGAGTCTGCAACTTAAAAATCAAGGCCCAGGAGTTCCCACTGTGTTGCAATGGGGTTGGCGGTGTCTTGGGAGTTCTGGGCCACAGGTTCGATCCTCGGACCCACACAGGGGGTCAAGGATCCGGCGTTGCTGCAGCTGCAGCTTAAGTTGTGACTGCGGCTCAGATCTGATCCCTGACCCGGAAACTCCGTATGCCGTGGGGCAGCCAACAATGAAGAAAAAAAAAAAAAAAGTCAAGAAGTCAAGACCCAGAGAGGGACAGTGGCCTTCCCAAGGGCACACAGCAGGTTGAAGCAGAGTGAGAGCAAGAACCAGGGCCTGAAGCCCGGTCCAGTGGCCTCTCCCAGCACCAAGTCCCAGGGAGGCTGTTTCTATCTTACCCTCCCCCTCCAGGCATGGCCAAGTCCAGCTGGCATGGGCAGAGTCCAGCCTCCAGTGCACTCGGCTTTGTCCGCATGGGCCTGTCTGGACTCACAGCTGTCTGCATATCAACTGCATCTTTTATTTACTTCAATATTCTGATGCTCTGTCACCTTGGGGCCCCGCTCCCCCTCCCAGGGCAGCCAGGTCCAACAGATCACAAACGAGAGTCACCCTTCGAACGCAAGCCCCACCCTCCCCCACGGGGCTCCCACATGCTGGGCCACCATCCTGTGCTCTCATCACCCAGGGGGGCAGGTGCCAGGGATCAGGGACAGCCCTGTGCCCCGGAGCCCATGGGAGTGACCCAAACCAGCCGGTCTTCAGCCTGCTCCCGCTGCCTCGTCCTCTCCTTCTGCAGAAACCACAGTGAGGGCTCTTGTCCACAGCGGCCCCTCCTCTGCCCCTGCCCCCCATCCCCCGTGCTTCCCCGCGGGGCCCTGCCTAGCATCCCGTGCCCCCTCCTCTTGGGATCTGTGAGTAACACACTATTTTTTTTCACTGGCAGTCAACTTCTGATCTATTGGCCTTACTGTACCTCAAGGGTTTTTTGGGGGATGTTTTGTCTTTTTTAGGGCTGTACCTGGGGCGCATGGAGGTTCCCAGGCTAGGGGTCACATCGGAGCTGTAGCTGCCAACCTACACCACTGCCACAGCAACACAGGATCCAAGCCGCAACTGTGACCTACACCACAGCTCACAGCAACACCGGATCCTTAACCCACTGGGTGAGGCCAGGGATCGAACCCGCGTTCTCAGGGATGCTAGTCGGGTTTGCTTCCGCTGAGCCACGACGGGAACTCCGTCAGGTTTTAGAGCACATCAGTACACGACATTTTAAACCAGGGGGGTCCGGGCCAGCCGGCCAGGCTTGGTTCCTCTCGGCAGCCCGGGCACCAGGGCTGGGGCCTGGCGCAGCGTGGCTGAAGGAATGAAGGCGTGGAGCAATGCCATGACCCACAAACCCCAAGGGCCCAGGCGCAGGGGGCAAGCTGAGGACAAATATCAGCAGCGAAGCGCACAGCTTTGGGGCACAGGCCCGCCCCCAGACCCAAAGCTGGACCCACCTGATACCTTGTGCAGGTGAAGTCACATCCCCCAGAGTCTCAGCCCAGCATCCCAACGGCACCAGGCCACCCCCCTCACACGCCCAAGGGGACCACGTGGCTCATGCTAAATGCCTGGTGCCTTAGAGGGACGTGAGAACTCTTTACTGTTGTTCTGACAAGGCTACCGTCAAGCACCTTCTCTGCTCCTGGCACTGGGCTGGGTCCTGTCCCCAAGAAAACTCTGGCCCCTGGGGCAGTGGGGAGCACATCCCTCACTCCCAGCAACAGGTGCCACAAAGGACAGGCCAGCCAGGGGCGTTGCGGGGGGGGGGGGCAGGCAGGGCCCTTTGAGGGCATCTGACAGTCACCCCCTCACATGCTACCCGCCGCGGGCCCTTCCTGGCTTCTAGCAAACCGCCAATGACCTGTCAGGTTCGGCCCCGAGGCCCCGCCCTCCCCCGGGCTCCGCAGTCTCTGTGGGCCCTCAAAGCTTGGGGCGCCCGTGCTCTAATTACCAGCTCACACATCTGTCTCCTGCCTCCCCCCAGGGGCTCCGAAATCCCCCCGGGGCAGGTGTGGGCGTCTCCAGTGCTCAGGAGAGCCTGTCACACGGGCAGCCCTTCCTAAACGCTGGAGCACGGCCTGGCCCCCAGCACCTGCGGAGAAGTCAGCCACCAGGACGCGTTTAGCGGGCGCCTCCCCCGGGCCAGGTGCTAGGCTGGGTGCTGGGGATTCTGCTGGACGCGGAAGGACAGGGTCCTGCTCACGGACTACAGGGCTGACGGACCCAAGGCGAAGGAGCGAGAGGAAGAGGACAGGAACCTGGGATGCCCGCTCCGAGCCCGCCAGGTCCACCATGAAGAGCCTCCCGACGTGCACTTCCTCTGCCAGGTCTGTGCCGCGGCTCCGCTGGCGCACGGTGACCTGCAGCACGGCGTGGGAGCGGGACGACGTCTTGTTGGTGGCCGTGGGCTCCTGCGTGCGCTGCCGGTTGCCTTTGGTGAGGAGCTGCATGATCTGGACGGAGGCGAAAGCGGGCAGGCGGTCAAGGCCCTGGAGTGGCCACATGCTTCCTCCACAACAAGAGGAGGGGTGCCCCGAGCCCCTTCGGGCAACTCGTCCCTGCCCACCCCTGAGGCTGGGCGGCTGAGGGCAGGCCCTCACCTGATGGAAGCAATCTCTGCTTTGCAGCCTGAAGAGGGTAATTAGTCGAGTCAGCGAATCCGGCAGGAAGGACAGGTGGCCGACCGCTTGGACCTCCCCCTCCGCCTCCTCCACCCACGGCAGACATCACCCGTGGAGGACCCATCCCTTCCCTCCAGAGCCCTTTCTAATACACAACTCCAGGCAGTCGTAGGGATTTGCTGGAGCTGCCAGGTGGGCTGAAACCCACTTTTGCATAAGCAGCTAAGGAAATCAAGCCAGTGAGCCTCTGCTGGGCATTTACTGTGTGCTGGGCATGCCAGGACTTCAGAACATGTGCAGAGAGAGAGAGATAGGTCATCATTATTAAAGAACAGGCTAAAAGGCTCCCCTCTCCGACCCAGAACCCACGGAGGACGATGGGGAGGGCAGGGGGTCTCCGGCCTAGGCCAGTGTGGCTGGATCTCACCATCAGCAGGGGTGGGGACCAAGGAGGCTGTGCTGTTTGGAGACACGAGGAGCCACTGAAGGGCTCTGAGCAGGTGGGAGGCCCACCCTGAGGGGAGCACGGAGTGGGGGCTGCGCAGGGAGAGCGAAGAGAGAGGGCCGTAGAAGTGTTACAACTGGCCCTGGTTCTGGCACGGTGATCAGATCAGGGAGGCAAAGGACTTCAGACCCGGAGCCAACTCTGACTGGCGGTGACTGCCGGGAACAGCACGCAAAAAGGCCCCCCCGCCTGCATCTGCCCGCCTGCAGGGGAGGAGTGCGTGGTCCACTGGTGATGTCTGCCCTGAGCGCGGGCGAGGAGGGCAGGGTCACGGCACACAAGGTTGCCGGCCCCTTGGCTCAGAGGCAGCTTTGGAGCTGTGCGTTGGGCTCTGCCCCCGAACTTAAACGTGAGGGCCTTGTGAGTGCGGAGAACGTGGCTGCTGTGGAGGAGCGGCCAGTGCGTCCGTGGGCCCCGGGACCTCACCTCCTGGGCGTTTGAGGTGGAGACCTCCGTGATGCCTGCAATCTGGATGGTGCCCCTGGCGTCTTCCCTCAGGTCCAGAAACCCCGAGGCCGGGTTTAGGAGATCTCGGATCACTTCGTTATAGATCTGGAATGAGACAGAAAGGCTGGACGTAGGCGGTGTGGTGCGGGGACTCACCCATCCTAGGGCTTGGCGCCTTCAGAGCGGTCTCGGGTGCCCTGAGGGATGAGGGTCCCGCAGGCTGCAGGCGTTTGGGGGAAATGCGGGGGTTTTGCACGCACGATCAGCTGGGGTGGGCGGGTGCTCACCTCGAGGTACGAAATGGAAACGCTGCAGCCGGCGCGGCCCCGGGTCTCCTCGATGGCCTGGAAGAGGTCGGAGAGCGTCCGCAGGTAGATGCCGGGCTCCGCGTCCATGCCCAGCATCGTGTGGGTCTTGCCGGTGCCTGCGGGAAGAGTGGGGTGCCCGCCGAGGCAGGGTCCTGAGCTGGGCCCAGACCCCGCCCAAGCCTGGTCACACGCGCTGCCTTGATTGTGCCAACGGCCTCGGCCACTCTGACACGCTTGGTTTCCATTTTGGAAACAAACAAAGTCTTGTCTGAACAGCCTGAGGGCTCCTCTGGGGACACAAATCTGGGCGGGAAAGTGGGAAGAAAGGAAGCAGAGATGCAGACAGTGTGAGGAGGGAGGCCCCAGAGGTGTCTGTCCTCTCCTAGTTCCCTTCGAGATGTTGTGTGTTGTTTTCAGAAGCTTTCACTGTGGCGCAACGGGATCGGCTACGTCTCTGCCGCGCCTGGACGCCGGCTTGATCCCCGGGCCAGCCCAGTGGGTTGGAAGGATCCGGCACTGCCACAGCTACAGCTTCAGCGTAGGCTGCAACTGGGGCTTAGATCTGACCCCCAGCCGGCGAACTCCACAGGCCGTGGGGTGGCCAAAAAAAGATGTTTGGGTTGTTACCGTGGTGGGAGAACTTGCGAGCGTGCTCAGCTCTGAGCAGTGCCTCTTCATCGGGACCCCTCACCTCCTCCTCACCCGGTCACGCTGCAGGCAACGGCCGGAGGGCCCTTTCCTTTGCTAGAGCCCAGCGCACAGCCTGTGCTCCCTAACAGTGCGGGAATGAGTGAAGGAAATAGACAAGCTGTGACTTCTGGCCAGGCTTCTCGGGGCCTGTTTCCCCACCTGCACAGGGAGGGGTTAGGGCCCTTGCAGCTCTGACCCTCTGGGGTTCTAGTGTCCAGGAGGAGAGGTAGCTCAGCTTTGCGAGCATTTCTCGACCCCCACTTGTAACTGCAGAGCAGAGATGTGTGGGTTCTTGTGGGCGGCACAGTGTGGGCTGGGGGTGAGTTCAGATTCACTCCTAGCAGCTGTGTGAGCTTGGGGAAGGCCCTTGACCTCTCTGAGACTCCGTTTTCTCCTCTCCCACAGGGGGATCACTTGGCCTGCCTCCGGGCCTGCTGCAAGAACCCAAGGAGCCAGTGGATGCAGAGGGACCTGGGCAAGGCCAGCACATAGTAGGTGCTTTGCGTTGTTGGGAAGAGTTCCTGCCCCCAACCCCTTCCCTCCTCGGGGCACTGCCCTTGGCGGTACCTGAGGGGCCGTAGGCAAACACCGTGGCGTTGTATCCGGAAATGACACCTTCCACTAAGTGCTGGGTGGTGGCGAGGTACACGTCTTCCTGCGGACGGAGGGAAGGCGGTCGACTGCATGGTCAGACCAGAGTGGCACCTGGCCTGGGAGAGGGCAGGTTGGGGTCTGCAGATGCCCAGCTCCCTCTGGACACACGCAGAGGGACGTCGGGTGGAGACGTGGGGCGGGGCCGCGGGCCGCGGGCGGGGCCGCGGGGCGTGGCCGCGGGGCGGGGGCGGGGCCGCGGGGCGGGGGGTGGGTGGGCACCTGGGATGCCTGCTGGTCGAAAACAGTGTCAAAGATGAAGGTTTTCTCCCGGGAGCGCTGTGTGCGCAGCGGGTCCTCGGGGTCCTCGTCGGGGTCCATGAGCACCACCATCTGGGAGCCGTAGAGGCAGGGATAGAGGAGGGACCAGAAAGGACCCCAGGCCTGGCTCCCTCCCTCGACCGCATCCAGGAGCTCGGCCGGGGTGCAGGCCCCCCCCCCCCCCGCTCCCGCGCTCACCCCCAGGCAGCGTCTCTGCTTCTCGCTGAGGGGCAGCATCCCTGCCTCCCGAAGCCCCCGTAAGCCCCCCAGGCCTGCTGGGCTCTGCCTCCAGCCCTCACAGGCCAGCGTCCAACCAAGGCCGGATCCATCAGGCGCCGCCAGGATGGCAGCCGGGCCTGGGTGCTGAGGGTCCCGGGAAGCCCGCCAGGCACACGCCTCGGCGGCGCCCTCTGGGCGGCGTCGGGAAGAGGCCGAGCTGGGTATTCCCCACCGGGTTTCCTTCTGCTTGGGGGGCTGCGCCACCCCAAGCAAAGGAGGGAAGGGGAGGGGTGGCAGGTGATCCGCCCAGCTCGGCAGCAGCGCCTCGGGCACCTCTTCCCCCAGGGCCTCTCCTGTCTCCCATAAACGCGTAATTACGAAGTCATCTTAAAGCACCGTGTGCGAGGGCCTCTGGGGACCGGAGGTTCAAAAGAGCCTTTCCCAGGGCGGCGGGGTGAGCTGTTTACTCTGCTGCCGGGCCTGGGGCCCCCGCAGGGCCAGGGCGCCTGGGAGGAACCGGGAGTCTTGGGGGGCAGGACGTGGTGCCTGACCACCCACCCACTTCACCCAGGGGAGGCCAGAGCTCCCTGGGAGGAGGTCCGGCCGTCCCCTTGACGGGCAACGTGCCAGGATCTGGGGACTAGCGAGGCTATTTCGAGAACCGCCATCGATTCTAGCAAATGATTTGCCTTCGCGGTTATTTAAGGGGGACTGCGTGCTGCCTCCAACTCGCGTTCTTTTGTTGGCGAGGCGCACACGGTCTCAGGTGTTTGGCCTTCTAAGCCTGAGGAGCGGCAGCCCCCGCTGCCCGGCGCTTGTCATCGGCGGTCTCTGCAGAGCCCGGGCAGAGGCTGTGTCCTGGGGGGCTGCCCCCCACGGCACGCCTCCCAGTGCAGCCACGTTATAAATGTGGTCGGATCAACGCTCCGTCTCCACACTAAGACTGCGCACGCTCTTCCCAGCTGAGCCGGTCCTGTCCTGTGAGCTTTGTTCCCCTCAGTTTAAGAGCTGTCGTCCGGTTTTATGCCCCAGGTCTCCGTGAACTCCGCACTAGTGTCCCCCAGGTCTCTGTCCACGCCCGGGGGGAGTTAATACCCTCTTCCCGCCGTGTCAGCGCAGTGTCACCCCCGAGCTGCCTTCCTCTCCCTCGGGGCGGGGACTAGGCGCCCCCTGTGCTGGTGGAGCCTCCGCCAGGCTTCCTCACCGCCCAGGGTCCTTTGCAAACACATCCTGGGAGCATCCTGGTTAAAGCTGCCTTTCTAATGACAGGTGGGGGAATGCAGGTCACGTGACCGCCTTCTGTTTTACCCCGTCTTGGGCATGTATTCCGGCCAGTGAGGACCAGGGACGCTTCCAAAGCCTGCTGGTCGCTCAGCTTCTGAGCTGGTTTCTAAGGAGCAGGCGTCCTTGGCAACGTGACAGCGGGTGACCACCCAGGCTCTTTCATCAGGGTACACTCGACCCCCCCCCCCACCACCCTGCCCCCGGCCTGCCTAGCCACTCTGGCCCCTTGGACCCTGTCCTGGCTCTGTTCTCAGCCCGCCCGGCTGCAAGAAGCTGGTCCTCAAGCGGACACCCCGACTTCTGCTTTAGGGCACCTCCTCCCCCTGGAGACCCCACCTCTCCCACCTCCTCTCTGTGCGCTCAAACGTCTCATCAGAGGCGCTTGCGACCGCCTCGGTCCGCTTTATTCCCCTCTGTGCCTCAACTCCCAGCAGCACACTTTCGTCTCTTGTTTGATGTCCTCCCCCCCCACCCCCGCACTAGGAAGGGAGCGGGGCGGGGCCGGGGCCCTTGACCCCCTCTTGGCTCCATCCCGGCGTCTGGAACGTGCCTCGAGCACGATGTTAATTTTTCTGGAAGGAAGGGAAGGAGGCGAGCACATGCGGGTGAGCAACTCTGTGACCCCAAGACACCGCCTCACCTGGTCCCCCATCTTGTGGGCGATGACAGTGGCCCCTTCCTCCAGTTCCGCGTCATTGAGCGGGCGGATCCGAAGCGCCACCTGTGGGCAGGACACCGCGGCAGCTGCCTTCCGGGCTGGGGAGGGAGCTCCCCGTCCTTCTAGTGCAGAGACCCTGGCCCGACCTCCCACGAGCCTTCCACTCCTGGTGAGATAGTCAAGGCCCCTGAACCCCGAGCCCCCCAGGTGCTAACTTCCTTACTCAGCCTCAGGAACAAGAAGAGCCCTGTGGTCAAGTGACCCTCCTTGGTCTGAAGGGAGAGGCTTCAGCACAGAGAGGTGAAGTCATTTGCCTAAGGTCACACAGCTGCTAAGGCGTCTCACCACCTCGCCGGCTTTTTTACTCACTGCCCAAGGAACCCAAACCTTCTTGCAGGCTGTGAGCATTTCTGAGCAAAAGCTGCTTTTTCAAGTAGGAAATCCCTGCGCTCTGCTTCCCACCTGCCCCCCTCTCCGAGAGGCCCTCTGGGACCACGCTGCCCCAGCCTCCAATCCACCTTGGTCATGGGTGAGCTGCCCCCTGAAATCCAGCGCTATGCTTCTGGGTCCTGCTGTCCCATCTGTGAGGTGGAGAAGGTTCCTCTGGACGGGGTCTCTATACCCAGCCCACCGTACGGGCAAGTCCTTGGCCTCGGCTCATCCCATGTCACCCCGGAGAAGGGTCTGCTCAGGCCTCGGGGGGCCTTGATTGGGCTGGAGTAGGGGGCTCCATCCCATTCTGACTGGGGACCGTGGTCCAGGCCCCAAGCTCCCTGGGGAGTGAGATTCAGAGGGCAGGAGGGCGCTAGGTCCCCTTGAGGGAAGGCTCAGCGGAGCGGGGCTGGGCCCTGGACAGGGACCCAGGCCAACAAGAGACCCGCCTGACCTGGGACACGCAGGCCCCGGGGTGCGGTGGGTCAGGAGGCCAGGGCGGGGAGGAGGCAGCCCAGGGACACGTAGCCCGGCTGAGCCGGCACACGGAGGAGGATGCTGACCGTGAGCTGCTGGTCCTTGGGCTCCATCTCCCTCAGGGCAGGGCTGCCCCGGGCCGGGGAGGGGTCCGCGGCAGGGCCGGAGGGCATGGCTGGCCAGAGAGCTCCTTCCTGGCTCCCTGCTCTCCCGGCGGGAGGCCTGTCCACACGCCAGCCCCGCCCCGCCCCGCCCTGGTGACATCAGCAGGGCCCCCGGGAGCCCAGCTAGTCCTTCAGTGTCTCAGCAACTCAGGGACTGCCCACGCGGTTGGGGTGGGCGGGCCCCCGTCTAACGCCACGGCAACCGCAGGCCGAGCCTGCCCGAGACCTGCTCCAGGCTTGGCAGGGGAGTGGTCCACCCAAGAGGGACAGATGCCACCAGCCAACATTTAATGAGCTCATTTCCTAGGACTGCTTCTCGAAACGGAGTCATTTCCTAGGGCATTTTTAAAGCAACCTTGAAGTGCCCTGCAAGTCTTTTGTCCCCACGCTGCCAGTCTCCGCCACACCTGTGCCCGGCTCCCACGACCCGCCGGGTGTGTTTACTGCTTAAACGCTGCGCTCAGCTGTTCCACTGCGGCCTCCAGGGAAGTCCCTGCGCCGCGAACCGCTGAACTGCGTGGGCTGCACTGCCAGGTCACCCAGCTCACCGCGTGCCAGGCGACAGCGGCGCTGCTCCCGTCAGGGCCAGAGATGGTGCAAACGCAGCGAGCTGTTGCTGCACCTCGACACACACCACGGTGTGGATTCACGAAGCTCTGAGGGGAGGAATCCAGCTCAGTGACCCACACTACAGCGTGCAAGGAACCAGAGGCCGTGTGTACCCGCAGGGCCGGGCCCCAGGTGGGGGTCACGATGGCTCCCCAGCGTGGCCAGCCCTGCAGAGGGCCCCACCAGCCATGGCCACTTGGCTGCCTGTGGGCAGGGCTGTGCTGGTCCTGCCCATTCTCGTCCTTGGCGTCCAGGTCAACGCTGGGCTCTAGGACTTCCAGGCTGCGGGGCAGGGTACCCCGCGAATGTCCACACCCTGCCCCATGCAGGCCCGGCCCCTGACCCACCAGGAACCTGCTGGAGAGCCTGTCACCCAGTTCTAACAAGAGGGCAAGGCCCTCACATCCCGACCCCTGTGGAGACACGACGGAGACCAGGCCTGCGTGGGCTGCCAGGGCCCAGCGCCACCACTGCTCTCGCCACCACACTGGGACGCTCTGCCCCCTCCGGTGCCCCACAGTCTGGGTCAGGAAATTCCTCTACAAAGGGCCAGCCCTGGGAAAGGCGGCGCTACAGAGGAAGAGGTAACGCCAGCGCAAGTGCTTCAGAAATCCCTTTATTTACGCCCTCTGTGAAGTTACAACCAGCCAGCTCAAGACAGTGAGAAGTTACTGTTGTGAAAGCTCTTTTAAAAATCTGTTGATGTGACAGAACCGTGTGCCTTTTCCTTCTTGCTGCCCTGGAATTAGAAAACCTAGGTCCTGGCACACTCAAGTTTAAAGGACACGAGAAGGAACAAGAGTTTCTGGGACTCGGACGGCGTGTGCGGGCGCCACACGGCAGGGCTGTGAGGCACAGTGAACATTCCAGGCTCCTGAGAAACTGGGAGCAAGCAGCGCCTGGCCCGCGAGGGAGGCCCGGCCGGCCGTGGCGAGGACAGGCTGCGGTCCCCGGGGATCCTCTGGGCTGAGGGCTTCATTTCGCCCGGCAGGGCTGCAGGGCGGGGGTGGCCGTCTTCTGCCCCCCACGTGGCAGCTCGGCCTCCAGCCGGGAACGGCGCCCGAGGTCTGTGCGTGGTGCAGGTCACAGTCACATCCGTGACTTCCAGGTGCGCCCGTTCGACGTGTCACTGCTTCCAGCCAGGCCTCAGGTTCCCGGAGAGCGAGGTGGAGCAGCTGCTGTTTATCTCCCAAGGCGCCGAGGGCAGCAGGACAGCGTGGGGGCCGGGCTGCAGCTATGCAGGCCTGCCCATGCCCACTCGGGGCAGTGAGGCACTCAGGCAGGAGCACAGGTGGGTGGCTAGAGCGACAACTGTCAGTGTAAGTCTTCAAACCAACGTATATAAGGCTAAAAGGTTCTTTCTCGTCAGGTGAACTGCCAAGTGCAGGAAACAGACGAATTACCTTCCAGAGCTCCGCGGAAACCGGGGGGCCCTGAGGGGGGCCGACGTCCCCTCCTCGCCACCTGTGCGGGCATACCGGGCCTAATGTGCCCGGCAGCGGCTGCTGGGGCAGAGGGGAGAAGCCCCGAGTTCAAGGCCGCGATCTACATTCAAAGAGGAGAAAGACAGCTTTTTCATACAGGTTTGCTTTTATTTCCACGTTCACCCTGCTGAAAGAACCTGTCACAACCTGAATGGTGGGGGACACGCCGGCACCCCAAGTGTGCGGGGCCACAGTGCTGCACCGAGTCCCTGCTGGCGTCTGCGACACCCCGCAGCAGCCACGCACCAGGGCGTCCTGGAGGGAACCTGCACAGTGTGGACGGCGCTGCCCGCAGGAAGAGGACACAGTCTGCGGTGCAGTGAAAACCCGAACGAGAGAAAACTGAGAGCAGTGCCTCACACACCCAACGGGACGCCAGGGGCTGGAAGGCACGGCCGTGGGCGGCGGGGGCGCGGTCCGGGCGCGGCCGCGGTCCAGAGCGAGAGAAGCACAGGTGAGGATCCGGGAACGTGCAGGCTGTCCGCAGACGGGTGACCGTGGTTCCAGCACAAGACGCGGTGACACTGCAACGAGGGGACGCTTCACTCTCCAGCCCGAGTGACAAGGAGCTCCATCGGGCCAGTGAGCAGCAGCCTCTGCCCAGCGAGCAGGTGTGGCAAACACACAGCCCATCTTCCCAGGCGGGAGGCACCACTCGGGTCGGATCCAGCAGACTGGCCTGGACGGGGGAGGTCCCCCCACTCTCGCTGCTGCCGTGAGACCCACGGCCCGACGCACACGCACATGCTCGAGAGTGCAGAACCCCTAGGCCCTTCTCCGTGACCGAAGCCTGAGCCCCCGCAGGCTCTGGGGCCGACCAGAACAGGTGCTGAGGCAGGCGCCGCCCGCCTTTCCGCGGGGCACCCCAAGGCCTTCTCGTACGGGCTCCCCCCTCCTCCCTGGGCACCAACGGCCAGCGCCCGCCCCGGCCTCCCCACCACGCCAAACCCTACGGGGTTTCAGGGGCGCACCGCTCCCTGAACCCGGAGCCCCAGACGTGCTGGGTGCCCCCGCCGGCCAGGACAGGCCTGGCCTGCGGTAGGCGGGCCTGGGCCTCCGCACACTGGCCTCCCACACGCGGGAGGCCGGGCCAGAGCGCCGACGCTCACTCACCACAGTGCTCGCGGGTCACTCCTGATTGCCAAGAGGAATAATTTCTTCTGTGACGAAAAACTCTATGGTCTCCTCCTCCCAGTCGTCCACATTGCTGTCCAGCTCGTCCGTGTCCACACCTGCGGGGAGGGGAGGGCGGGGCTGGGCCACTGGGGGCAGCCGTGGGGAAGACCCGCGCGCGCACACTCACACACTCGCTGGCCGACTCGCGACACCCCCAAGAGGCCGGTGTGAACATAGCAAGGTCTCTGCAGAGGGCTACGGCCTGGAACGAGTCTTTTTAAGATGAAAGATTCTCTTTAAGAATCTGTAGGCAACACTTGATGGGTTCTAAAAAAATCTGCCAAACGGGAGTTCCCACCGTGGCTCAACAGAACTGAACCTGACTAGCATCCATGAAGTCGCAGGTTCGATCCCTGGCCTCACTCAGGGGGTTAAGGATCTGCTGTGGTGGTGGCTGTGGTGTAGGCCGGCAGCTACAGGTCCGATTTGACCCCTAGCCTAGGACACTCCATGTGCCATGGGTACAGCCCTAAATAGAAAAATAAAAAACCGGGGAAATTAACAGATGCAAAAAGGGAAAAACATTTCAACTACACGCTTTAACAAGTGTTATCTTTGGAGTTCCCGTCGTGGTGCTGCAGAAACGAATCCAACTGGGGTTCATGAGGTTGTGGCTTTGATCCCTGGCCTGTGGGTTAAGGATCCAGCACGGCCGTGAGCTGTGGTGTAGGTCGCGGGTGAGGCTGGGATCCCGTGTGGCTGTGGCTGTGGCGTAGGCTGGCAGCTACAGCTCCGATGCGACCCCTAGCCTGGGAACCTCCACATGCCGCGGGAGCAGCCCCGAAGAGCAAAAAAGAAAAAGACGTGTATCTCAGGCCGACAAGGTTACCTCCTCGCAATTCTAGACGTTCGTTTTTCTGCTCCATGTAGAGTTCCTGAGCCTTTTTCCGGTATTTTCGGAAATCTTCCATCATGGTTCTTCTTCTCTCCACTAACTCCTGCGTGTGGAGTTGGGGAGAATTTAGAGGACGAGCACCTAACTCACCGTGGTCACCATTTCGCTCAAGCCAAATGCAGACAAGACCTCGGTCTGTGGTCCCCCTGCCCCCCCCCGCCCCCGCACCCATGACGTAAGGACACGTGAGTTAGGGGCTTGGGCAGGGAGGGTGGGACGGGTGTCTTGCTGTCTTACTCTAGCGCAGCCCCCACCCCCCCACCTTCTGTGCCTGAAAAGCCAGCCACCAAGAGGGCCACAACGTGTCCCCACAGCCTGGTGCGGGCCTCCTCTGCCATGAGGGGCGGCCAGGCCTTGGCACTTCCCTCAGGCCTGGCAACAAGGCTGACCTTTGAGGCTTTGGATTGGCTCAGACGATCCTTCTGTTCAAAGATCTTGGAGTATTTCTTCAGATCCTTTTTAATTTGCTGAAATGAAGACAAGTCACTCAGGATTTACATTCAAAGCAAGAACCACCAGTCAGTCCTCCAAGCTGGAGCTCCGCCTCCAAGTCCAGGGCAGCGGCCGACCTTCCTCCCAGGGGGATGCACCCTCCCTCGGCCCTGTCCCGACGCCACCCCACATTCCAGCACAACTGTCTAAGGCCCAAGCGTGTGTCTCTTCTAGTCCCGCCAAGACTTTTTAAAACAAATTTTATTTGGAGTTCCCGTCGTGGCGCAGTGGTTAACGAATCCGACTAGGAACCATGAGGCTGCGGGTTCGGTCCCTGCCCTTGCTCAGTGGGTTAAGGATCCGGCGTTGCCGTGAGCTGTGGTGTAGGTCGCAGATGCGGCTCGGATCCCGCGTTGCTGAGGCTGTGGTCTAGGTCGGCAGTTACAGCTCCGATTGACTCCTAGCCTGGGAACCTCCATGTGCTGCGGGTGCAGCCCTAGAAAAGGCAAAAGGACAATAAATAAATACATAAATAAATTTCATTTTTGCTTTTCAGGGCCACACCCGTGGCATATGGATCTGAGCTGCGTCTGCAACCAACACCACAGCTCACAGAAACGCCAGATCCTTAGCCCACGGAGCGAGGGCAGGGACCAAACCCGTACCCTCATGGATTCTAGTTGGGTCCGTTAACCGCTGGCTGAGCCACGACGGGAACTGCCCCGCCAGGGCTCTTTAACTGCTCCAGCATCTTCTCGTGGACGCCTGAGTTCACGCAGACGTCCTAGAATGAACCGACGTGTCCTTAAACAACCTCCGAGGCCAGGCGTCCTTGCCGGAGGCCAGCCGGCAGCCACCGTCTCCAACTTGGCTCTCACCGTCTGTGCGTCTGTCAAGGGCCCCCACTCGAGGGGCTGCTCCCCTTCTTCCCTCGGTGTCACCCCAGCAGCAGCAGGGTCAGGTTACTGGACGCCGCTCGCCCCCACGTCCCGACACGGGCTGAGGACAAGCATACCTTGATCTGATCCTGGCTCAGGAGCGTGGGGGGCCGAGGCCGCCACAGCAGCTGGCAGAAGCGGTCCTTGCTGTTCTTCTGCAGGAGGCGGCCCTGGAAGGTCCACAGCCAGTAGGCGTTGTCCACCTGGAAGAGCAGAGGCCTCGCTGAGCGGCCCGGGCACCGGGTCACATCAGGAGGGACCTGGGGCCTTACTGTCCGTGGAAGCAACAGAGGTAACCCTTTCACGCAGCAGCTGTCAGAGCCAGGAAACCGCCCAACAGCACTGCTGGTCCTGGAGACACGTTCAGGGCATCGACCAAAGTCACTTAAAGCCACATCCCTGATCAGAGAGCGCAGTGAGCGCACGGCGAACAGGCGAGGAGGGGGACACCGGGAAGCGGGGCGCACCACAGGCGGGGGACGGGCACCAAGGCCACGAGGAAGGAACAAGCACGGGCGCTGGAGGTCAGCGCGGGCCCCGCGCACAGCCACGGGCCACATGGTCAGAGGCCAGCAGAGGCCCGAGGGGCCGGGGAGCCGAGTTCTGAGGGTCCAAACCAGGAGCCCCTGGAGGACGCCCTCCAGCTCGGATCTGATCCCTGGCCCAGGAATTCCAAGTGCTGTGGGGCGGTCCAAGCAGAACAAGACTCTAAGAAGCTCTCTGGCCACGGCACCAGGCAGGGGCAGGCCGAAGACGTGCTCGAACTTCGGAGAGCGAGACGTGAAGGGCTAACAACCCGGGGGGGAAGATTCTGGCTGCCTGGTGCTCTGGTGCGGACTCTGAGGCAGCCCAGGCCGGGCTCAAAGATCAAGGCAGAGCAACAGCGGCGCCCGCCGCAGAGCCGGGAGGGGAGGAGAGGCTGGCGCGCCTGGCAGCAAGGCCCCCCCGGTCCCTGTACCTTGTGGCTCCACCAGGACACGGAGGTGACGACGTAACGCCCCGTAGGGTCCCACTCCACGTCGGAGGCCATGTAGTGCTCTGCGATATTCATGACCGTACAGTCTGAAGTGTCGACGAACGCCAAGGCGCCGTTCATGCTGGGGAGACAGACAGACAGACAGACGGCGGGGTCAGCCTCCACCCGGGGCCACAGGGACGACCGTCCTGGGGGAGAGCACTGCCCACGGCGTCTTTGCGGCGTCATCACCGCTGCCTTGAGGAGCTGGGGCGCGGGTCCTGGGTCAGGGTCTCCGCACAGCCCGCAGTGCTGCCCGCAACAGGCACCAGCCCCAGCCAGACACTCACCTCCTCAGACCAGCCAGCACGACGAACTGTCCCTGCGGGCTCCAGAAGATGGTGTTGGCCTGCTGCTTATCGAACATCTCTGAAAGGAGAGAAGGCGCCAGAGGTCGGCGTGCAGCCGAGACGGCGAGGCCGGCGGTGGGGTCACGCCCAGGGGTGCACACGCTGGAACCCTGTCGAGGCCCTGAGCCCAGGGGCTACCCGAGAAAACAAGGTCAGAAAATCTTAGGTACACCTCGTTTACGACCCAGAATTTATAAAAGGGGGATCTGAAGCTGCAACGCTCTTTTAAACACTATCTTACGTTCAGTGCCCTTCACGACGTAAAAGGGACAAAGAACTCCACTTCCATTCCGTGTTGTCAAAGACTCACTGCCAGGGAGAGCAACCCCATGGCCATGAGATTCTCAGGCCTGTGACCCCAACAAGCCCAAAACCCGCTCACAGAAACCGTGTAACCCAACATCCCTGAAGTACGAGGTGCATCTCCAGCTGTCCCGCTGGTAAAGCCCGTTCCTCCCTGCGGACTCTCTGCATGCAGGACGCAAGCAGAGCAGTGAACCAAGCCAGCCACGGGCATCCTTGCCTTTGCCTGCGGCAAATCCACAAAACCCGGGGAAGACAGCCTGACCGGGGGCGGGGGGGGGGGGAAGGGACCCTGGAAGCGGACAGCGCTCAGCAGCGGAGGCCACAGTGCAGAGCCCAGGACCATCCCGCTGACCCGCCCCTCCCAGGAAGCTGTGGGCTGCACGCAGGCCCCGCAGAGGCAGGGCACGCGTGCGCTCTGCTTCATAACCCACGTTATGACGAGACCGTGCGAGCTCCCTGAGAGTCTCCCGCGGCCTTTCTTCCTTTCACGTCTACGGAGTTAACAACACAATCCGACCTGTGATAGGGGCTGAGTGATGCCCCCATGGCGTGATTCCAGCAGACCCTGCGGGACTGCACGCAGTGCAAGCAGACGCTGGCACAATTCCCTCGGGAGATGCCCCTCCAGGGGACAGAGACCCCTCGGCCGTGGGAAAACCCTGTCTTTAGGGCCAGAGATCCTGCGGGAGGTCACGTGTGCCGAGCACATGCCTCGTGCCTAAAGCCAGGCCTCGGCCACCCAGTCCCCACACAGAACAAGCCAATGCAAATTCAACTGCAGAGTCTTAATGGGACCTGCCTCATGTGAAGCTGCTTGCCTGGCACTAAGGATGCAGGATGACAGAGCAAGAGACGGGAGCCCTGGTGGCAGCAGGCAGGGCAAGGAGCCCGTCAGCAGTCACCACCCCAGCCTGACGCTACAGCCCAGCTGACGGAGGACGGGGACTCCCAGGTGGAGCCAGAGAGGGTGGCCCACGACCCCAGGCCCAGAGCAGACAGCTGCGGCCACAAGAGGAGGGGACAGGACCGTAGCCCTCGAAACAGGGCAGGAGCTGCAGTCCCAACATGAAGACCCACTCTGTGTCCTCGCTGCCCCTGCCAGCCCACAGCGATGCCCCCCAGCGGAGCAGTCCCCCAGGAGCCACGACCAAGCCCCGTGCCGTGGGCTCCCGAGACGGCCACTTACTGATGAGCTCAATCTTGCCGTTGCTCTTCACGTGGTAGAAGGACACGGATATCCGAGGAGCCTCCCCGTGCAGCACGGCAAACTTACTCCCGTTCGGCTCCCAGGCAAAGGCTATGATGGTTTCTGACACGGGGACAGGACAGACCGCTCCTCATCAGTTACCGAGCAGACAAATGCCCCGACACGCCACTTCAGTACAAGGACCACAGGCCGAGCCCTGAACCCCTGGCCATGGGGACACCACCTGCTCCAAAGCCCCCCCAGGGGCGCGGTGGCCCAGGTGCAGTGCAGCCGGTGAGGCGCCCTCAGCCTCCTTCCGCAGCCTAAGCCCTGCCCTCCCTCCTTGCCCACAAACACGGCTACATTTTTCACCTAAAGGCAGAAACACAGCATTTGAAGTTTTCATGAGTCCAAAATACCCCCAAACAAACCAAAAAACCCCAATAGACTGAGAGCTCCCACAAGGGAGCCGCAGGGCTCCTGCCACCGCCGCCACTGGGGGTGAAGAAAGCCTGCTCCTCTCTGTCCCTGAGCCCCGGCGCCTCTGCTGCACGAGCGGATCACGTGCTGTGGAAAAAGGGGCATCTCTTCGCTTGGCAGCGGAAAAGCTGAGACCAGAGTTGGAAGGACAAGGAAAACCCTAGATGCGTGCGGTCTGTCTGTAACTCAAGAGTCAGGGTTCCATGTCAAAGCCCTGACGTCACATGGCAGCTTTAAGGGCAGGTGGGACAGCACAGCCCCCCCCTCCACAGGACAGTGACAATGGGACTTGCCTTTCATTTCGACCACATCCACAGGCACCTGTTTTTCCCGCATTCGGAAAATTTCAAAATTTGTGACAACACCCTGTTTAAAAAAAACAACAAAAAAAGGAAAGGGTGACATTCTGGAAACTGCAAGCATGAGGCGGACTTAAGTCAAAAGATAACTTAAAAATGTAATAAATTTAGGGAGCTCCCGTTGTGGCGCAGCAAAAACGAATCCGACTAGGAACCATGAGGTGGTGGGTTCAATCCCTGGCTTCACTCAGGGGGTTAAGGATCCAGCGCTGCCATGAGCTGTGGTGTAGGTCACAGACGCGGCTCAGATCCCGACTGCACCCCTAGGCTGGGAACCTCCATATGCTGCGGGTGTGGACCTGAAAAGACCAAAAAAAAAAAAGAAAAAGTAATAATCCATTTAGAATACATACACCTGGTAAAGACACATGACTACTTGCAGTGGTCAAAATGGTGGCATTCGAACTCTCAAACGCTGACGGAGACAGAGGAGAGCAGACAGATCCCACCAAGCCCCACCCAGATTCTACTTCCGGACCTGCCCCGGGACCGCTCTGGTGGCGCAGCAGGTTAAGAATCCAGCACTGTCACTGCTGTGGCACAGGTTCCATCTCTGGCCCAGACACTTCCACATGTGGAATCCACTCCATTCTGTGGATGTGGGGGAAAAAAAAGAAAGAAACACCTGCCCCAAACATCATCTCCAGCAGACAGGTCCAAGGACGCACTGCGGCTTGTTTCCAAAACTTCCGTAGGGCCCCAAAGGCCCCCCAAGGACAGATCCAACTGCTTCACGACAGCGGAGGATCCTGCGGCGCGTTTCAAGACAACGCTCCGAACACTGCAGGGCGCTGCGCCGCCCAGCAGCCCAAGGTGGAAACAAGCCCACGCCCATCTGGGGATCAAGGGAGGCACAGCCAGACAGGATGCAGGGACCACCACTCAGCCACGGAAAACCACCAGGGACGGGCCCGTGGCCCAGCCCGGGGAAGGCCAACAGACAGCGTCGGTGAAGGAGTCCAGATACCAAAGGCGGCGGGCAGCCTGACCCCATTCCTGTGAAATGTCCAGAGCAGCGAAATCCAGACAGGAAGCAAGAAGGCAGGGACGGGGCGGGCGAGGAATGGGAGGGGGGACTGCGGATGAGTTGGGGGCGGTTCTGAAATTGCGGTGGTGGTTGATGACTGTGGTACAACCCCGAGAACGCACTACAAGGCAGTAGTGGGTTTGCTTTGGTTGTTGTCTTTTTAGGGCCGCACCTATAGCACATAGAGGTTCCCAGGCCAGGGGTCGAATCGGAGCTACAGCTGCCGGCTACACCACAGCCACAGCAGTGCCAGATCTTTAACCACTGAGCCACAACGGGAACTCCAATAACTGTACACCTATAACAATTTTTTTTTTAAAAAGAAGAGGAATACTTCCATTAGAAGAAAAAAGGAGGCAATTTCTTGTAGTGACTTAAATACTAAATAACACCAACCAAAAACCTGGGTGGCAGCCCTGTCAATCACGCCACTCTGGGTTTAAAAACATTTTTTCCAGGAAACAACATATTCAACGTCCACAGGGAAGGCGGGAGGGGCCCCGAGGGTCCCTGCATCCCCATGAACTAGGTGAAACCTCACCTACAGTTTTCTTTTTCTTTTTTTTTGTCTTTTTGCTATTTCTTTGGGCCACTCCCGAGGCATATGGAGGTTCCCGGGCTAGGGGTCGAATCGGAGCTGTAGCCACTGGCCTACGCCAGAGCCACAGCAACGCGGGATCCGAGCCGCATCTGCAACCTACACCACAGCTCACGGCAACGCCGGATCGTTAACCCACTGAGCAAGGGCAGGGACCGAACCCGCAACCTCATGGTTCCTGGTCGGATTCGTTAACCCCTGCGCCACGACGGGAACCCCTCACCTACAGTTTTCTAGGAGACATCAGACTCCTCAGTTAGAAGAACACGACGACATCTACGACATGCCAGCCCACTGTGGTGTCAGTGGGTCTGAAAGCAAGTCGCAGGCCTGAACCAACAAACCCAGGGACACGCCCAACAGAAGGGAGGCCGCGGAAGGCAGGCCCGCCGACCGGGCCCACTCACCTGGGTGCCTTTGGGCGTCCTGTCGACTTTGACGCACAGGTAATCGCCGTTCTTCTGCCAGTGCAGCTTGCAGTCCACCACGTTGAAGAGGTTCCGCACGCGGATCTCCTGCCTGCTGGGAAGCTGCATCAGGGTCACCCGGGCCGGGATGTCCTTGTCTTCAGGCACCCAGAAGGCGATGATGTTGCCCCCGGGGGACCACGAGAAGTCTCTGCAGGACCAAGGACACACGGCGTCTGCCGGGACCCGCCAGAGCCCGGGAACCAGAGCCCCCTGCCGGCCCGGCGCCCCCGCGCCTACGAACCGCCAGCACCGCCTCGCGCCCAGCACGCGCCCCCGCGGGCACCGCACTAGGCTTTGGGTGCCGCTCGCTCGTCCCCAGAACAGGCCGGGGGCTGTGCCAGGCTCGCCGCGCCAGCGAGGAAAGAGAGGTGCCGGCCATGCTCCCCACCGCCACGTGCGCGTCGCCGGAGTCCAACGCCAGGCTCCAAAGCCCCTGCTCCCGCGCTTCGCCACAGGCAAGCAAGCAGCACACGTTTCAGGCTGCAGGACCCAACTGCGGGACCCCTCAGGATTCACAAGGTGCTCAAACGGGCAAAAGCCCACATCAAAACGCGTATGAGGAGCGCCCGTCGTGGCGCAGCGGTAACAAGTCCGACTAGGAACCAGGAGGTCGCAGGTTCGATCCCTGGCCTCGCTCAGTGGGTTGGGGATCCAGCATTGTCGTGAGCTGCGGTGTAGGCTGGCGGCTACAGCTCCGATGAGACCCCTAGCCTGGGAACCTCCATGTGCCGCGGGTGTGTCCCCCACCCCCCCAAAAAACAAAGAAAAACAACAGCGTATGAGGATTAAGGAAGGATTAGGGCAAGTCTCTTGACTGCATCAATTACCTAAAAAGCGCTGTCACAAACAACTCATGAACAGCAGCTTCTGTGAAAAATATCTTCACTTTCACATTTACTGAGAATTCCCAGGTTTATTGACAACTTAAGCCCTAATTTTGCCCAAGAAGGTAAAAGTAAACATAGTCAGAAGCGTGAATGTCCTTGCCCTGGTGGACCTCACGGCCTTTTCTTTCTTTCAGGAAGAAA
Organism: Phacochoerus africanus; assembly: GCF_016906955.1. Taxonomy (NCBI): domain Eukaryota; kingdom Metazoa; phylum Chordata; class Mammalia; order Artiodactyla; family Suidae; genus Phacochoerus; species Phacochoerus africanus. The sequence goes on along the minus strand of NC_062548.1, from coordinate 3,386,423 downwards.
AACCGGTGACAGAGAAAGCCACCGCAGTGCCCTGCAGCCGTGCGGCCCCACCACGGGGCCACCTCCGTGACACAGAGCTTCTGCCTGAGTAAAGACCCTCACCCTCAAAGACTGAGCCCCCGAGCCTCTGCTCCAAGTCGGACACGAGGAGGCAGACCCTCGAGATGGCCCCGTGGGGACGGGGCGGGGTGCTGGCCGGGCCGCTAGCCAGCTGCCCCGGGCGGGTGGGCACGAGCCTGCTGTGACGTCCTTGTGTCTAGGGGGACAGGCGCCAGCGTTTTCCACAACCGTGTGGGAGCCAAGTGCCAAAGGGGGCGGGCGCCAAAAGCCACCTGCTAAGGGCCTCACTTACTTTATGCCAGAGATCTTCAAGCTCTTCTTGTCCAGAAGACCCATGGACTGCGGGAAAATGAGGTTGCAAGTGAGTCACGTCACGCCCCGTCTCAAGGACACACAGGGCCGGTCACAGTGTGTGCCTGCCGGGGGAGCGGCGGCAGCACAGGCGGCAGCTGAATGGCCAAAGGGCCCACCCCCCGCCACAAAAGGCACGTTTCCGCGGCCCACTCCCGACCCCGCCTCCTTCCCTCCCCGCGGCGGCGGACTCGGGCTGGCGGTTAGGGCCCCGCGTCCGGGCCCCGGGAGACTGAAGGGCAGAGCCTCCCTCCCTCCTGGCAGCGGCGCTGCAGACGGGCCGGCGCTTACGGGCGTCTCGTAGATACTGAGCGTGTCGAGTGTCATTCTGGCGAAGAATTTACCATCGTGGCTCCACCTAAGAAGGAGAAGGCAAGCGCCAGGCTCGTCGATGAAGACAAGGCCACGAAGGAGGCCTTGCTGGCGCACTACCCCGGGCACACTCACTTAAAGATCGGCCAGTGTGCTGAGCTCTCGCAGTGAAACCCTCTCTTCTTCTGCCCGGTAAGGATGTCCCAGATGATGATGGCCTGAGGGTCGTCCTGAGTGTCCATCAGGGGGCTGAAGGTCACCAGGTACCTGCAACAGAGGGGCCGCTGGGTCACCGGCGGCCTCCCCTCCTCCCGAGGCTCACAGCACCCCCGCTGCCGTGAACGTGGCCGGGCGGCTGCCCAGGCAAAGCTGCCAGAACAGGCAGCTGAGACTCCTGCAGCCAGCACCTCGTCCACACTCCAGGCTGCCCGTCTGGAAGCCCGACTCGAAACACAGAGCAGAACCACTGCAGCACAAACCACCTGTCATGCGTGGCACCAGGGCGCCCCGAGGACCGCTTAAAATGTTTCTCTGCTGCAATCGGGACAAGGAAAGACCCCATGGACCCCAAACGCAAGTCTGCTGTGTGCGCCAGCTGACGACTGGTGTGGCCTTCTCGTCCTCTTCCTTGGGGTTTTCGACAGCAGCGTAAAGAGGAGAGATGGCACTGTGGCATCTGCGGGGGACACTCAGGTCCCTCCCGCAAAGTGGTGTAGTTTATACCTGATATCACCTCTGGGCTCCCCGTGATACCTGACACCACGCAAACGCTGTGTAAACGGGTGTAAACAAAGTGCCATGAATGTTACGTAAATAGAGGCAGCCATGCAGCATATTCAAGTTCGGCTTTTTAAAGCTTTCTGGAAAACTAAAAAAACATTTTGTTTCCAGTCTGCCGCGGGTTGAATCGGCGGATGCAGAGCAAGGATTAGGGGCCTGCTGCACGAATGTGACGGGGGTCGGGGGCTCCTGTGTCTGCACCCACATCTGGAGAGATGCCAGAGCAGAACCCACACAATGGGAACTGGAGCCTCAGCCAAGAGCACACAGGCCGCCTCCATTCTCTTCCTGCAACGTTTCCATTAAGTTTCAATCACTGCAAGATAAAGCTTGAAAAAATTCCCTACGAGGGCTGGCAGGACTCCTTGGCTAACAAGTTACCTTTCACAAGGCGAGAAGTCGATGAGCTGGACCCCTTGGTGGCTGAATCTCTGGATCTGTTTGAATTTCTCTCCTCCCCAGAGAGCAATGCCTCGCTGATGAAAGGTCGCCAGGTAGGTGCCCTTAGGGGACCAACGCACGTAGGTCTCTGTCCACCGCTGAGGGAGAAGCCAGTGTGACGTCACCACAACACGAAGACGCCAACGTCCGCAAGGACCGCCCTCCGCGGACCCCGAACCCAAAGACCCCAGAAGCCTCTGCACGGCTCAGGACGCGCCCCGGAGCCCGGAGGACAGCAGCCGCCCTCAGAGACGTCGCCTCCAGGAACAGGGCACCCCCTGCGCCCGGGCCGAGCCGCCCCGGGGGGGAGGCGGAGGCGGCGGACACCCACCGCTCTCTCCTCGATGGACACGGGGTCCTTGACGTCGTTCCAGAAGATGGACGTGCGGTCTCCACTCTCAAAAATCACGCTGTACTGGTCTCGGCACTCCGCCTCCTCGAGCCAGTAACGTAAGTTCCCCTGGAGAAGGACCCAACGGCAGGGGAGAGGACACACGCCGTCCCCTGTGAGCCGAGAGCACGCACCCGTGGCCAGCGCGGTCAGCGTCTCCGGCTCCTGAGGGAGGCACCTCGCCAGGCCCAGGGGCCGCCCGCGCCCCCCCCAGCCCCGGACGGCGCCCACATACCAGGTCTTTGAAAGGCTGCTTCTCCGGAATGTCCCACTCGTCGCTGATGGTCATGTATCTGGCGAAGGAGGACCCGCAAGGGCGCTTACACGAGGGCGAGGCGCCCTGGAGCCCAGGCAGCGCTCGCCCCCCATCCTCCCCCCCAAGGGCAAGGGACACGGCTGCGACTGTCACACCCCGAAGGCACGCTGCTGGTGAGGCGGCGCCGGGGCCAGGAGTGCGAGGGTGAGGGCAGGGAGGGGACGCGGCGCTGCAGTGCCCCCGGCCCCCACAGAAACACCTGGCCGGTCGGGCTCCGGCCGGGGTCTGGGCTGTCCTGGGCTGAGTCCGAACTCACTTGTCAAAATCTGTGAAGAGGTTGACTCTGAATGTATGCTGCTTGTCGAGCTTGTACCCGTCGGCATTTTTCACGGCATCCAAAGCGTGGGCAGGAGCCGCATATTCTAGGAAAATGTACCTGAATCGAGAAAGAGGGCCACTTGCAAAAAGCAGACCCAGATCCCCAGGGCTCCCCCACATCGGCAGCCGTCTCACCGCCCTGTCCCCGAGGCGGTCAGTCCTCGCGGGGCAGTGCTCAGCGCCAACAAACCCTGACTGAGGGTCGGAGTCTCTGACTCCACAAAAAGGCTCTCACAGAGCTCCTGCTGCGCTTCGGCAGAAACGAACCCGCCTAGCATCCACAAGGACGCAGGCTCCCCGGCCTCGCTCCGTGGGGTGGGGATCCGGCGTTGCCAGGAGCTGCGGTGTGGGTCGCAGGCACTTCTCGGGTGTGGCGTGGCTGTGGCTGTGGGGTGGGCCGGCCAGCTGCAGCTCCGATGAGACCCCTCGCCTGGGAACGTCCGTGGGCCGCGGGTGCGGCCCTCAAAAGACCACCACCGCCAAAAACAGAGCCACGCTTCCACTTCCGCCCCGCCCCGTGGCCCCAAGGGGAGGGGGGCCCGAAGACACGGTGATCACCCTGCTGTCAGCTACCAAGGAAGCACAAGGGGCACTTCAGGTCACTCACCCTTTGGTCCTTCCGTCCTCCTCCGGATAAAAGTCATTGGTGATTTTCCCAAACTTGGAAAAGATCTTATGGATGACGTTCTTGAGTTTCTCCAGACGGTCGGGTCCCACCTGCGGGACGTTGTCCACCACAACGACCGAATCAATCCCGTCTGCTTCCTGCGGCCGGTCTTTGAGGACGTCTCCCAGTAACTCTGCACAAGTGGAAGACTGGTCAAGGCACCTCTCCGTGACCAGGCAACACATCAACGCACTAGCTTAACACGCCGGCCCGATTTCCAAGAAGCAGAAATGACATCTAAATGCTCTTATGTGACCAAAACAGACCCGGTCTGACTCAAAATAAACTCGAACGAATCAGGATGATTTTAAATCACTCTGCAGTCGCTTTCACAGTCAAGACATGGCAGCTGATTTCTGGCATGCTAGAAGACTTTAATTGAATTTTCTCAAAAAGGCTGTAATAATGAAGACTGCAGGCAAAGAGGTGGGCCTTTCGCTCCAAACAAACTCTTTCACTCAAAAGAGCCTTGTTTAAAATAAAGACAACAGGGCCTGAGAGTGGGACTTGAGCCAGGCGACCATCAACGTGTGCAAATGATGATACGTCTTGCAAAGGACGGTGTCTCTGATTCAGTGAAATACCTCCAAGTTTCACCGGGAGACACCAGCCACTTAAACCTTAAATTGTGGATGCTGAGGACAGTGCTTCGAAGAGTAAGCAATGTCAACTATTATTCTTTTCCTTTTGAGGGTTGCACCTGTGGCACGGGGACGTCCCGGGCGAGGGATGCAATCGGAACTGCAGCTGCTGGCCTATCCCACAGCCACAGCAGTGCGGGGCCCGGGCCGCGTCTGCCACCTACACCTACACAGAACCCAAATCTTAAGTGCTCAAACTTCTTAGAATTGCTTCGTTTCCATAATGGTCAGCTAGAGAAAGAGAAGCAAAGACAGGTGTGAAAAGAACTAGAAAAAGAAACACAAGAGGAATCAACACAGACACGTCCGGGAAGCCAGCTGGAGGCCCACAGCTTCTTTCTGGGCCATTCAACGCTCCCTGGGGGCCGCCCCCCGCAGTCGTGCCTGCGGCCTGTCTCAGGCCTTGAGTCCTTTTGACATAAGAACCCAGCACCAACAGAAATGCCCGACTGGCTACGGGAGCTGGGCACGAAAAAAAGTGAATCCTGTTCTTTTAAACATAAACTCTGTAGAATCCTAAACCCAATTTAGTTAGCAAACTTGTTTAGAAAGCTAAAAAACTACAAGGCACTGGGTTAGGGGCTAGAACAAGGTATCTTTAAAGAGTTTTATTGAAACATAGTTGATTTACAACGTTGTCAGTTTCAGGAGTACAGTAAAGTGACTGTCACACACGCAGAACTCATTTACGATTCATGCAATCCAAATAGTCGCAGTCCGGGAGGTGTCTGTACAGGGGGGACAAGGGAACTTTTTGTTCTGGAAGTGCCCACAGCATGCAGAAATGCCCGGGCCAGGGATCGAACCCATGCCACAGAAGTGACCAGAGCCACGACAGTGACAATGCTGGATCCTTATCCCACTGAGCCTTCCCACCAGGGAACTCACACCAAGTAGTTTTTAAACAACAGCTGAAGAGCACTGACTCGGCGACTGTGTGACCTGGAACCTGATCGTCACTCTCATTTCTGTGCTAGATGCTTATGAAACGTGCTCTACAGATGCCAGACATTTCTGGGGTCTTTTTAGAGCTGCAGGTGTGACATACGGAAGAGCCCAGGCGAGGGGTCGAACTGGAGCTGCAGCTGCCGGCCTACACCACAGGCACAGGCACAGCGACTCAGGATCCGAGCCGTGTCTACGACCCACCCCGCAGCTCACGGCAACGCCAGATCCTTAACCCACTGAGCGAGGCCAGGGATCGAACCCTCTCCCTCATGGATCCTAGTCGGGTTGGTTACCTCTGGGGCACAATGGGAAGGCCAGAAAACTTTTTTGTGGTCTTTCATTTTCAAAACTTGAGATCTACTTTTTCCATTTTGTGTTTACAACTTTCCGTAATAAAAAGATAAAAAGATCTTTCGAAGGGGAAGAAAGATCCTTTCATTTCGAGAGGCAAGTCCTGTTGTAAACTATTTCGAATCACCCTCCACACCTTTATGAAGGATGGGGAGAACGTGACGCTGAGATAAAAGAACTGCTGCTTAAATTGCAGCAAAGCGGAAACGGAGGCCCAACCGAGAGGAGGGGGGCAGGGGTGGGGGCAGAGCGTCTCCCTCAGCGAGGCCGAGGCCGCAGCCGGGCCTGCGAGGTGCTTTAGAGCTCACCTGCCCTACGACCACGCGGCCGCTACGGCCCATCTCAACCGACAAGGTCGACAAGCTCAGCTTTTATGCAACCGTGGACCCTTCCTCGGGAGGACAGCGCCTGGTTTACGAGGCCCCGCCTTGACGGAGTCAGCGAAAAAGCCAGGTAATTACACAAGGAAGAAGAGAGTTCCCCTGTCATTACCAGCCCACGCATCTGGTTTCTCTTGGCTCCCAGATTCCCAATCTGACTCCAGGAGACACAGAAAGAAGCAATTCACAAGTCTAAATATAGCAAAGACGACATTTAGAGGTAAAACCTTTATCAAATATTTGTACAGCAACGCCCCGAAGGCAGCTGAAAAATTAAACGGAAAGGATGAGGGTGACGGAGGTTCGACTATGCTGAGAATTCATCTATATCAAAAAGGGAGGCGAGACAGCGGCACAGGGGCCCTGGCACCTGCGAGTCAGGAGACTCGGTCCACTTTCGGAAGAATCGGTACCCTGCCATCCCTCTCTGACCCTGCTGGGAAGTTCTCATGAAACACAAAAAACGTAGCAGAGCTTCTGATGACCACCAGCCTCAAAAAAACCTGGCAGCTTGCTGGGTTTCAGTTCCTCAGGCCCAGGAGCCTCACAGGCCACTCTGGCAAAATGCTGAGATCACAAGCGCTCCCAAAGGCCCTCCCCGCAGCCACCAGCCTGACTGGCCTGTGCTCACATTACCATCCCGGCACACACCGTAATTCACGTGCCAGAAATCTTGGGTCAGCTGGGTGTGCTCGTGTCATGCCTCAAAAAAATCAATTGTGAGTAAATCCTGAAGGGCTCCAAAGGGACTTTAAAATCAAAACTTAGGGAGTTCCCACTGTCTCAGCAGAAACAAATCTGACGAGCATCCATGAGGACGCAGGTTCGACCCCTGGCCTCAGTCAGTGGGTTAAGGATCCAGTGTTGCCGTGAGCTGTGGAGCAGGTCGAAGACGCAGCTCGGATCTGATGTGGCTGTGGCTGTGGCGTAGGCTGGAGGCTACAGCTCCAATTCGCCCCCGAGCCTGGGATCCTCCATATGCCATGAGTAGGGCCCTAAAAAGAAAAAAGAAAAAAAATCAAAACTTAAAACTTTAAATATAGGAAAACTTGGTGTGGTAAAAAAAACCATTTGTCTCGCTGCGGGGGTTGGGGCAGGGTGCCCGGCGACCCTGCCCCTGTGAATTCTCAGCAGCAAGGACAACAGTGTCTTACGGGTCAGGGGCCTCAACTGCGTCGGCAGCTCCCAAGTCCTCACTACCTGTGGAGCCTTGCCTGCTTTTCAGGCTGAAATGTCTCATCAAATAAAAGACAGGCGCTCCCATCCTGGCGCAGCAGAAACGGGTCAGACTAGGAACCATGAGGCTGTAAGTTCCATCCAAGGCCTCATTCAGTGGGCTAAGGATCCGGCCTTGCCGTGAGCTGTGGTGTAGGCTGCAGACGCGGCTCAGATGCTGCATTGCTGTGGCCGTGGCATAGGCTGGCGGCTACCTCCGATGAGACCTCTAGCCCGGGAACCTCCATAAGCCGAGGGTGTGGCCCTAAAAAACAAGCAAGCAAATAAACCACAACAACGAAAAAACCACAACAACGAAAGGAGTTCCTGCTGTGGCTCAGCAGTAATGAACCTGACTGGTATCCATGAGGACTCTTGAGTTCAACCCCTGGACTTGCTCAGTGGGTTAATGATCTGGCACTGCTGTGAGCAGTGGTGTAGGTCACAGACAGGGCTTGTATCCTGTGTCGCTGTGGCTGCGGCAGTGGCTGGCAGCTGCATCTCCAGTTGTACCCCTAGCCTGGGTACGTCCGTATACCACGGGTGCGCCCCTAAAAAGCAAAAAAAACCCCAAAACAAATTAAAAAAACAGTGACAATAACAGATAGCCTTTTAAAATTATGCCTCAAATAAGTCAAATCATGATCCTGTATACTTCAAATGTACGCAGAGGTGTACATCAAATATATCTTAATAAAATTGGGGAAAAAATAAAAGCTTTTGATGAAAATATTAAAAACATACAAAATTATGTTTCAGAGTCCAATAACTCTGTTGGTTCTCTAAACTTTTTCACCTTAGGTGCGATTCTTTATGCTTCTGACTCGATACCAGCTTGATCACACACATCTCAAAAAAATCTATCTTTACATGGTAACATCTTAGCTTTCTCATTTACATTGGCGACCTCAATGGTGTTTTATACATTTTCTCACTTCACTGGAGGAACCCACTGCAGTGTCCCACCAGGAGAGTTAAATGGCTGGAAACAAACATAAACAAAAACAAACGAGATCAGCCAACATCACAGCTTTTGGAGACCGGCTCTCACAGGCTGAGAGCAGAAATAATGGCTGTAAGTCGAGCCAGGGCACAAAACAAGTCAAAGAAAGCTGTGATCAGGACTCCAACCTGAGAAAAAAGTATTTGCCAAAAGAAGGGTGACTACTGCTAGGCCTACAGGCTTAGGAATCCAGCGGTCAGGCTGACACCGTCCTACTGAGCAGCTCTCTGCGGGCAGAGGCTCCGGTGGCACAGTAGGAGCAGAGGAGACCAACTTTGCCGCCCTGTTCCTCCCACTCCCGAGGGACAGCGTCCACCCCCCCCCTCAAGAGTCGGCACTGGGTCAATTTCAGGCCTTTGATAGGTCTGGCTGGCCACTCGGGGCACCCGGACCGCAGACAGAGAGCTGTCAACCGAGAACCTACGGCACGTGGAGTGTCCTGCTCGGCTGGACCCTAAAACCACACAGCTGCACACAGGGCCACGGCTCCTGCGTACACGCCGTGTGCTCTCATTACCCTCCAAACTCCTGGCTGTAGCATCAGAGGCTGGTTCGCGGAGTTGTCGCCACCCTGCACCCCTCTGCTTTTGAGAAAAAACGGAGATCCAGGCGCTCTGGGCGACAGGCGCAGGACAGGCACCGCTCCCGAGCATCGGGGATCGGGAATCTGGGCGCAGACCCGCCCCGCCGCCTCACCTTCCTCGCTCACGTCGTCCACGAAGTCCTCGGGGTCGCTGAAGGAGGGCTCGTCCGCGCCACCGTCCTCCGCCGCGCCGCCGGGCTCCCCACCCGCCCCCTCGGAGCTGGCCTCGGCCGCCGCGTCCCGCGCCTGCCCCGTCTCGCCTGCGGCCAGGGTTGGGGGCTCCTCGGAAGGCGGCGGGGAGGCGCCGGGGGTCGCGTCCGTCTTTTGCTCCCCGTCGGCCAAAGGCTCGGCCGGCACATCAGGCCCCGGCCCGGCCTCCGGGTCCTCGCCGCCCGCACCCTCCAGTGCGGCCGGCCGCGCTGGCTCCTCCCTCGGAGGCGCCTCTGCGGTCGGCTCTTGCTGTCCGGGCTCGGCCCGCTGCTCGGACGCCTCGGGCGCCGCCACGTTCTCCGCGTCTTGCATGGCCCTCCGGTGCCGCCTCGCCCGGGCTCGCCGCGCTTCCGACTCTCCCAGGCCGCACCGCGCGCCTACCGCCGGGCCATGTGCGAGCGGTGGGGCACTCGCAGAGATGGGGGGAGCGCCCACGCCCCGATGCCGCCCCGCGCGCCTAGAGGAGCTCACCGGGTATAAATGTGTCCACTAGGGATTACGATAGCGCTCCCGTGATAAGTGCGTGCTCAGCTCCAATCACCGCCCCTGCTCAGTTCAGTCCACAAACAGTTTGGGAACGAAACTACCCCATGTAAAGTAGCAGATGGTCCCGTCCAACATGGCAACCACTCCCTTCCTCCTCCCGTCGGGCCTTACGGTAAAGGACTAAACTATTTGTGACGCCGCAGGGAGGTACCAGAAATCATTCCAGTACACAGATGTGCATGAAATAACAATTGACGTTAAAATTAATATTAAATAAAACTTAGAAATATGCAGGATATTTTGTTTGGGATATCTTAGCCTTTCACCAACTATTTCAAGTTACTAAGTCCCCCCCCACGTCGGTTTTTAGACTCGTCTACTGACGGGGAAAAGAATGGACGATTCCAAAATATAACAGGAATTCTTAGCGAGCCAGAGATGGCCAAAGCTACTAGAGGGACGACTGCCTGGCGCAATACCAAAAAAATGAGTGAGAGATGTTTAAATCACTCCCAAGCCCACCGCGGTGGCTGTAACTCCGTCGACCCCCATTCTGGGGATCACGGTGGTTCGGCCCGCTCGGGGCTCCGCCCCCAGACGCGTTAAAGAGCGCGGGTCTCGGGAGCGGGGCGGGGTCAGCCGCTGGAGCGTGGGGCGGGGCGGGGCCGGACTCGGGGCGGGGCCTGGCTCGGGGCGGCTAGTGGGCGGGGCCGGCTTTGTGGGCGGGCAAGAGGGCGTGGCCGGTGTGGCCCGCGCGGCCGCAGGCCGGGTCTCCCGCGGCGCGGGTGTGCGGCGCCTCTGGGTCAGGTTAGCTTCGTCTGGAAGGTAATCTCAATTCGCATCTTGTATTTTGCTTGTTGCTGGGCGTGAGGGCCACCGCCCATTAATCATCTTATGAAAGAAGGTGATGGCTGCTGCGATGGGGAATGGGGAGTTGGAATTTCACGGGGACCAAGTTTGACTTCGAGAAGGTGGATGGTGGTGGCGCATGCACGACACTGTGAATGTAGTTACTGCCCCGAACTATGCACTGAAAAGTGGCCAAAATGGTTAATGGAATGTTGTGTATGTTTTACCACGGTTGAAAGGGACAAAAAAAGAGGTGTTCCGGTTGTGGCGCCGCGAAACGAACCCAACTGGTATCCATGAGGACGCAGGTTCGATCCCTGGCCTCACTCAGGGGTTAACGATGTGGCGTTGCCATAAGCTGTGGTGTAGGTCGTAGATCCGGCTCGGATCTGGCCTTGCTGTGGCTGTGGTGTAGGCTGGCATCTGTAGCTCCAATTGGACCCCTAGCCTGGGAACCTCCATGTGCTGTGAGTTCGGCCCTTAAAGAAGAAAAAAGAGAAAAGAACCGGGGTTTTGGGTGCCGAGCACAGGTTCTGAATCCTCCTCTTCTTTCAGCTTTGTAACTTTGGGCGCTGCTTGGCCTCTGGGCCTTGGCTTCCCCACCTGTAAAGTGAGAGGTAGCCTGTAAACCCGCTTCACAAAGACAAGGTAATTTCTCCTGGCCGTCCTCATTAGCCTCCTAATTTCTAGGTTTATCTGCTGTTTTCATAGATGATTTGGGTACTGCCTGCCCTGTTGTTCTAGAATGTGCTATTGGTGGCAATGAGTGAATAAGAAAAAAATACAGACAAGTGTGAAAGCAGCTGACGGTAGTTGGGCAGCTGCAGGTTTCTTAGGGAAGGCTTCTGCCTGCAGGGGTGCAGGTGTTGCAAACAGTAGCCACTCATTACTGCTTCCCAGTGAAGGGACTTGTCATATCCTATCCTGCAGGTAAAATTATGGATGTGCTCACGATGCAGAAGCATATGTTTTTTCAAAATACATCTCTAAGTGTTCCAGGGAGAGCACGGAGACCCTCAGCGGTCCCTGCACAGCCTGAGGGGTGCTGCGATAGATGTTCTGGGTGTCGGGGCTGCGTGGGAGGGGCTCTGTTTGGGGAACACAGTGGTGAGGAAAGAACGTATGACTCTTGCCGTCTTAGAATCACAGTGCGGTGGGGAAAACTTCCAGGGCCGAAGCATCACAGAAGTCAGGGTAAAAGTGCATTTAAGTCAGGTTTGTAAATCCTTTGACAGGCCTTTCTAAAGCAGAAGCCAAACCTTGCTGCCCTCAATGTGGGTGCCTCTGATCACTTCTTTCTCTTTTTTGTCCGGCTTTTTAGGGCCTCACCTGAGGCGTATGAAGATTCCCAGGCCAGGGGTCGAAGTGGAGCTGCGGCTGCCGGCCTGCACCACAGCCACAGCAATGTGGGATCTGAGCGGCGTCTGCGACCTACACCCCAGCTCGCGGCAGCACCAGATCCGGAACCCACTGAGCGAGGCCAGGGATGGAGCCCACATCCTCACGGATGCCCGTCAGCTTCTTACTGCTGAGCCACCATGGGAACGCCATTAATCACGGATTTCAAGTGAACAGGACGTGGCAGAGGTGATGCTCTGTGCCTTCCAAGTACAGGTCCTAAGAATACGCTTCCACCTGGCTCTCTCGTGGCCCAGAACATGGACTCCCGTGGGGCATGGTCCTTGAGCGGCTGTGGAGAACTGCTCTGTGAGTGTCAGTGAAGGAGTTCGTGTTGTGGTGCCGCAGAAAGGAATCCAGCTAGGAGCCATGAGGTTGTGGGTTCGATCCCTGGCCTTGCTCAGTGAGTTCAGGAGCTGGTGTTGCTGTGAGCTGTGGTGTAGGTCACGGGTGCGGCTGGAGGGTGCGGCCCTAGAAGAACACACACACAAAAAAGAAAGAAAGAAATGAAATGGGGTGATCAGCACGGGTCCTATACACGTTCAAAGGATAGTGAAGGAGTATGATGAACAACCCTATGCCTACAAATTTGATAACTTGGGTCATTTGTTCAAAACCACTAACAAAACTCACGCAAGGTCAAGTAGGTCATCTAAACAGGCCTGTATTGACTAAAGTGTCTGAATCACTAAAGTTGGTCATCGTCCGAAAGAGAAAGCACCGGCCACACAGGTGGTTTCGCTGGTGAATTCTCCTGAACACGGAAGAACAAATGATGGCAACTCCCTGTAATCTCTTCCAGAAAACAGAAGCAGGGGGAACACTTCCTCACGCATTCTGTGGGCCAGTATTCCCCTAATACCAGACCTGAAAAGTATAAGAAAGGAGGAGTTCCCGTTGTGGCTCAGGAGTTAAAGAACCCGACTGGTATCCATGAAGACTCGGGTTCGATCCCTAGCCTCGCTCAGTGGGTTAAGGACCTGGCGTTGCCGTGGCTGTGGTGTAGGCCGGCAGCTGTGGCTCCGATTCGACCCCTAGCCTGTGACTCTCCATAGGCCGCAGGTGCAGCCCTAAAAAGAAAAAAATGTATCAATAAACAAAAAGAGCTTGAGCATCTCTTCACAAAAGAAGCTAAGTCTCCAGCGAGCATCTATCTGCACAGCTGCGAGCCATCATTAGTCATCGGGGAAAATCGCATTAAAACCACGAGGAGATTCCATCTAAATGGAGAAACTGACGCTGTCGTGCGTTGGCGAAGGTGTGAAGCGTTTGGACCCCTCGTCCCTTGCTGGTTGGAAGGTGAAATGGCACAGGCATGCTGTCTCTTTCGAAAGCTGGCACTTTCTGATAAAGTAACAAGAAGCAGGCACGCAGAATACGTGTTCCAAGTCCTGGCTGTCGGTCGTCTCCTAACTCGTCTCCCGGTCAGTGCTGCAGCCACACTGACACTTCAGGACTGGAAGTCAGAGATCCCATCGTGACTCAGTGGAGACGAACCCGACTAGCATCCACGAGGACGCAGGTTCGATCCCTGGCCTCACTCAGTGCGTTAAGGATCCGGCATTGCTGTGGGACGTGGTGTGGGTTGCGGTGGCTGTGGTGTAGGCCGGACCCTCATGGATACCAGTTGGGTTGGTTTCCACTGTGCGACACTGGGGATTCCCTGTTTTATTAATTTTTGTGCTGTCCTGTTTGGTGGTCAGTGAGATATGTGGGAAGTTTTCAACCATTATTTCTTCGCGTAATTTTTTTCCTTGCACTAATCTTTTCCTCAGCTCCGGGGATCCTGTGACACAGTGCTCAAACTGTCTCTTTTGTTATTTTTTACCTTTTTCCTCTCGGTTCCTTATTTCTGTTGATCTATCTTCAAGTTTCCCTATTTTTTCCTTCTTTCATCTCCATTCTGGTTTTAGGCCCTGCCAGGAGTTTTAAATTTCAGGGCTTTTTTTTTTTTTTTTCAATTCTTAAATTTCCATTAGGTTCTTTAAAATTATTTCTGTTCCTTTGCTGAGAACTTATGCCTTTCCATTCATTTTGAATACATTTACCTTTGCATCAAAGGGCTTAGTTTAAATAGGCGCTTTGTCTTAGATAGGAATGGAGTTCCCGTTGTGGTGCAGAGGAAACAAATCTTTTTCTTTTTTTATCTTTTTGTCTTTTCTAGGGCTGCACCCACGGCATACGGCATACGTAGGTTCCCAGGCTAGGGGTCTAATCAGAGCTGTAGCCACTGGCCTACACCAGAGCCCCAGCAATGCGGGATCCACGACCTACACCACAGCTCACGGCAACACCAGATTCTTAACCCACTAAGCGAGGCCAGGGATTGAACCTGCATCCTCATGGTTCCTACTCAGATTCATTAACCACTGAGCCACGACAGGAACTCCAGGAAACGAATCTGACTAGGAACCATGAGGTTGCAGGTTTGATCCTTGACCTTGCTCAGGGGGTTCTGGCATTGCATGAGCTGTGGTGCAGGTTACAGACGCGGCTCGGATCCTCTGTTACTGTGGCTGTGGCGTAGGCCAGCAGCTACAACTCTGATTTGACCCCTCGCCAGGGAACCTTTATGTGCTGGGGGTCTGCCCTAAAAACCCTAAAAAGCGAAATAAATAAATAAATAAATATAATTTAATAAATAAAATATAAAAGTCTTAGGAATTCCCAGCGTGGTGCAGTGGGTGAAGGATCCAGCATTGCCGCAGCTGTGGTGTAAGCTCCAGCTGTGGCTCAGATTCAGTCCCTGGCGCAGGAACTTCTAATGTCTCAGGCGCGGCTGAAAGAGAAACATAAAAAGTTTTAGACAGTTCCCGCACCTGGGTACCCCCAGGTTGGTATCTATTGATGGGCCTTTCTCTTGAGAATTGGTCAGTTTTCCTGTTTCTTTGTACGTGGAGTCATCTTCGATTGTGTCCTGGACGTTTTGAATGTGGGTTGTTCCGGGTCTGAGTCCCGTTCGGACCCGTGGAACGTGTGCTGTCTGGGCTGTGTTAGCGGCAGCTGCCCTGGAACAGCTCCCATGGCAAGTTCTGCTCTGTATCTGTGGGTGGCGGTTGCAACCTAGGTTCAGTGTCCAGGCTTTGCTGTGATGCTTGCGTCTGGGCTGTGCATGCACAGAGGGGACAGGAGCCCAAGCCTGGCATGGATTCACTTCCAGAGTCAGGAGTCTCTTCTCCAGCCCTGTGCTTTCCACGCTTCTCTCCACACGTTCCGGCCCGTATGGTGCTTGGCCAGAAAGATGGGGTTTTCACAGAGTTCCAGCTGCTCCCTTGCTCTGGGACGGGGGCTGCCCTTGGGCACAGCCAAGAGGAAAAAGGAGAGCGAGAAATGGGGAACCTCCCTGTGCGCACTCTTCAGAGCTCAGGGCACCTTTCTCCAAGTCCTCTGCCCAGAAAGACAGAATTTCTGCAGGGGTTTAGACCTCTGGGGGCGCATGGGGCGGTTCTGCGCCGGGACTGGCCTCCGGTCAAAGCCACAGGAGAACCTAAGATGCAAAACCCTCCCAAGCCGGGAGGGCCCTTCTCTAGGCTCATGCCCCCCCTCGTCTGCCTCCTCCGGTTTATCTGCAGAGCTTCTGGGAGCCCTGCGTTTTGTCCTTAGTGGGAGAGACGGGCTGTTGGGGGCGTCTCCACCTTGGCCAGTGTCAGGAAGTGCCCTTCGTAAGAACAGAGGTTCATTTTATGTTTGGGTCAATGCCGAATCCCCGGAACCTGAGGCAGGGTCTGCCGCACGTGGGAGTTAAATAAATATTGAACGAATGAAAGAGGCAGCAGGGGTTCAAGAAGTTAAATGTCCCTCAGGTCAAAGAGCCAGGACCGTAACTTTTTGTCTGTTTTTTTTTTTTCTCTTTTTTGGCTGCCCCACTGCTTAAGGAGTTAGCTCCCAGGCCAAGGATCAGATCTGAGCCACACTTGCAACCTCTGCTGCAGCTGCGGCAATGCCAGGTCCTTTAACCCACTGTGCCTGGCTGGGGATTGAACCTGTGTCATGGTGTTGTGCAGGCTTTGCCTTTTCCCGTGGGTGGGTTAAGAACCCGACTTGGATCCCTGGCCTCGCTCAGTGGGTTAAGGATCTGGCATTACCGTGTGCTGTGGTGTAGGTCACAGATGTGGCTCGGATCCCATGTTGCTGTGGCTGTGGTGTAAGCCGGCAGCTGCACCTTCGATTCCAATCCCTAGCCTGGGAACTTCCATATGCCGCGGGTGTGGCCCTAAGAGGCAAACAAAAAAATAAAATACAGTGCAAGGTGTTCTGCCACATCCCCCAGTGGGAAGCCTGGGGCTTGGGTGAGAAGGAGAGACCTGTGCTGAGTCTAAATAACCTGCCTTCCTTGCTAGATAACACCGCAATTTATTTCCCAAACCTCAATTTCCTTATCTGGAAAATGGGACTAACAAGAGCACTTACCTCCTAGGCTTGGGGGAGGGGGTTCCAGTAAGATCTGGTGGGTCTTCCTACCAGCTTTATCTTAAAAGAATGAGAAGTATTTTCTAAAGGACCAACCTGGTTCCAGAGGGTGGGGATTGCTGCTGATTTTTGGAAGGAGGCTCGAAGCTGAGAGGTGCCCCCGCCCTGAGCCTGGAGGGCTGTAGACCAGGTGGCAGAGCCTAGCATGAGTCTTGGTGGCAGGATCTCCAGCAGAGTGGCTCCTGGGTGTTGGGTGTCTTGGTTGCCACCTCACAGCCTCAGCAGAGAATTGGGAACCTTGTTGGGCCAGAGGGGACTGACTGGTGACAGTGTGAGCAGGGGCGCAGACTCCCCACCTCACCTCCCAGCCCTGGACCAGCCCAGGCTGCTTTGTCAGCACTGTGGCCCAAACTCAACAGCCTGAAAGACAAAAACAAAAACAACAGAAAAACGTGAAATTTTTAAATTTAATTTAATTTAATTTTATTTTTGTCTTTTGTTGTTGTTGTTGTTGCTATTTCTTGTTTCTTGGGCCGCTCCCGCGGCATATGGAGGTTCCCAGGCTAGGGGTCGAATTGGAGCTGTAGCCACCGGCCTATGCCAGAGCCACAGCAACATGGGATCCGAGCCGCGTCTGCAACCTACACCACAGCTCACGGCACCGCCGGATCGTTAACCCACTGAGCAAGGGCAGGGACCGAACCCGCAACCTCATGGTTCCTAGTTGGATTCGTTAACCACTGCGCCACGACGGGAACTCCTTTTTTTTTATTTTTTTATTTTTTTTTTTATTTTAGAAAAACGTGAAATTGAATTTCATCTTAGCCAAGTGAGTGGACGCTTATCAGATTTATTGTGATTTGGTTCATTGACTGATGAATGGATTGAGAAGATGTGGTACATATACACAATGGAATACTACTCAGCCATAAAAAAGAACAAAATAATGCCATTTGCAGCAACATGGATGGAACTAGCGACTCTCATACTAAGTGAAGTAAGTCAGAGAAAGACAAATATCTTATGATATCGCTTATATCTGGAATCTAATATACAGCACAAATGAATCTTTCCACAGAAAAGAAAATCACAGACTTGGAGAACAGACTTGTGGCTGCCAAGGGGGTGGGGGAGGGAGTGGAACAGACTGAGAATCTGGGGTTAATAGATGCAAACGATTGCCTTTGGGACGGATAAGCAATGAGATCCTGCTGTATAGCACAGGGAACAATATCTAGTCACTAGTGATGGAACATGATGGAGAATAATGAGAGAAAAAGAATATGTGTCACTGGGTCACTTTGCTGTGCAATAGAAAATTGACAGAACACTGTGAACCAACTATAATGAAAATAAAAATCATTAAAAAAATAAAATGACTGGAGTTCCCGTCGTGGTGCAGCAGAAACAAATCCGACTAGGAACCATGAGGTTGTGGGTTCGATCCCTGGCCTCACTCAGTGGGTTAAGGATCTGATGTTGCCGTGAGCTGTAGTGTAGGTAGCAGACAAGGCTCAGATAGGTCGTTGCTGTGGCTGTGGTGGAGGCCGGCAGCTGTGGCTCTGATTCAACCCCTAGCCTGGGGACTTCCATATGACGCAGATGTGGCCTTAAAAAAGACGAAATAAATAAGTAAATAAAGGATATAGTTGAAGTGCGTGTTGTGCTACTCTATACCATAGAGCAAAGCGACGCAGTTATACGTATATACACACATTCTTTTTTAAAAATATTATTTTCGGGAGTTCCCGTTGTGGGTCAGTGGTAACGAATCCAGCTAGTATCCATGAGGATGCAGGTTCCATCCCTGGCCTTGCTCAGTGAGTTGGGGATCCAGCATTGCTGTGAGCTGTGGTGTAGGTTGCAGACGAGGCTCAGATCTGGTGTTGCTGTGGCTGTGGTGTAGGCCGGCCGCTGTAGACCTGGAAACTTCCATATGCCTCAGGCTCGGCCCTAAAAATATGTATATGTTTTTTTTTTCGTCATGGTCTGTCCCAGCAGATTGGATATAGTTTCCCGTGCTGTGCAGTAGGACTTCATTTCCTAGCCCCTCCAAATGTAATAGTTTGCATCTGCTGACCTCCCAAATCCCTCTCCGTCCCAGTCCCTCCCCCCTTGGCAACCGCAAGTCTGTTCTCCATGTCTGTGAGTCTGTTTCTGTTTGGTAGATAGGTTCGTTGGTGTCGTATTTTAGGTTCCACATGTAAGTGACATCATGTGGTATTTGTCTTTATCATTTTGACTTATTTCACTTAGTATGAGAATCTCTAGTTGCACCCATGTTTCTGCAAATGGCACTCTTTGGGGTTTTTATGGTTGAGGAGTATTCCATTGTGTATATATACCACATCTTCTTTTTTTTTTTTTTTTTTGTCTTTGTTTTTTTAGAGCTGCCCCCATAGCATATGGAGGTTCCCAGGCTAGGGATCCAATTGGAGCTGTGGCTCCCGGCCTACGCCACAGCCACAGCAACGTAGGATCTGAGCCATGTCTGTGACCTACACCGCAGCTCATGGCAATGCCGGACCCTTAGCCCACTGAGTGAGGTCAGGGATCGAACTCGCAACCTCATGCTTCCCAGTTGGATTCGTTTCTGCTGCGCCACGGCGGGAACTCCTGTACCACGTCTTCTTAATCCGATCATCTGTTGATGGACATTTGGGTTGTTTCCATGTCTTGGCTCTTGTGAATAGTATTGCAGTGAACATGTGGTGTGTGGATCTTTTTGAATTATGGTTTAATCTGGATATATGCCCAGGAGTGGGACTGCCGGGGCCGGATGGTGGTTCTATGTTTAGTTTTCTGAAGACCCTCCATGCTGTTTTCCAGAGTGGTTGTAGCAACTTAGATTCCCACAAGCAGTGCGGGAGGGTTCCCTTCTCTCCACACCCTCCCCAGCATTTGTTATTCGTGGACTTATTAACGGTGGCCATTCTGACGGGTGGCAGGTGCTATCTCGCGGTAGTTTTGGTGTGCATGTCTCTAGTAATCAGTAATGGGGGGCATCTTTTCATGTGCCTGCTGGCCTCTGATGGCCCGATTTTGGATATACGTACCAGCCCGCCTGCACTCACGGTTGTGGGTGAGAGGCACACTTGCTCCCGGCCGAGGCTGCGGAAGACTGACCCGAGAGCCATCCTGAGGGCCACAGCCGCGAGGTGTTAGCGAAGATGCAGGATGGCCCCCATGTCGCGTGTCCTTGTCGGTGGTCCACGTGGGAAATGATGCCTCGGGTCTAACACAGGGCGGAAAGGAGGCCAGTGAAAGAGGGAAGGGAGGCGGGGAGAGGTCTTCCTATTGGTCCTCCGGGGAGTGGACAGCAGCCCCACTGCTGTGTCTAAAGTGCTGCGAGATGGGGAGCCCCGGATCGAGGGGACGTGCCGTCTGCCAGACTCCGAACCCGCGTCTGCAGACGGCTGGAGCGCGCGTGGCCAGAGGGGCTTCAAGGCGTCCAGGAGGCCGTGGCCCGGTCAGGATGCAGGGCGTCTCCTTGTCTCAGAGGTTATCCTCGCCGTGGCCGGGTGCTGCTGACCTGGGCGAGGAGGAATCCAAATGGTGCGGAAAGAAAATAAACGAAAACAACGCAGATTAGGAGGAAACTGAGAAACAGCAGGGTACAGTTCGAGTTTCTGTTTGCAGCATTGCTTGCGTGTGTGTTCGTTTGGAGAAGAGCGGGGTTTTCACAACAGATTTGCATCTTCTTCCTGCCTTTTCTATCAAGTTAGACGGAACGGGACCTCAGTGGGCAGAATCATAGATGCTGCCTGTTCTTAGACCCTGGCCCTCAGGGAGCTGGAATTCCACTCACGTATGATTCTCATTGTTGAAACACCTGAAACCGTATGGAAATGGCATTAAATTTTATGTTTCTCATGCCCTTGTCTTTCTTTACAGATGTATGATTTTACTGTATATATAGAAGACATTTTATTTTATGTAATATCATATCAGTAAGAACATTTATGAATAACAACTTATATGCTTATTACAGTATTTCTAGTATTTAAGATACATTTATAAAGTATATATAGAGAAAGTGCTATTATAGTAAATATATAGTATAGAGAAAGAACCATGAGGTTAAATATAATACAGTAAAATACAGAGTAAATATATTTGTATATAAATTTGTAGATATACATATTAATATTGTATAGTATAAAATCCTATACGCAGTAAAATTATAAATCCATAAATAAAGACGAAGACATGGTAAACATAAAATAGATATATTTAGTGTGTATAGTATGAAAATACATATTTAGTGGGAGTTCATGTTGTGGCTCAGTGGTAACGGACCTGACTAGTATCCATGAGGATGTGGGTTTGACCCCTGGCCCCGCTCAGTGGGTTAAGGATCTGGCGTTGCAGCAAGCTGTCGTGTAGTTAGCAATGTGGCTCGGATCCTGTGTGGCTGTGGCTGTGGTGTAGGCCGGCAGCTGTCGCTCCGATTGAACCCCTCGCCTGGGAACTTCCATATGCCTCAGGTGCAGCCCTAAAAAGTGAAAAGCAAGAGCAAAACTAAAAAAGCCACCATATTTCGTATACAGATTTACAGTAATGCATATTCCCAAACAACATAATGCATGTTCGTGAGCCTTCTTCGTAGGTACAACTGTGGGGATTTGCACTTTTTTCCCATTATGTTTCTAAGATTATTCATTTTCATGTACGAAGCTCTATAGCTCATTCATTTTCTCTGCTGAATAGCATTCCGCTGTGGACTCCACCCCAGTTTCTTTTTCTTTTTTTTTTGTCTTTTTGTTGTTGTTGTTGTTGCTATTTCTTTGGGCCGCTCCCGAGGCATATGGAGGTTCCCAGGCTAGGGGTCCAATTGGAGCTGTAGCTGCCAGCCTACACCACAGCCACAGCAACGTAGGATCCAAGCCACGTCTGTGACCTACAGCACAGCCACGGCAACGCCGGATCCTTAACCCACTGAGCGAGGCCAGGGATCAAACCCTCAACCTCATGGTTCCTAGTCGGATTCATTTCCGCTGTGCCAGACAGCGTCACCTTCTGGAGAGGACACATTTGAGCTGAGACCTGGGCAGCGGGCCTGGGGCTGCGTGGGCAGATGGGCGCCAGGAGGAGGGGTTTCGCTGGATCGCGGGAAGAATTCGGGTCTGTGGAAAACCAAGTCGCCTGCAGGTGGCGCCCTGGGCCCACCCTTTCAGTCCATCCCCTGGGGCTGCTTCTTCATGCCTTTGCCTTTTCGAATTCCTGACTTAGGGGAAGCCCAGGAAGCACCTTTCTCTCTGATGAATTTCTCAGTCACTTAACCTGAATGTTGCGTCTGAACAGGGCTGAGAAACAGAGGGACTCCACAGGTCCAATATGGTCCAAATCCCCCGAACCTCCTCCCCTGCCTTGCCCAGGCCCACCTGGGCCTTCCCGCAGGGCTCACTCATCCTCAGTGTTCACCCTCTTCAGACGGGGCTGTGTCAGGACTCAGCCCCTGCTTAGCTGCAGGGGCTCCTGGGTGAGTTGTTCACCTTCTCTGAGCTGCTTCCTCCCAGTGAACGAGGGCCGTAACCCTGACTTTGGAACAAGGTCGGGGGCCGTGGAGCGGGCAGGGTCTCTGCCTCGGTCCTGGCTGTGCCCCGCGGTAACTGAGCCCAGGGGCCAGGCACGGTTGTTAGGACCCGCTTAGTCCCCAGGACAACCCCAGAGACAGGGACGCTGGTCTCTTGCGGGGGGTGGGCTGGAGGTGTTCGGGTCAGCCCTGAGGCCAGAGGCCGAGCTCCACCTGATTGTGGTGGGCCACCTCCCTTTTTAATTTTTTTATACTTCTTTTTCTTTTTTTTTTTTGTCTTTTTGCCTTTTCTAGGGCCGCTCCCTCGGCATATGGAGGTTCCCAGGCTAGGGGTCAAATCGGAGCTGCAGCCACTGGCCTACGCCAGAGCCGCAGCAACGCGGGATCCGAGCCGCATCTGCGAACCTACACCACAGCTCATGACAACGCCGGATCGTTTAACCCACTGAGCAAGGCCAGGGATCGAACCCGCAACCTCATGGTTCCTAGTCGGATTCGTTAACCACTGCGCCACGACGGGAACTCCCTTATTTTTCTTTTTTAGGGCCTCACCTACAGCGTATGGAGGGTCCCAGGCTAGGGGTCGAATCAGAGCTGCAGCTGCCAGCCTCCACCACAGCCACAGCCACACCAGATCCGAGCTGCATCTGCGACCTACAGCACAGCTCGCGGCAAGGCTGGTTCCTTAACCCCTTGAGCCGGGCCAGGGATTGAACCCTCGTCCTCATGGATGCTGTTCAGGTTCTTTTTAGCGGTGTCACAGGGAGAGTCCCCATCTCCCTTTTTTAGAGACGAATGCCCTCCCTGGAGTCCTTCCTGGAAAGGGGTGATGAGATTGGAAAGTGATGCTCTCTGGGTCCATCAGCAGGAGGGAAGACTTGGGGTGAAGAAAAGTACTTCTCTGGGACGGTGTCACCCCCTCCTTGGCCGGTGTATCTGTAATGATCAAGCGTGCTTAGGGGGTTATGGTTCTGGCGTTGCCGTGAGCTGTGCTGTAGGTCACAGACAGGGCTCGGATCTGGCGTGGCTGTGGCTCTTCTGTCGGCCGGCAGCTGTGGCTCTGATGAGACCCCTAGCCTGGGAATCTCCATATGCTATAGGTGCGGCCCTAAAAGGACAAAAGACAAAAAATAAAAATAAAAAACAAAGAGTGCTTAGATTGGAGTTCCTGTCATGGCTCAGCGGAAAGGAATACGACTAGCATCCGTCAAGACACAGGTTCTGTCCCTGGCCTCGCTTGGGGGGTTAAGGATCCGGCATTGCCGCTGCAGCTCTCATTCAACCCCTAGCCTGGGAACTAAAGCAAAAAAAGAAAAAAAAAAAAAGAAAGAAAAGAGGGCTGAGATTTATTGAGCACCTCTTATGAGCCAGGCACTGCCTTAGGTACTTTATAAACATTATCTCATTTAATCTTTCAGCATTTTTTAACTTAAAAGTACAGAGTAGTACACAAACACCCATTTACCTATGTCCAGATTTTTAAATGTGCATATTTTGCCATATTTTCTCCAGTATTTTTCTTTTTAAGGGAAAAAAATTCCAAGTCTCTCTTTCTTTTTTTTTTTTTTTTTGCTTTTTAGGGCTGCAATAGCAGCACATGGAGGTTCCCAGGCGAGGGGAGGGGTCCAGTGGGAGCTACAGCTGCTGGCCTAAACCAGAGCCACAGCAGCCCCAGATCTGAGCCGCATCTGTGACCTACATCACAACCCATGACAACGCTGGATCTTAACCCACTGAGCGAGGCCAGGGATTGAACCCACAACCTCATGGCTTCTACTTGGATATATTTCCACTGCACCACAACGGGAACTCCAAATTCCAAGTTTCTTGATCTCTCCTAAATTTCGTTGTTTTTTTTTTTTTTTTCCGGTCTTTTTGCCTCTTCTAGGGCTGTACCTGCGGCATCTGGAGGTTCCCAGGCTAGGGGTCTAATCAGAGCTACAGCTGCCGGCCTACACCACCGCCACAGCCACAGCAATGTGAGATCTGAGCCGCATCTGTGACCCACATGACAGCTCATGGCAACGCTGGCTCCTTAACCCACTGAGGAAGGCCAGGGATCAAACCTGCCAACTCATGGTTCCTAGTCAGATCGTTAGCCACTGAGCCACGCCGGGGACTCCTCTCCTAAATGTCATCTTCTGCCCCTCCTCAGAAGAAGCTTGGTGTATCTATAAATGATACATACATTGTTTGATATCTTTTAATGAATTCTTTATTGATTTAGTTGTGGATTCGCATGCAGTTGTAAGAAATTGAACACTTTGGCCAGTTTCCCCTCGTGATGCAAAGTGGTGTGGTGTCCCAGCCAGGGTGTAGACGTGGACACACACGTCCTCTGTCTTGCCCGTCCTCAGGTGTGTTTGTGTGTCACGTCTTTCAGTGGACACCACTGCTTCACCACATGCATATCCTTCTGCAGCGTCCTTTTTCACCCAAAATGATATTTTCAAGCTCCGTCCGTGTCGGGAGGACATTCTGTTCTAGTTCCTACATTGTGTGAATTCACAGCAATTGATGATTCATTTCGCATCGACCTCCAAGTAGGTTTTGGCTCTTGCGGTTGGTGTTGGTGTTATAAATAGTGCTGCCATGAAGACACTTGTGCTTGTCACCCCCGGCTGTAGTTGAGAGAATGTGACGAGAGGTGAGATTTCCGGGTCGTGAGGTAGCTGCGTTCCGGCTATTAGACATTAACGAAGTGTCCTCCAATTCGTACGCCTTCCAGCCGCGCGCGGGTGCTTCTGTTCTCATGTCCTGTACGTGAAAGCCTCTCTCCCTCACTGTTGTTTGAATTCGCATTTCCCCAATGTAAGTAGATTTCCGATTTAAGCAGAAAAGGAAATTATTAAAAGCAGCTAAAACTGGAGTTCCCACGTGGCTCAGTGGTCAGTGCACCCAACTAGCATCCATGAGGACGTGGGTTCGATCCCTGGCCTCGCTCCGTGGGATAAGGATCCGGCGCTGCTGTGAGCTGTGGTGTGGGTCACAGACATGGCTTGGATCTGGCGTGGCTGTGGCTGTGGCTGTGGCTATGGCTGTGGCTACAGCTCCAATTCGACCCCTAGCCTGGGAACCTCCATATGCCACGGGTGTGGCCCTCAAAGGACAAAGAGATGAAAAATGAATGAATGAATGAATAAATGAGCGAAAGAAGCTAGAACCTCCAGGAGGGTGGGAGACCAGGCTCAAAGACGGAAACGTGCAGGTGGTACCAGGATCTGGCGGCAAGAGCAGAGTGAAGACAACACGGGGTCCAGGTATGAGCGCTCGCACCCCAGCACCACTGACAGCAGCCCCCGCCCCGTCCCCTGCCCGGGTGCTGGTGGGAGCCCGTAGCCTCCACACCCCTTGGGCACGAGTTATCGCCGATGTGGAGGCTGCTCTGCTTGGGACCCCGACTTCACATCAGCCCGGCTGTCCAGCTGGGACTGAGTGTCTGGCATGTGGCCCTCCGTGGTGGGACGAAACGGTCAAAGGAGAGAAGTCCTCAAACACCGAAAGCACGGTTCAGGGGCGGAATGGCCAAAAAATGACCGACGTCCGGTGTGTGTAATTGACAGTAAGCTGAACGTCTGGCGTGTGATCTTGAGCCACTTGCACTGAGTCGTGGGTACATGTCCTTCGCCTCCTCTGGGTGGCTCGTCTCTTCCGTATGGAAGTCAATGAGTTCTTTATAAATTCTGGAAGACGGTCTTTCAACCTTTGGTCTGTGTTCAAGTATGTTCTTCCCGGCTGGGCTGCATTTTTTCACCTTGTTCCTGTCGTCTTTTGTCACACAGGTTTGACCTGCTGACGCCTGTCAGTGTTTGCACCAGTAAATAAAAGTATCAATATTTGTCTTTATTACGTGGGTTCTGAGCAGCTCTGGTTTGAGAACATGGCCAGATAGGTTGCTGGGATCCACACGTCCACTGAAAACAACTAAAGTGCTGGATAAAATGGAAAAACGATCCGAGGCACGCATTCAAGTCAATCTTTATCACCTTGTCATAAAGGTAATACCTCGGAGTTCCCATTGTGGCTCAGCGGAAACGAATCTGACTAGCATCCTTGAGGACGAAGGTTCGATCCCTGGCCTCGCTCAGGGGGTTAAGGATCTGGCGTGGCTGTGGCTGTGGTGTAGGCTGATGACGACAGCTCCGATTCGACCCCTAGCCTGGGACCCTCCGTATGCTGCGGGTGTGGCCCTGAAAAAAAACAAAAAAAAAGATACTAAAGGACTGCTACAAATAAAGAGTTAAAATCACTGTAAGTAGGAGTTCCTGTCGTGGCTCAGTGGTTAAGGAATCCGACTAGGAACTATGAGGTTGCGGGTTCGATCCCTGGCCTTGCTCAGTGGGTTAAGGAGCCAGTGTTGCCGTGAGCTGTGGTGTAGGTTGCAGACACGGATCCCGAGTTGCTGTGGCTCTGGCGTACGCTGGTGGCTACGGCTCCAATTGGACCCCTAGCCTGGGAATCTCCATGTGCTGTGGTAGCAGCCCTAAAAAAGGCAAAAAGACAAAAAAAAAAAATCACTGTAAGAAAATTAAAATCTAAGAAGAGCATTGAGGGCTTCTGCCAACCTGGGTGGACCCAGCTCAGGTGACAGCCTCATAATACATGAAAGACGTTAAAAGACCAGGGTCTCTACAGTGTTGGGAAGATAAAAGAAAGCCACTCTCCCTTAAAACTGGGACCCCAAAGGCTACGAGGTATATCCTCGGGGTAAGAGGTAGCAGAATTAAATTTGCCCATGCCCACCACAGAAGGAAATACAAGGAGGAACAGAGCTGGAGCGGAAGTCCCTGGTGCCTTAAGCATCCACTTTTGTCAGTGCTGTGGCGTGGGTTCAATCCCTGGCTCCAGAACGTCCACCTGGGCAGAGCCAAAAGAAAAAAAAGAAAAAGGCCTGGAGTTCAGAAGTCTCATCTCTGAGCCACTGCAACAGGAAAGCTGCCCCCATGGATCTGTAGCCCAGACAGAATCACAGAACCTTCAGCTTCTACAGCCAAGTGTGCTCAGACTGGTAGTTTGCTTAGAGGCAAAGGTAAATTCTTATTGTCTTTTTTTTTTTTAAGTCGTAAAGGCGTTTACTCTGTTCTAACATCCAGAAGTGACCCGTTAGCTAATTAATTTTCATATTTTCTCATGTGTGCATTTAGGATTATACCTTTATCTTTAAACATTGTCTTGCCTATATTTCTTAAGCTCTGATATGCCAATTCCAAAAAAAAAATCCGTATTTCATGATAAATTATTGTACACATTTCCACTTATATAGGCAAACTTTTGGCTAGCAGTTAATAATTTTTATTGAGGTGTAGTTTATATAAAGTTTACATACACGTCTTAGGTTTTTTTGTTCTGTTTTGCTCTTGGGGGCCACACCCACGGCATATGGAGGTTCCCAGGCTAGGGGTCAAATTGGAGCTCCAGCTGCCGGCCTGCCCCACAGCCACAGCCACAGCCATGTGGGATCCGAGCCGCGTCTGCGACCTACACCCCAGCTCGCGGCAACGCCAGATCCTTACCCCACGGAGCGAGGCCAGGGATCGAACCTGCGTCCTCGTGGTTCCTCGTCAGATTCGTTTCTGCTGCGCCTCGATGGGAGCTCCCATAGTATCTCATGTACTGGAGCCGGAAGGACTTTGACAGATGCGGGCACTAGTGTCTTTGGCGCCGGTGCTTAGGAGATTTCCATCACCCCGCAGAATTCTCCCTGCTCTTTTCCATGGTAGGCAACCACTCTTCTTAAACTTTTCAAATCCGTGGTTTCTCATCACAAGGGAAAAAAAAACCCTTTTTCCTGTTTCTTTAATTTTATGTCTAAATGGGATGATGGCTGTTCGTTAATATTGGGGTTATCGGAGCGCCCGCTGTCTCTCAGTGGGAACGAACCCACGAGGATGCGGGTTTGATGTTTGGTCCCACTCCGTGGGTTAAGGATCTGGCGTTGCCGTGGCTGCGGTGCAGGCGGGCAGCTGCAGCGATTCAGCCCCTGGCCGGGGAACGCCCATGTGCTGTGGGTGTGGGCCTGAAAAGAAAAAGAAGATTTTGTGGTCATGTCATTATGTATGGAAGTCAAATCATTATCCTGTGTACCTTAAACTTACCCAGCCCCACATGTCCCTTGTGTCTCAGTAAAGCGGAAAGGAACGGAAAAGGAAAGACAGCCCCCTCTCCAGCATTGACTGACCCCGGCAGCTTTACTGCGGATCAGTTGACTGAATGAGTGGGTTAAGTTCTGGGCTCTCTCCGCAGCTCCATTGACCGAGTTGTGATTCGTCCTGACGATCCCACATCCCCTTGTCTGCTGCAGCTTTACGCAAATGCCGAGGTCAGGCAGCGGGGGTCCTCCGGCCTTGCTCTTCTTCTTCCAAGTTGCGTTGATTATCTTAGCGTCGCATTTTCCTATACGTTTTATAATTAGCATAAACATTTCTATGAAAAAAAGCTTCCCGGGATTATGACTGGAGAAATATCGAGGCTCTACATCAATTTGGAAAGAAGTGACATCCTAACCGTATGTCAATATAAATATTTAGCTCTTCTTCTTATTTTATCTTTTATTTTATTTTTGTCTTTTTAAGCCCACACCCGGAGCATGTGGAGGTTCCTGGGTTAGGGGTCGAATCGGAGCTGTTGCCGCCGGCCTACACCGCAGACACAGCAACGCTGGATCCGAGCCGCGTCTGCGACCTACACCACAGCTCACGGCAACGCCGGATCCTTAACCCACTGATTGAGGCCAGGGATCGAACCCGCAACCTCATGGTTCCTAGTCGGATTCGTTAACCCCTGAGCCACGACGGAAACTCCAATATTTACTTCTTCTTTAATTACCCTCAGCGATAATTGGGAATAATTTTCGTTGTGGAGGCTTTGCCCATATCTTTTAAAATGTATCCCTAATGCAAATTGTCAATCACCTATACTTCCATAAAACTTAAAAAAAATGAGGACTTCCCTGGTGGCTCAGCAGCTTAAGAATTCAATATTGCCACTGATGCGGCTCTGGTGGCAGCTGCCAGACAGGTGTTCCCCCCCCCCCCCCCGCTTTTTAGGGTTGCACCCACCACATAGGAAAGTTCCCAGCCATGGTTGAATCAGAGCTGCAGCTGCTGTTCTACGCCACAGCTTCAGCAACGGCAGATCCGAGCCACGTCTGTGACCTATACCACAGCTCATGGCAATGCCGGATCCTTGACCCACTGAGTTTGCCCTGGGATCGAACCTGCATCCTCATGGATCCTAGTTGGGTTCTTTAACCACTGAATTACAAAGGGAACTCCCTGTCGTACAGGTTTGATCCCTGCCCTGGGAACTTTCACATGCTGCAGGTGTGGCCAAAAAAGTTTTTTTATCCCTAAATATTTCTTTTTTGTGTGTATTACTGGGATTTTTTTTTGGCCACACCCATGGCTTGTGGAAGTTCCAGGGCCAGGGATTGAACCTGTGCCACAGCAGCAACCCAAGCCACTGCCAGATCCTTAACTGGTGTGCCACAGGGGAAATCCACCTTATCATATTCTTTTTTAAAAAATTGTATTTACTTGGAGTTCCCGTCATGGCTCAGTGGTTAGCGAATCTGACTAGGAACCATGAGGTTGCGGGTTCCATCCCTGCCCTTGCTCAGTGGGTTGAGGATCTGGTGTTGCCGTGAGCTGTGGTGTAGGTTGCAGACACGGCTCGGATTCTGAGTGGCTGTGGCTGTGGCGCAGGCCGGTGGCTACAGCTCCGATTCAACCCCAGCCTGGGAACCTCCATATGCTGTGGGAGCGGCCCAAGAAATGGCAAAAAGACAAAAAAAAATTGTATTTACTTATAAGAATTTATTTTTTATTATAGTTGATTTACAATGTTCTGTCAATTTTTGCTGTAGAGCAAAGTGACCCAGCTATATACACACTTACACATTCTTTTTCTCCCATTAACCTCTATCACGTTCCATCACAAGTGGCTGTATAGAATCCCCTGTGCTGTACAGCAGGATCTCATTGCTTGTCCATTCCAAATGCAATAGTTTGCATCTACTAACCCCCAAACTTCTAGTCCATCCCACTCCCTCCCCTTCCTCTTGGCAACTACGAGTCTGTTCTCCATGTCCATGAGTTTGCTTCTTTTCTGTAGAAAGATTCATATGTGCCAAATTCTTGATTCTGGATATAAGTGGTATCTTATGGTATTTGTCTTTCTCTGACTTATCTCACTTAATATGAGAGTCTCTGGTTCCATCCACGTTGCTGCAAATGGCATTATTTTGTTCTCTTTATGGCTGAGTAGTATTCCATTGTGTATACGTACCACATCTTCTGAATCCGTTCATCCATCCATCTGTCGATGGACAGTTGGGTTGTTTGGCTGTTGTGTCTTGGTTATTGTGAATAGTGCTGCAGTGAACACAGGGGTGCAAGTGTGTGTATCTTTTTCAATGAAAGTTTTGTCCAGATAAATGCCCGGGAGTGGAATTTCTGGGTCATATGGTGGTTCTCTATTTAGTTTTTTTTTTTGAGGAACCTCCATACTGTTTTCCATAGTGGTTGTGCCAATTTACTTTCCCACCGACAGTGAAGGAGGGCTCCCTTTTCTCCACACCCTCTCCAGCGTTTTTTATTTGTAGATTTGTTAATGATGGCCCTTCTGACCTGGTGTGAGGTGGTACCTCATTGTAGTTTTGATTTGCGTTTCTCTAATAAGCAGTGATGTTGAGCATTTTTTCGTGTGCCTTTTGGCCATCATGTTATCATGTTCTTAATGAGCAGATGCTTTCCTGTTTGTTTGCATGCTTTCCCAGGTCTCGCTTCATCCTTCTGCCAGGCCTCCAGGGCCGGGTGGAGGATGGAGCATGGGAGGGGGCCTGTTGGCCTCCTTCCCCAGCATTTGCTATCTCGGTCCAGTATCGAGAGCATTCAGTCTTTTGTCCTCCTGGCCCGGAGTCTTTTTGCCACTTCTCGGGCCACTCCTGCAGCATATGGAGGTTCCACATCTGTGACATATGGAGGTTCCCAGGCTAGGGGTCGAATCAGAGCCACAGCTGCTGGCCTACGCCACAGCCACAGCCACAGCCATGCAGGATCTGAGCCACGTCTGTGACCTACACCACAGCTCACGGCAACGCCAGATCCTTAATCCAAGGAGCAAGGCCAGGGATTGAACCCGCAACCTCATGGTTCCTAGTCAGATTCGTTAACCACTGAGCCACGACAGGAACTCCCGCTCCTGGTTTTTTGAAGATACCTTTATGCCAGTGAGGAAGTTCTGTTCCATTGCTAGTTTGCTGAGAGTTATGTCATGAACGGATGCTGACGCTTTTCAAATGCTTTTTGTGCTTGTTATGGAAATGAGCGTATGGATTTTCTCCTTTGCTCTGTGGGGGTGGTATTATGGGTTGAACTGTGTCTCCCAAGGAGATATGTTGAAGTCCTACCCCTCATTACCTCAGAATGTGACCTTATTGGGAAGGGGGTCTTGCAGAAATAATTAAGATGAGGTCATTAGGGTGGGTGCCAGCCCAACATGACTGATGGCCCTCTAAGAAAAAGAAAATGCCAGGAGTTGCCTTTGTGGCTCAGCAGTTAATGAGCCCAGCTAGGATCCATGAGGATGTGGGTTCGATCCCTGGCCTTGCTCAGTGGGTTAAGGAGTGGGTTAAGGTTAAGTGCCGTGAGCTGTGGTGTAGGTCACAGACACGCTCGGATCCCGCGTTGCTGTGGCTGTGGTGCAGGCTGGCAGCTGTATCTCTGATTCCACTCCTAGCCTGGGAACCTCCACAGGCCTCGGGTGCGGCCCTAAGAAAAAAAAAAGGAAAAAAAAAAGCAAAAAGGAAATGCCTTGTGAAGACAGACGCCCCCGGAAGACAGCCACGTGACAGTGGAGGTAGGGATTGGCGTGCCGTATCCTCAGGCTGAGGAACACAAGAGCTTCCAGCAACACCAGGAGCTGGAAGAGGCATCCTCGTGGGTGCTAGTTGGGTTCTTAACCCACTGAGCCACAGTGGGAACTCCTTTTTTTTTTTTTTTGCCCCTTCTAGCTTCTAAAGGCTACTGGCATCCCTTGGCTCATGACTGTATTCATTCCATCCGTGCCTTCAACCTCACGGGGGCTTCACCCTCACTTTGACCTCTTGAACAATCCCTCCGAGACAGCACCCTTGCAATTACCATGGACCCACCTGGAGAACTCAGGATACTCTCCCCATCTCAAGATCCTTGGCTTTGTACACCTGCAGAGTCCGCTTATTCTTCAAGGGGTCCTTCCTCTGTCTATCACAGTCCACCCGACGGCCCCCAAAGATTCACCTCCATTCCATATGCAAAGTATACTCCTCCCATCCTAGCATCCCCCA
Source organism: Phacochoerus africanus (assembly GCF_016906955.1). Lineage (NCBI taxonomy): Eukaryota > Metazoa > Chordata > Mammalia > Artiodactyla > Suidae > Phacochoerus > Phacochoerus africanus. Next base: position 3,354,450 of record NC_062548.1, on the reverse strand, counting down.
AAGTCTCAGCCCTTTATAGCGTCGACTCAAAGTCCAAAAACCTTGCCTAAATCGCATTAGCTCAGAAGTCACAAATCTCATGCTATGAATAATGTAAATCAGGTTGTGGGTGAGACTCTGTGTGTCATTCTTCCCGAGGCAAAGCTCCTTGTCATCTGTGCCCCTAGAAAATAAGTGATCTCATTCCAGACGACGAGGGCGAGCGAGGTTTAGGAGACATTCCTTGTCAAAAAAAGGAGAAAACGGAAGGGAAAAGCAATCGCAGCCCCAAGCGACTCTGAAATCCCATGGAGCAAAGCCAGCCCATGTGAGGCCTCAGAATTAGCCTCTGTGGCTTAATGGTCTGCCCCCTGGACCAGCGGCTCCACCCTGAGTCTTCTTCCTTTTTCAGCAAGGGTCGCACTTGTTTGCAGCTGAGTAGCATGGAGTCTGTTTCCTGCCTGTCGGATTTTGAGGTTGGATAGACTTCTTCCATTTCATCTTTGTCTCTGAACGTCCAGCAGCCCCTGTTTCTGCAGATGAACATGCTGCAAAACCTTGTGGACCTCCCACCTGTGTCACTGCGTAAAAGCTTCATCCACAGGTCTTTCCTGAAGAGCTCCATCTTTATTTTTTGCTTCTAAAGGGATGGCGCACAGCTAATCTCTTCACAGAGTTCTCTGCTTGGAATTTCCTCTGTGGCACTTCGGGATCAGTGGTGGCTGCAGCGCCGGGACCCAGGTTCCATCCCCGCTTTGGCATCAGGAGTTAAAGGATCAGTGGCAGCTGTGGTTCGGATCTGATCTCCTGGGCTGGAATTCCATATGCCAAGGGGTGGCCAAAAAAGAATGAGAATGAGCCCCCTGCGTCACCCAGCAAAGTGACCTTTTGTACCACGCCCTTGGCTTTCTCTCCAAAGCACACTTTCCTGACATTTTTTTTCTTTTTTGGCTTTTTGCCTTTTCTAGGGCTGCTCCCGCGGCATGTGGAGGTTCCCAGGCTAGGGGTCTAATCCAAGCTGCAGCTTCCGGCCTACGCCACAGCCACAGCAACGCAGGATCCGAGCCGCGTCTGCGACCTACACCACAGCTCTCGGCAACGCCACATCCTTAACCCAGGGACCGAGGCCAGGGATGGAACCTGCAACCTCATGGTTCCTCGTTGGATTTGTTCCTGCTGCGCCAGGACGGGAACTCCTCTCCTGACATCTTTTGTGATTGGGATGGGTTCCTTTGTCTGCAGCCGAAGGATGCAGTTTAGCTAAGCGTTCTGTCAACGTGTAACGAGATCCTTCTTCCGTACGTTTTCCAATCACACGTTCTGCGTTTCCCGCAGAGCCTCAGCAGAAGTGCCTTTCCTGTCTCCCAGCAGCCTGTTGATGACAGTTGCAGACGTGTACGTTAAGATGCTGATTTCGGATGTTGCTCTAAGAGGACGGAGGTTTCTTTACCTCGGTCATCAGGGCTGTGAACCTCCGTGTGTCGCCGAACAAGCGCCTCAGGGCCGTCAAGGGGTTTGCATTCGTGCTTCTCCAGATTCTTCCAGGTTCTTTCTACCCAGCACGTCACCCCCAGGCCAATTCCATGTTTTTAGGGATTTGTCACGGCAGCACCCCACTTCCCAGTGCCCGTCTCAATGGTTTGTGCTGTTTTGCTGCAGCGTGGCAATCTATTGTGCGACTCCAGCAATATGTTCGTACCGTCTGTTTTTCGTAGATGTTTGGGTTACTTTCACTTTTGAGCTATTTGAATGTGGCTTCTAGAAATAAGTCTTTTTTGGTGGACATATGCTTTTCTTTCTGTTGGGCAAATATCTAGGAGTGAGATTGCCGCAAGGGTTATTCTTTTGCCACTCCTCGTCTGCTGCACACAGCCAGCTTTGGTGCTGCTTCTAAGGGCTGGTAGCTCATCGCTTGGTTAACCCTGACCTTATCTAGGAAGTTCAGGTCCCTTTCACACTTGCTGGGACCTAAGCCTTCCTCTCCTAGTGCCTTAACCCAAGTTCCTACGGCATTTATTATTTTTTATTTTTTTATTTTTGTGGTTGTTTGTCTTTTCAGGGCTGCACCCTCGGCGTATGGAGGTTCCCAGGCTAGGGGTCCGTTCAGAGCTGTAGCCGCCAACCTACGCCAAAGCCACAGCAACACAGCATCCAAGCCACGCCTGCGACCTACATCATAACTCACGGCAACACCAGATCCTGAACCCACGGAGCGAGGCCAGGGATCGAACCCACAACCTCATGGTTCCTAGTTGGATTCAATTCCTTTGCGCCATGACGGGAACTCCATATTATTTCTGAAAGCTCATTGAATGATGTGTTTCAGTTTGGGTTCACCGCTGTAGCTTAAAGTTCCCCCTGTATCTGGCACCCTTTCTTGCTTTAGATTCCAGCTAGGTATTAGAAACCGTTTTGGAGGCAAAATGTTAGCTGTATGTTTGGGGAAGAGGGTGAATATTCTTCTGCATTAGCTTAGATCGTTGTAAGACGTCTCCCTTTCTTTCTTTATGGCTTCCTATTTTTAGGGCTGCACCCATCGCATATGGAAGTTCCCAGGCAAGGGGTCGAATCAGGGCTGTAGCTGCCAGTCTACACTGCAGCCATAGCAGCGTGGAATCTGAGCCGCCTCTGTGACCCACACCACAGCCACAGCAACGCCAAATCCTTAACCCACTGAGGATACAAGTCAAGTTTGTAATCCGCTGAGCCACGACGAGAACTGTGAGCTGTGGTGTAGGTCGCGGACATGGCTCGGATCCTGCATTGCTGTGGTTCTGGCGTGGGTTTGGCAGCTACAGCTCCGATTAGATCCCTAGCCCGGGAATCTCCGTATGCCGCGGGAGTGGCCCTAGAAAAGGCAAAAAAAAAAAAAAAAAAGAAAACTTCACCTTCACTTCCCGTTTTGGCTCAGTGGTAATAAACTTGACTATTATCCGTGAGGACGCGATTTCAATCCCTGGCCTTGCTCAGTGCGTCGGGGATCGGGCGTGGCTGTGAGCTGTGGTGTAGGTCACAGACGTAGCTCAGATCCAGTGTTGCTGTGGCCGTGGTATAGGCCGGCAGCTACTGCTCTGATTTGACCCCTTGCCTGGGAACCTCCATATGCTGTGGGTTTGGCCCTAAAAAGACAAACAAACAACAAATACAAAAAAAAAAAAAAAAAAAACTTCACCTTCAAGGAACAATTTCTGGAGTGAATAATGTTGATATATCTATTTTACATGTGAGCAAACTGAAGCTGAGGAAAGTTAAGTAGCTTGTCCAAAGTCTAATTAGGTGAGCCAACATGTGTGAGATATTTAAAGCTTCCTGGGGCTCCTGGAAGGTGTGAGCAAATCCCTATACTCAAGGCAGGGATTTTATTTTATTTTATGCCACACCTGTGGCATATGGATGTTCCTGGGTTAGGGGTTGACTTGGAGCTGCAGTTGCAAGCCTGTTGCACAGCCACTGCAACTCCAGTCTGAGCTGCATCTGCGACCTACACCACAGCTCATGGCAATGCTGGATCCTTAACCCACTGAGCAAGGCCAGGGATTGAACCTGCGTCCTCATGGATGCTAGTCAGATTCGTTTCTGCTGAGCCATGATGGGAACTCCTGGGCCAGAGCATTTAAATAATTCAGAGCACTTTCCCTTTGGCAAGATGGCAGGAATTCAAGATGGTGGCGGCCCCTTAACTTGGGTTTCTGAGTGACAGTGATGAGTGTAACCCCTTCATTATTTCAGGCCTCTGAGATCTGAGATTGTTACTGCACGGAGTTCCTGTCCTGGCGCAGCAGAAACGAATCCGACCAGTAACCACGAGGTTGCGGATTCACTTCCTGGCCTTGCTCTATTGGTTAAGGATCCGGCATTGCCATGAGCTGTGGTGTAGGTCACAGATGCGGCTCAGATCCTGCATTGCTGTGGCTGTGGTATAGATTGGCAGCTGTAGTTCCGATGTGACCCCTAGCCGAACCCGTATACTGAGTCTTCGACCCTAAAAAAAACCGAAAACAGTCTTACTAGAATTGGATTTTACCCTTGCCAAGGTTTTTTTTTAAATTTATTTTTGTCCTCAGCCACATCATATGAAAGTTCCAGAATCTGAGCCGCAGCTGTGACCTACATCACAGCGAGGCAATGCCAGGACCTCAACCCACTGTGTCAGGCCAGGGCTTGAACCCGAGTGGTTACAGAGACAATGCTGGATCCTTAACTCCATGCGCTACGATGGGAACTCCTCAAAGGGTTTTAAAAGTCAGAGACTCCACTTTTTTTGTTTGTTTGTTTCTTTTTATGGCTGCACCTGAAACATGGAAGTTCCCAGGCCAGGGGTCGAATTGGAGCTGCAGCTGCAGGCCCATTGCACAGCCATGGCAACAACAGATCTGAAATGTATCTGTGAACTCCGCCACAGCTTTCAGCAATGCTAGATCCTTAAGCCACTGAGTGAGGCCAGGGAGTGAACCTGCGTCCTCACAGAGACAACACTGAGTCCTTAACCTGCAGAGTCACAACGGGAACTCCAGAAATTCTGTTCCCTATTTCCTTTTTCCTGAATGAAAGGGAAATGGCATAAGGATTGGGCTTCTCTGGTGAGGCTTTAAAGTTACAGGCGGATGTATTTCAGGGCACACTTCCCGAACATCCTAAACTGTTAGATCTGTCTTTGGAGCCCTTAACCCAGAAGGACAGAGGTCCTTCTTTGGAGGCACTCACAGCCAGTTACATCAGAACCAGTGGTTCAGCTCTGCTTCCACAGCACCCCGTTTCCAGCCCCCGCTTCGCCGTGTGGCGTGGGACTCCCGCTGGTTCCGCTCCTCCATTCAGGTCCAGCAGGATCTTGGGAAGGTGAGGACGCCTCCTGGTTTTCCCTGTGCTGTCTCCCTCACTTCCCCTCCCACGCCACACAAAATTCCCCACCTGGCAAATGCGCAGGAAATGTTTGTGAGAGTAGAGTGACTTGCTACTTAGAGCAGTGGTCTTCCACCTGGGCTGCACCTTAGAGTCCTCCAGGGAGCTCTTTGGGTTTTTTTTTTTTTGCTTTTTAAGGCTGCATGTGCAGCATATGGAGGTTCCCAGGCTGGGGGTTGAATCAGAGCTGCAGCTGCTGGCCTACACCACAGCCCCAGCGACGAAGGATCTGAGCCGAGCCCGTGACCTACACCACAGGTCAAAGCAACGCTGGATTCTTAACCCACTGAACGGGGCCAGGGCTCAAACCTGCATCCTCACGAATGAATACTGGTAAGGTTCCTTACCGCCGAGTCACGATGGGAACTCCTAGGGAGCTTTTTTAAAAAACAAACAAACAAATGAAAACCAAATTCAAGTCCAGGTCACTCCCTAGACCATTTAACCCAGAACTTCTGAGGGTGGGTTTCAGGCAGAGCTTGTTTGAATGCCCTCCTGGTGACTAGAGCAGCCAAGATCCAGGATCACTGAATGAAGGTGGTGTGACCGTATGTCAGGGGGGTAAAGTAAAATGATACATTTAATAAGCCGTTTTGCTCCAGTAATGTCTAATTTTATGCTTGTTTAACGCTTCAGTTTGCAAGGCGCAGTGAGTGTTTAGATATTTAACAAAGATCTTATAATCTCTAGGGGGGGGGTGGTCAGAGATACGTAGCAAAGAATACCTGGAAATTAGGAGGGAGAAGAGGGGGAAGGAGAAGCGGGGAGAGACCAGGCCTTGGAGGGGAGAAACTGCTGAGGGCATCATTTGATGCAAAAACAGCTTAAAGGAAGCCGGTCTGGCGGAAGGAAAAGCATGGGATGGGGGAGGTGTCAGGCTCAGCCGCGTCCCTTTGTGGCTTCGGAAAGCAGCTATGTGCCCATCTGCGGAAGGGGGATGGCACTTCCTCAGTTATGCTGGGAGCCAGCTTGTAGTTGGTACCAACTCCCAAAGATGTCCAGTAGCTATAGCAAGGAGAATGAACCCCCTGGGGAGAACGGGGTCCTTCCTAGGACCCTCCCAGGGGCTCTGGGCTCTTGGTTACTGTTCCCGGCTCCCCCCCTGAGCACTGAGAGGCATCCCAGTATTAGGGGATCCATCCAGGGTCCTTACTTGGTAAACAAGGCGCTCCCTAATGGGGTCCTACCAACCGCTCCAGCTTCCTCTTCTGCCCCCATGCTTTTTTGTTGTTGTTGTTGTTGCTATTTCTTGGGCCGCTCCCGCGGCATATGGAGGTTCCCAGGCTAGGGGCTGAATCAGAGCTGTAGCCACCGGCCTACGCCAGAGCCACAGCAACGCGGGATCCGAGCCGCGTCTGCAACCTACACCACAGCTCACGGCCACGCCGGATCGTTAACCCACTGAGCAAGGGCAGGGACCGAACCCGCAACCTCATGGTTCCTAGTCGGATTCGTTAACCACTGCGCCACGACGGGAACTCCAGCCCCCACGCTTTTAGCTCCAGGAACACCACAGCGTGTGCCGCCGTGTGATGTCTCAGGGCCTTCGTGGATGCGGGGACCCACTCCCTCCTCCTGCTGCTGAATTCCTCATTCCTCCAGCCTCGGGTCGGGCTCTACTCATCCTGAGAGCCTTTACCCCGGCAGTGCCGCGGGAACCCTTTGGTGCGGCGCTCCTGCAGCCTTGTTTTGGTTTTGGCAGTCGGGACATTTGCTCCACTCTGGTGGCCCGTCTGTCCTCCAGATGGGGAAGTACCTAATGCAGCTCTGTATCCTCAGCACCCAGCACAGGGGCTGCCTGGCCTCCAGGCGGCAGTCGGGAGACTTGAGTAAGCGAGCGAGTGGGTGGAGGGGTAAATGAGCCAACGACTGAATGACAGGGTGGGTAAGTGAGCAAATGAATGAGCAGGCTCCTGAGTGGGCAGACGAATGAGGACGTGAGTAAGCGGATGAGCGGGGAGCGTGTGAATGAACGAGTGGATGGGTGCCTGAGAGAGGGCGGGTGGGGGCTGATGAGTGGGCGAGGGCGCCGGCAGAGAACGCGCGGGGAGCCGCGGCGGACGCGGGGCTGCCAGCGCCGGCCTGGATCGCGCCACCTGCCCTCCCCTCTGCAGCGTGGCTGGGGCGGGGCGAGACGGGGCGGGGCCAGGGCGGGGATGGGCGTGGCGGCCCGGAGTGGGCGTGGCGAAGCCGGGCAGCGGCCGGGCAGGCGTGGAGGAAGTCACGTGGCGCGCGCTCACATGACTGGCGGCGCGATGGACCCGCTGCCCGCGGCGCCAGTCGCTGCAGCACCTGAGGCGGAGGCGGACGAAGAGGCGGACCCGCCGGCAGCAGGTACGGCGGACGCCCAGCAGGCCGGGCGCGGCTTGGGCCCGAGACCCCTCGGCCTTCGGTTTTCTTTCTGCCCCCCGACGCCGCGCGCCCCGCCGGGTCCCCCTCCCACTCCCGCGTCCACGCCCAGGAGGGCGCGTGGCTCCGCGGCCCAGCGCGCGCGTTTGCGCCTCGCCGCGCGCTTCTGCCCGCGTCTCCCCGGGGCTGCCCCGGTCCCTGGGGGCCCCGAGGCCAGGCCGCCGCGCGCTTCCTGCGTGCCGGCCTGCCCACCGCGTGGGGCGCCGTCCCTGGACCTGTCCGGCCTTGGCAAGTACTTTGGTTGCCCGGGACTTGGGCGTTTTCATCCGTCAGCCCGCTGTATTTCTCCCTAAGTGCTTTTTCTGATGGGTCAGCGTGAACACGAAGAAGCATGCGTGAGGCTTGGCTTTTCTAGGATCTTCCTGTGTAAATGGTCCCCCCTCAGCTCTCTAACTGGAGAGTAGATGTAGGTGGGTGTTGGTCTGAGTTACTGCTGCTGCTTGGTGGTGGTGGTGGGCACAAGGTCGGCGACTCTGCCTGGAGAGTCTGGAAAGGTGTCCTTGCGGTGGCTGTGCTTCCGATGCGTTCTGGAGGGCTCTGAGAGTTGATTCATTAGGGAGAAGAGGAGTCAGGAGTGGAGTGAAGCCGCTGCGGGTAGGGGCGAGGGGGTGGGCAGTGCATTGCATTGGCCTAATTGACAGAAAGACCCTGGGTGAGTCTGCATGTAAACAGCCCCCCCCCCGCCATTGGTCTGTAGTTGTGTTTCCTTTGACTGGAAGCTGCGTAAGGGAAGCATGTGATGGCTGTTGCTCCTGGTTAGAACATTGTGTTCCTGAGGGCACAGGTTGGCCCAGCGTTCACCCACCCATACCAGGGCCCCTGACTGGACTCCTTGGCGGGGTCACACTTGGACCTGCGGGGCAGTGTGTGGGTAGGAATGCTTTTTCCTCTGAGGACTGTAAAACAATTTAGAGTTGCTGGATGTGGTGGCGGCTCAGGTCTCTTTGCAGGAACGGGGCTGGCTGGCACTGAATGATTTCTGCCTGCTGGCCTTCCCTTGGGCTGTGGTGGTGGTATTCGGTGTTCTGCTACCATCAGGGTAGCGCTTCTCAGTTTATCGAGTGCTCTCCTATAGCTGACTGCGTCTCAAAGTGTGGTTCATGGACCTTCGAGACGTACGTAGTCTCTCGTTTTGTTCTGTTCATATCCTTATGGTCATCCTGTGAGGCAGGTGAAGTGGTAGACCAAAACTCAGATTTTTTTTTTTTTCACTTTTTACATTGGGAAAACTAAACCCAGAGGCAAGTGACTTGCCCAGAGTGGGCAATGTGGAGTTCCCGTTGTGGCTCAGTGGTCATGAACCCGACTAGAATCCATGAAGATGTGGGTTCCCTCCCTGGCCTTGCTCAGTGGTTAAGGATCTGGTGTTGCCGTGAGCTGTGGTGTAGGCCAGCAGCTGCAGCTCCGATTTGACCCCTAGCCTGGGATCTTACATATGCCACAGGTGCAGCCCTAAAAAGACCAAACAAACAAAAAAACCCAAAGTGGGCAGTGCTTAAGGGGTATGATGTCATATTGGGGATGGTGGTTGGATGGGCTGGAGTCAGAAAATCTAAGCCTTTCAGGAGTTCCCTTGTGGTGCAGCAGGTTAAGGATCCAACATTGTCACTGCAGCAGCTCAGGTTGCTGCTGTGATGCAGATTTGATTCCTGGCCTGGCAATGTCCACATGCCGCAGGTGCAGCCAAAAAAAGGAAAAAAAAAATCTAAGCCTTTGAGAGTGAATTTCATACAAAGATGTTATGTGTATCTCCTGGTTTAACAAAGGTTGATTCTGGCTGTTGAGAAGTTGTGGCTTATGGGTATACAACGAATTCCCTTTTCTCTGCTGTTGTCCAAATACTACCATTAGTATTAATTGTTGGAGTTTCCACTGTGGTGCAGCGGAAACAAATCTGACTAGGAACATGAGGTTTTGGGTTCAATCCCTGGCCTTGCTCCGTGGGTTAAGGATCCGGCGTTGCAGTGAGTTGTGGTGTAGGTTGCAGATGCGGTTTGGATCCCACGTTGCTGTGGCTCTGGCGTAGGCTGGTGGCTACAGCTCCGATTTGACCCCTAGCCTGGGAACCTCCATATGCCGCAGGTTCAGCCCTAAGAAGACAAGAAAAAAAAAGTATTAATTGTGGGGACTCTGGGGTCTACGTCTTTATAATACCTTTAGGATTGTCGGGAAAAAAATTGTGGTTTGCAGCCTAAGAGTCTTGTTACATTCTAATTCCTTGAAGCTTAAGCTGTGAGTGATAACTCCCTTCCTAAAAATTTAACTTTCAGTTACGTGGAACATGGACAAACACATTTTCTTTAGAATATACAGAACCTTCTGAAGTCTCCACCCATTTGCAGTCACCCCCACTTACCCGTTTGGGGTGGATCCTCTCTGGTTTTAGGTTTTATACATACGTGTGCTCAGGCATCCTCCACCTGATGCGTACGTGTTGCAGTTTCCCTGGGGTGATGTTTTGGTTTTCTACTGCTGCTGTAACAAAGTCACAAGCCTAGCAGCTTAAACAACAAAAGTTGATCATTTTACAATTCTGGAGGTCAGTAGTCCAAAGCAGGGTTCCCTGGGCTAAACCCTGGTGTGGGCAGGGCTGCGCTCCCTCCGGAGGCCCCGAGGGAGGAGCTGCTTGCTGGCCGTATCCAGCCCAGGGTGCCTCCCACATTCCTTGCCTGATCCCCCCCTGCTCCTGCCCCTGTGGCCTTGCCTCTCCTGTGCTGTCCACTCGCTGAGTCTCTTTCTCTCGTCCTCTTGCTCTACTTTTAAGGCCCCTTGGGATTACATTGGGCCCACCAGGCAGTCCATCTCCTTGCCCTTTTCTTTTTGTCTTTTTAAGGCCTCCTTCGCAGCACATGGACATTCCTAGGCTAGGGGTCAAATTCGAGCGGCAGCTGCCGGCTTGGGCCGCAGTCCGAGCCATGTCTGCGACCTACACCACAGCTCGCTGCCGCGCCGGATCCTTAACCCACTGAGCGAGGCCAGGGCGGCACTCACACCCTCACAGACACTGCATTGGGTTCTTAACCCATTGAGCCACAACAGGAACCCCCCTACAGTCAGCTGGTGAGCAACCTGAATTTCACCTCCGTTTAGTTCTCCTTTGCTGTGTGACCTAACGTACTCAGCTACCGTTGATTCCCCTTTCAGGAATTCAGTCTAACTTAGGATGTGAGTACCTTTAGGGGCCCTTATGCTGCCTACCACAAGAAGTCCTCCAAGGGCAGTTGCTGGGTCGTAGGGCTGCACATTTTTCATTTTAAGCAGCTATTCTCTCTGGCGGCTTTTACTAGTTTATACCTATGAGGGCAATGCATCCTTTGCCCGTGATCTTACTAACATTGAATACCACTTTTTAGGGAGTTCTCCTGTGATGCAGCTGGTTAAGGATCTGGCATTGTCACGGCAGCAGCTGGCTTGCTGCTGCGGTCTGATCCCTGGCCCAGGAACTTGCACATGCTCTGCCCTCGGCAAAAAAACAAAACAAAACAAAACAAACCCCAAATACCCACCATTTTTAAAAAACTTGCTTCGGAATTAGATAAATTAAGAACATATTTTGTTTTTTTAAATTTCCTTTTCTTCAGTTCCTAGTGTGGTTTAGTTTCTTGTAATACTTTCACCCTGTAGGCCTCTCTGAACTGATTGTTTTTATCTTTTGCCCATTTTCTTATGGGATTGTCTTTTTTCTTTGAGTTGTAGCAGTTCTTTCTCTATTTGCGACGTAAACCCTTTGTGGCTTTTTGTATTAAAATTAAGACTATCAAAATACCTGATTCGGAGTTCCTGTTGTGGCTCAGTGGCAATGAACCTAACTGGCATCCATGAGGATGCGATACTGGCCTCGCTCAGTGGGGTAAGGGTCCGGATTGCCATGAGCTGCAGTGTAGGTCGCAGATGCGGCTTAGATCCTGCGTGGCTGTGGCTGTGGTGTAGGCTGGCAGCTGCAATTCCTGTTCAAGCCCTAGCCTGGGAACTTCCATATGCTGCGGGTGTGGCCCTAAAAAGAAAAAAAAAAGATCTATCTATATAAAGATACACACACACACACACACACACACACACACACACGCGTGCGCGCGCGCCACACTCTGCTTCCTGGCTCTGCAGGATGGGCGTTTATCGCAGGGCCTGTTTTGAGGTGACAGAGCTCAGTGATTGTGCCGTAGGGTGGTGGAGAGTGAGTGTGATGGGTGCTGATGTGGGGGATTACAGCGCACGCTGATAAAAATATAGACAGAGTACCACCCTGTGTCCTTGCTCTGCTTTCCTGCAGCCCTAAACGCCCCTTGTTTTTGGCCCCCGGAGAGCCAGCTTCACTCTGTTGGAGCTCCCCGTTGGACTGCGCTCCCCATGCCCTTTTGGTGAGGAGCTCCCATGTGGCCGGCTTCCCCAGACCTCCGGATGCCCCCTGGTTTTCTGAGCGGTCATGTCTGAACTTGGCTCACCCTCCGAGCTCATCCACACCGGCTGCCACCCCCTCTGCATGCCTGCGCCATTCCCATGCCTCCCGTGCCCCCGCTCCCCCCGCCTCGGCTCTGCCCGTATGCATTTGTCAGGACTCGCTGAGCTGTCACTTAAGATGTGCGCCCTTGCTGGTGATTGAGTTACACCTTAAAGGACCATCTGCACTGGGGAAAAAGCCTTTCTGTCCACCCCGCTCCCTGTCACACGCGGTCCGGTTGTCAGCTCCTGATGGGCAGAAACTATTATTTTTCTTTACATCCTGGTGTCTGGAATAATACCTGCTGTGTCGAAAGAGCTCTGGCGTTTGAGTAGCTTGCATTTGTGTGAGTGTTTTCTAGGCTAGTGTTACATCTGAATTTGGTAACAGTGGTACCTGTGCAGGTGCTGAGCTCTGTCTCTTTCTGTCACACCCACACCCACACACACCCTGACATATACAATTTGCAAGGTAAAATGTGTCAATTTGAAGAAAGAGGAACTGAACCACTTTTATGTAGAGCAGATTTTGCCAGAATGTGTGGTTAGCAAGAAAGTGATGTGTTCCGGGTAGGGGAATTCTGTTTTGGTTATTTTTTTCCTTCCTGAGAAAAATGCACCCCGAAAAGGGGTGTTTGGCCCACCCTGTGCGGGGCCGAGTGGAGAGACTGGGCTGCTGAGTCGGGGGAGCCGTGTGGGCCTCCTGTGGCCCGTGGTGCCTGCCCACGGGAGCCACCCGGTGACGAAAACCCGCCGCCAGCGGCCAGGCCACCTGGAGCCTCGGGAATTCCAGAAGCGCAGCCCTTGACGCGTTAGCCTCCGAGAGCGGAGTGGTTTTCATCCTCGGAATGCTTTTCTTGTAGATCGTCAAGAAATCGTAACTGGACTTGAGGTAGACGTTCCTGATGAAAAAGCATCCGTGTTAAGCCATCACGCGGGCGGGAGCGCCCGTCGTGGCTCAGGGGTGACGAACCCGACGGGTGTCCTTGAGGACTTGGCTTCCTTCCCCGGCCTCGCTCGGTGGGGTAAGGATCCGGCCTCGCTGTGAGCCGTGGCGTAGGCTGCACATGCAGCTGCGATCTGGCGTTGCTGTGCCTGGGGTGTCGCCTGGCGGCTGCAGCTCCACATCCACCCCTAGCCTGGGGACCTCCATGTGCGGAGGGTGTGGCCCTAAAAAGAAAGAACGGACAAAGCAAAACCTCGTGCGGGTCAGGCCGGCGGGTCAGGCGGGGCGAGGGAAGGCCCCCCCCCCCCCTGCAGGAGGCGCTGCGGACACGAGTGCCTGGGGGTGGATGCTGTGTTGGGGTCTTCGGGCGTTCTTACCCAACTGGCAGTGTGTATGCTAAGCAAACATGAAGTGGAATTTTGTGATGTTTGATGCCTTCCAGAGAAGCTTGAAGTACAGTTAACTTATTTTCCAAGAATCTTTAACCTGATTGGTGCTAGTGAATTTTCTCCTTCAAATCTTTTTTTTGTTTGTTTTTAATGGCCTCACCTGTGGCACATGGAAGTTTCCGAGTGAGGGGTTGAATTCAAGCCACAGCTGCAGCAGTGCCAGATCCTTTAACCCCACTGTGTAGGGCCTGGGGTTGAACCTGCACCTCTCTAGTGACCTGCTGTTGCAGTCGGATTTTTTTTTTTTTTTTTGTCTTTGTCTCTTTAGGGCCACACCCGCGGCATATGGAGGTTCCCAGGCTGTGGGTTGAATCGGAGCTGTAGCCGCCCGCCTACGCCAGAGCCACAGCCATGCGGGATCTGAGCCGCGTCTGCGACCGACACCACGGCTCAGGGATCCTCGACCCACTGAGCGAGGCCAGGGATCGAACTTGCGTCCTCACGGATCCTAGTCAGATTTGTTTCCCCTGAGCCAGGACAGGAGCTCCTGCAGTGGGATTCTTCATCCAGTGCGCCACAGCTGGTGCTCTCCTGCCCACAAGCCTTGTGAATGAGTTGTAAACAGACTGGTGGGATCTCTTGCTGTGCGTGACATGGCACTTGGAGGAAGAGTGTTGTCACACAAGTAAGATAACCACAAACACTACGTTTTACAGAGGGAGCCGGCGAGCATGCGCGTCCGTGGCTCTCCCTTTTCCACGGTGTGCTTTTGAGGAGTTCACCTCAGGACCTACTGACATTTTGTAGCCTCTTCGTTTCACTTAACGTTCTATGTATGGCTTGGAAATCGTTTCTATCACTTTCTATTTTATGTCTGCTTAGTAATATGTCAAGGCTTGTGTATTTGTGCTTCTAAAATGCTAGTGTTGTAGAATTTGCTGCTTTACATGGAAACAATGTTACAAATTGTCTTAGGAGTTCTGCCCACAGTGGTTAACAAATCCAACTAGGAACCATGAGGTTGTGGGTTTGATCCCTGGCCTTGCTCCGTGGGTTAAGGATCTGGCGTTGCTGTGAGCTGTGGTATAGGTGGCAGACGCAGCTTGGATCCTGTGCTGCTGTGGCTGTGGTGTAGGCCGGCAGCTACAGCTCTGATTCAACCCCTAGCCTGGGAACCTGCATATGCCACAGGTGCGGCCCTAGAAAAGGCAAAAAGACAAAAAGACAAAAAAAAAAAGTCTTAAAGCCTGAGCTCCATAAACAGAGCCTCTCTCCTGCTGAACTCATTTCCTAGCCTGGAGGTGACTGCTTGCTATCAGCTGTGCCTGTTGAATCTCAGTGAGTAAGCACTTCGAGAGCCAGGGAGACGTCCTTGGATGACCGCTGCCTTGCCCTGTTCAGTGACCTTTTGCAAATACAGAGTCCCTACCCCTGCCCCTGAGGGTGTTGAGAAGCCAGACGGAGAAAACACATCCTCTGTGGCATCAGTTTATATCAAGTTCAGAACCATGCAGGACTAGACTCTGCTGTGTCGGGGTCTTGCACAGAGGCTGCAACTGTAACTGAAGAGGAAGGGAAATAGCGTGAAAATTGGGCTCTGGTGGCCTCTGGTAGGAGAACTGGGGCGGGGTGGGGGGGAGGGCCTGCAAGGGATTCAGGACGAGCAGGCATCCAGGGTCTCAGCGGTCTTTTAATATTTGGCCTGGGTGGTTGCATGTGTGTTTGATATATGATTTTGTTAAATTGTCTGTAAACGTTCTGTACCTGTGTGTATACATACACATGAGTGTCTTTTTCACTGTAGAAAGTTCTCGGGTCGGGGGTGGGGGGACCCTAAGATCCTGAGACATGAGTGGACTTACTAACAACACAGTCTAACAAGCAAGGGTGGGCCCTGGGGATCTTGTTTTGTAGGGATCGAGGCCTCCCTCCCTTTCCCACTCTGGTTAACGCCGTGTCTGCCATGAAAGGTGGTTTCGTTCTATCTCCTGCAGTTCATCAGTCACCAGCCCTGTCGGCTCTGCTGTTTCTGGTCTCTGTCTGGGTATTGTTGGTGCCCGCCCAGCCTGCTGGCCAGTCCAGATGGCCAGGGGGCCCCTGGGACCAGCAGGAAGGAGGGCCGCCAGCACCTGTGTGGCAGCAGGTGGATGCCTGGGAAGGTGGCCTGCTCTCGGCCTCTGCCCTCTGCACCCGGGGGGCCCGGTGATCTCCTGACTTAGTGCAGTTAATCGTCTTCAGAACTGCCGTCTTACCTCTCGCTCCTGAGAGCGTCCAGTCCAGGCTGGGGTGGCTCAGTCTTCCAAGAACGGGGACCACAGGGAGATCGGGAGCTGCGTTTTCAGCGCTTCGGGGTGGGAGGGTGGCCTCTGCGCGTGCGGGCCTCACCTCGGGGCGGCTTCTGCTCTGCTGAGCGCCCTCCCTCGGACGGTGAGGTGGGGAGCCCCGTGGACGTGTCCGCAAGAGATTCAAGTTTCCCTGTGCCGTGTGGAAGTGGGCCTGCTGCCCTGAGTGTGGCTCTCTGCCGCTGGGTGGGAGGGACGTCGTCGGGGCCCCCCGTGGCAGGGTGGTGGCCGGTGGGGCCGTGCGCCTGTCCGCTGGCTCGTCCTGCCACCTCTGCTTCCAGATGGCGAAGCGGAGGCTCATAGGACCCAGATGCTCAGCGTCTCCGGTCGGTAGGCGGCAGGGGAGCTGGGGTCACACCAGGCAGTGGGCCCCTGGTGACCAGGGGCCGGCCCCTTGCTGCCGTCAGCCTGGGTCCTCCACACCGCGGCCCCTCTCAGGACCCTCGGTTTCTGGCTGTTTCATCCAGCACCGCCCCCCTCCCCAGCCCGTCTGTCTGTCCTCAGAGGGTTTTTCTGAGAGGGGGTGGTTCTGGGGGCCGATGGCCCAGGACCGCACTGGGAGGGGAGGGTGTCAGCCAGGCCTCGGGGGGAGGTGGCTTAGGGCCTCAGGCTGCCCCGCCACCCAGAGGACTTGGCTCCGGCGACAGGGGGCCTGCTGCCAGCTGAGCTGGCTGTGGTGGCCTCAGCTAGTGTCACCTCGCGCTGCTTCTTGAGCAGCAGGGCGAGTTCCCCGCGTCTGGTGAAGGCGCTCACGCTGTCCAGGTTCCCCGGTTCTGGAGTCGGGGCGGCGGGGGGGGGGGGGTGGGAACAGATGCTGGCCGACGGTCTCACCTCCCTTGCCGGGAAACTGGGTCCCCACACGCAGTGCAGATTTAACTGGGGCGGGGACTGACTCAGTGTGTTTCACTCTGGGACACTTTTCACAGTTCCTCCTTTGTTCCTGCCCGTCGTCACCAAGCGTTCCGTGTCCTGGTTGGTTAATTGCATTCCTGGTCGTCTGCCCCGCAGGCAAGGACCTGCTCTCACTTCTTGCGAGCGCTTCTGTAGATCAATACCTGTTTGTTTTGGTGAATTACTTGTATGTCACTTGGCTTATGATATCGGGTGACTGCTCAGAATTTCATTACGGGGCCCGAGTTCAGCTGCGAACGAGGTTCTCCTTTTAAGCCTCCATCGGGATCCAGACACACTTAGTCCTGTCAGATATTTTGGAATGTGTTCGTTTCGTGTCCAGAGGTCCTAGAAAACTTGAGTCACTTTCACACTGAACCATCCAGGCCCAGGAGGAGGCTTTATAAAAAAAGAGCAAAACCCAAACCAGATGGAATTTAGTTCAACAGAATGAGACTTCTTTCTGGAACTTTGAACTTGTGCTCTGTCAGTTCTTCCGAGATGGCCCGGGTTGGCTGAGACAGTGGCCTGTTAAACTCGGGAAGAGGTCCCTGGGCCTCCTCACGGGTGAACCTTCCACAGGCTTTTTGAGGAAGAGGCTCAGGCAGGTGGGCGCCTTCAGAAGCCGGTTTGGTGCGATTTGTGGGGCAGCGGGGTCCGGGGCTGCCCTGAGGTTCCCCGTGCTGTTTGAGTCAGAGGAGGTCACGCGGTAGATGATTCCTTTGGGGCCTGGGCTCGGCTGTGTGACGTCTAAGGAGACACAGCAGTGATTTTTCTTTTCCCCTTTGTGGTTTGGATTCTTGTGTCTCCTTTGGGAAGGAGCAGTGCTGTCAGCTGGAGGAGCCGTGTGTGTGTGTGTGTGTGTGTGAGTGTGAGTGAGCGTGAGTGATCAGTTCAGCTGCCCAGAGGTCCCGGGCGCTCTCTTTGGGGTTGACCCCATGCAGAATTTGGGGTCACATTGTGGGACCTGGCCCTGGAGGGAGCGTCGTCCCCTGGCTGCAGTTCATTTGGTCTGTGGTTTGATCTGGGAATCAAATGTCTGGCGCCCAGCTGCCCAGCTCGCTGTGCTCGGTGCTTCCCACGTGTACACATGCGTATGCTTTTATTTTTTTTAATTTTTATTTATGTGTTACTTTTTTTTTTTTTTTTGGTCCTTTTAAGGCTGCACCTGAGGTGTGTGGAGGTTCCCAGGCTAGGGGTTGAGTTGGAGCTGTAGTTGCCAGCCTACACCGGATCCCTAACCCACTGAGTGGGGCCAGGGATTGAACCCATGTCCTCATGGATATGAGTTGGGGTCATGAACCACTGAGCCATGATGAGAACCCCACCAGCTGGATTCTTAATCCACTGAACCACAGTGGGAACTCCCTTCATGCTTTTTAAAAGACTCATGCACGTAACCAGTGACCTAGATGGTAGTGGCCTTATTTAGACATTGAGCGCAGAGAGGTGAGCTGCTTGTCCACAGTCACAGGGGAGGCAGGGCTTTGCACGGAGACCATCTGACCTCTGGCCCCAGGCCTGGGCTGGGCCCGCCTCTGCTCCGCTCCACGTGTGGCGTCGAAGGCCTCATGAGTCAAGGAGGCAACGCAGGAGGATCTGGTGGTGTTATTGGGTAACCTGGTGCGATTTCTGGTCCCATGAGTCACCCAGCTACCTGTGACCGCAGGCAGGCTATGCTGAGGCCTGCAAAAAACTGGGCCTTTGGTTTTCACATCTGCAAAATGGGATCACAGTTACCTCCTTAGAGTGTTTTTAGGGTTAGCTGGACACTCTGTAAAGCATCCATAAGGTTTAGACAGCAGTCATGGCTCTTGCCTTCATGGTGTGTGAGGGGACACACAGGTGGCCGTCCCCACCCTGCCTTGGATCCATGGGAAAAGGAGGGAGAGGGAGGAGCACTTTTTTTTGGGAGCTTCACTCTCTTCTTCGCCCTTGGTGGCTGCCTCCACTTGGACGGACGTGCAGCTTCACGGCCACACGGACCCCAGGGAGGTCCCCGGGGTACTGAGGGTGGCTGCTCGAAGTCTCTGTGGCAGCATCACCAGCTCGACTTTCCTTCGCCTGCAGCCCAAGCGTTTCATAGGTAGATGGCATTTCCCTTTGAGGTAGACACTGTTTTTTTGTTTTGTTTTGTTTTTTGTTGTCTTTTTGTTGTTGTTGTTGTTGTTGTTGCTATTTCTTGGGCCGCTCCCGCGGCATATGGAGGTTCCCAGGCTAGGGGCTGAATCGGAGCTGTAGCCACCGGCCTACGCCAGAGCCACAGCAACGCGGGATCCGAGCCGCGTCTGCAACCTACACCACAGCTCACGGCAACGCCGGATCGTCAACCCACTGAGCAAGGGCAGGGACCGAACCCGCAACCTCATGGTTCCTAGTCGGATTCGTTAACCGCTGCGCCACGACGGGAACTCCTAGACACTGTTTTTAAGAGTGCGAGCCATCTGCGTTCAGGCACAGATGCTGGGGAAAGGTACTCAGCGTGTTTTTGCAAGAACTGGAGGAGGATCAGGAATGCATGAGACATTTTTAAAAGCGTTATTGCGATAAAGAGCTCGCATGCCATAGAAGCCACCCGTTTCAAGTGTACAGTTCCCGTGATTCTTAGGGGTAGGCAGCCCTCGCTGCCGCCCATCTCAGGGCATCCCCGTCATCCCTTGGAAGAGGCCCCGTGCCGCTAGTGCTCACTTCCTGTTTCCCCAGCCCCTCCTCCAGCCCAGACGCCCCTGAGCTTTCTGCCTCTGGATTTGCCTCTTCTGGGAATGTCATGTCAATAGAACCTCAGGAGTCTGCGTCGTCGTGGCTCAGTGGTTAACGAACCCGACTAGTCTCCATGAGGATGCGGGTTCGATCCCTGGTCTCGCTCAGTGGGTGAAGGATCCGGCGTTGCCGTGAGCTGTGGTATAGGTCGCAGACGCAGCTTGGATCTCACGTTGCTCTGGCTGTGGTGTAGACTGGCAGCTGCAGCTCTGATTCAGCCCCTAGCCTGGGAACTTCCATATGCTGCAGGTGTGGCCCTAAAAATACAAAACAAACAAATAAAAACCCCCATATGATACATGGTCCTTTGCGGCTGACTTCTTTCACTGAGCCTCACGTCCTCAGGCTTCCTCTGTGTGGTGGCAGAGGGATCAGTACTTCGTTGCTGTTCATGGCCGAGTAATGCTCCACCGTGTGGGTAATTGCCATGGTCCTTATGTGGTCATCGGTCTGTGGACATCGGGGCAGTTTCCCTTTTCGGCTGTTATGACTAAGGCTGCTTTCAGCAGTCACACACGCCTTTGTGTGGGTGTAGGGCCTCAGTTCTCGTGGGCATAGACCGGGAGTGGAATTGCTGGGTCCTGTGGTGACCCGTGTTTAGCCGCTTGAGGAACCGCCAGACTGTTCTGCAGCCAAGGGTTCCAGTTTCTCCACGTCCTCACCCCAGTGCTTGGCACCGCCTGTCTTTTTGATTACAGCCGTCCCAGGCGGTGGAGACGCCTGTGGCCGGGCCTCTTCTCAGGTGCTTGGGGGCCTTTTGTAATGTCTCCTTTGGAGAAATGTCTCTTCACGTCCTTTGTCTGTCTTTAAGATTACGGTATTAATTTTTTTTTTTAAAAAAACTGAATTATAAGAATTCTTGATATGTTTTATTTATTTATTTATTTATTTTTTGATTTGTTTTAGACCCAAGTCCCTTATCAGAGACAAGGGTTACAGGCATTTATTTCTGTGGGTTGTCTTTCACTTTCTTGATGGTATCTTTTACAGCACAACAGTTTTTAACTTTTTTTTTTTTTTTTTTGGTTTTTGGGGCCACACCTGCAGCACATGGAGGTTCCCAGGCTAGAGGCTGTATCGGAGCTGCATCTGCTGGCCTGTGACTCAGCCACAGCCACGCAGGATCCGAGCCGCGTCTGCAACCTGCACCACAGCTCACCGCTGAGCGAGGCCAGGGATCGAGCCTTCATTCCTCATGGATCCTTGTCAGACTGGTTTCCACTGAGCTGTGACGGGAACGCCCAACCGGTTTTAATTTTGACGAAGTCTGTTTAGTCTGTTTTTTTCTTGTGTTGATGCTTTTGGTGTTCTATCTAAGAAGGCTTTGCCTGACCCAAGGTCATGAAGACTTACTCCATGTAGGAGAAAATATATGTCTGCCAAGAGTTTTGTAGATGTATGTATTTATTTATTTGGTCTTTTTAGGGCCGCACCTGCAGCATATGGAAGTTCCCAGGCTAGGGGTCGGATCGGAGCTGTAGCTGCCGGCCTACACCACAGCCACAGCAGTGCGGGATCCGAGCCGCGTCTGTGACTTACGTCACAGCTCAAAGCAACGCTGGATCCTTAGCCCACTGAGCGAGGCCAGGGATTGAACCTGCGTCCTCATGCACTCTAGTCGGGTTTGTCAACCACTGAGCCAGGACGGGAACTCCTATTTATTTTTTAAATTAATTATTATTATTATTTTTTGGACACCCCTGTGGCATGTGGAAGTTCCTGGGCCAGGGATCAAACCTGCGCCACAGCAGCAACCTGAGCCGCTGCAGTGACAATGCCAGCTCCTTAACCTGAGGCACCGCAAGGGAGCTCTGACTTTTGTAGTTTTAGCTTCTACACTTAGGGCTGTGATACGTTCTGAATGAGTTGTGTGTGGTGTGAGGAAGGGGTCTGGCATCCTTCTTGTGCATTTGGAAACCCAGTTGTGCATCCTAAAACCTTTTTGGGTACATGTGCCATGTGCCACCCATGCGCTAGGCAATATTGGGACATCACGGCTCCCTGTGGGGTCTGTGTCATGCGTGGGAGTAACCTGTGAATGAGATGGATTTAGGGAAGCTCAGCGAGGGCCTTCAAGCCAGTTGTTGGCACAGGAAGGATCTGGAGCCTCTGCTGGGGCTCGGGGAACTCTTCCCTGGTCAAGGGGTGTTTGAACTGAGCTGGGAGCTGGAGGGGATTCAGTTAGGGCGTTCTCAGCCAGCAGGTAGAAGCGGGCTTGGAGGGACCGTGACAGATTATTTTTATTTTGCTTCAAGGTAAATACACTTAACCTGTTGCAGGAAGATGGAAAAACGTTCTCCTGCTGTGTAGGCCGGGCAGCCACCTGGCACGTTGCAGCTTTATGTAGTGAAGGTTTTCGCTGTACATGCTTTTGCGGAGGGTGGACGGGTGGAGCTGCACCTCCGCAGAGAGGCCCCGCTGGGATGGGGCGCCGTGCGACGCTGTCGCAGCTCAGGGCCCCGCGTGGCCTGTGCGTTGACAGCCACCCTGTGTGAGCAGCTTTTCCTTCTCGCTGCCATTCACGGAGGCTGGGTTCCCGTCACCAGCGAGCTGAGTGCGCTTTGTGGGGGTGGGGAGGGCACGGGATTGAGACCCTGCTGGGGGGTGGGGGAGCCCAGCGGGCCTGGCTTCGTCATTCTCTTGCTCCTGTGGACACTGTGCGCGCCTTCCGTCTGCAGATGCCTCTTGCACACCCACTGCGTGCTGGGCGCTGCGCTCATCGCTGGGTGACTGTGAAGAAAATAAACAGAAAGGTCAGCTCTTGGAGGGGGTGTGTCCTCGTAGCGGGAGGTGGCCAGTATTTAGCAGTCAGCGACGTGTCAGCGCCATGCGGGGTGGCCAGTCAGTGACACGCGTCAGAGCGCCATGCAGGGCGGTCAGGATGCAGGTTGCCGCTGTCGCCGAGGAAATGTCACGGAGAGGGTGGTTTTGCACCAAGATTCAGAGGAGGCGGTGTGCCGGGTGTCCGGGCAAGACGACCCTGGGAGAAGAGCCAGTGGCGAGGCTCCAGGGCCAGCAGGGGCGCGTGTGCTCGGGGGGCAGCAGGGCAGACGGCGCGGCTGGAGGCTGGAGCGGGGCGGGGGGGGGGGGCGGCCGTGATGAAAGCACATTTCGGGGGGCGGTGGTGGAGTTGAGGAAACCTCACATGAGGAGCCGGTCTCCTTAGGCATTGCCCTTCTGATCCCCAGGACGCTCGGGTTTCGGTCTTTTTTCGGGCTGCTGGGAAGGAGCCGCCGATCACAGCGGAGACCGCGGCACCTCTCCGGAGGGGATTCTGAGCAGAGCGGCTGAGCGAAGCCGTGTGACCCCTGCAGGCAGACGAGAGCCATCGGGCCGTGTCTGCAGCAGGCGCAGAAGGGGGATTCTCTCGGAACTGGTCCTAAGGGTAGAATCAGAAGTCCTGCGGGATGTGTTGTGCCGGGACCGTCCTCACGGCCTGAGAGCCGAGGCCAGGAGGACAGTGGCTGAGCCAAGTGCGGTTCCCGCGCTCCTCACCGCGCGGTCCCACCTCATTCTTCGTGACCTCTGAGACTGTGGGGCGGAGGCGGGAGTGTCAAAGGAAAGAAAGAAGGTAAGTGGCACTCGAATTGCCGCTGTGGTAGAGAATCGAGGCCCTGCCGGGTGGGGGGCGAGAAGCACCGGCCGGAGGTCGCCGAGTGCGGCCCAGCGCGGGAGGCGGCGGGAACCCCGCCGTGGGCGTGGACATTGGCTCAGTCACTCGGAAAACTGGAGTTATTGACGGTGCGGAACAGATGAAACCCCTGGATCCGGGAGTTTCCCGCTTAGGAGTGTGGCCAACAGAAAGAAATGCATACGTGTGTCCCTGGGAGGCAGGTAGAATGTGGGTGCTGGTGCGTTGGCAGCGCTGCGTGTGTAACTGCCCAGGTGGCTGGCGGCAGCCGTGTGTGGACGGGCTGTGGCTGATCCTGCAGCGGGAGGGTGGACCGTCTACACCCCATGCAGTCACAGGGAGGGATCCCCCCCCTAGCACGTTGAGGAGAAGTCAGAAGCAGAGGAACTCACCGTCCGAGTCCCCCGATGTGGCATAAAGACAGGTGAACGTCACCTGTGGCAGGAGAAGTCTGGGGTCGCCCTGGGAGGAGGAGGCAGGAGGGGAGTGTTTGTTTATCCGGTGCTGTTACACTGATGTGTACATTCCTGGAGCTGAATTTTGAGATGTTGCCTTTTCTCTAAGCACGCTGTTTCCACACAAAAAGTTTGGTTCCTGCCGTGGTGCAGCGGGTTAGGAATCCGACTGCAGCGGCTCGGGCAGCTGTGGAGGTGCACGTTCGACCCCAGCCTGGTGCAGTGGGTTAAAGGATCCGGGGTAGGTTGCAGCTGTGGCTCAGATTCAGTCCCTGGCCCAGGAAGTGGGTGTAGCCATAAAAGAAAAAAGTTTTCAAAGCCAGTGGGTAAAGAAAGTAACCATATGTTTATTATATGTAATGAAATGCAGTATTTGCATGTATTTTTTAGGACGCTTATGTCAGGAAAGTACGCAGACCTGCCTGGAAATAGTACCCATCAATTCTAGAAGAGTGGGTTTTTTTGTCTTGTCTTTTCTTTTTTTGCTTTTCAGGGCCTCACCCTGGACATAGGGAGGTTCCCAGGCTAGGGGTGGCATCAGAGCTGCAGGTGCTGTACGCCACAGCCACAGCCCTGCCGGCTCCGAGCTGCGTCTGCGACCTACACCACAGCTCACGGCAACGCTGGGGCCTGAACCCACTGAGCGAGGCCAGGGATCGAACCTGCGTCCTCATGGATACTAGTTGGATTCGTTTCTGCTGCGCCACGACGGGAACGCCGTTGCTTTCGCGGAGTCGCACTTCGTGGTTGTTTCGAATCGTTAGCGCGGGTGGCGGTGGGAAGGATAGCGATGGTGTGTGTCGGTAACGTGTGTTTATTTAAAACCCTTTCAGGAAAAAAGATGGTTTTCCTCCGTGAGACCTCAGTGGCGGATATGTGGGTTCCACTATTTTATGTTTTCATGTCTGAAGTATGTCACAACGACAACGCGTGCATTTAAAAGGTACACGAGAGGACAGATTGGAAGGGAACCAGGATTCATAGTGATTATTTGAGTGGCCCGGCGTTTAGGAGGCTTTTGCTTTTGCAGGGGATTTGAAAGGGAACTGTGGTTATGTGGAAACTTGGAAATATGCTTGGTATTTGAAACGCGGCTGTCACGTTACAACCTTCTGCACATGGAGCCGAACGTGCACAGTGGACACAGAGGCGCATGGACCGTGGGGTTGGAGGGATTTGCTTTATTTCAGGATCTTCCACTCTTCCGGAAAGTAAGTTATTACAGGAGAAGTAAGCCCTAACTGTAATGAGGTGGAGGCTACGCAGAGTTTGTTTGCTGGAGCTCCAGAGTAAGGGAGGATCCGCCGGGAGCTGGCGACGGATGGTTTTGAAGGCGGGGTGGTCGCGGCCGGGGCAGCGCTGTTGCCTGGCGTTTGGGGGTTTTCCTGCCATTCCCTGGCCACCGAGCTGCTGAATTCTCATTTCGGAGGCCGTGGCCATGATAAGGATGAGGAAACTTCTGCTTCCATTTCCTGCGAGCAGTGTGTTAATTTCAGAATAACAGTAGCTTAGGGAAGGTTTCAAAGGTAGATGCCGTTTCTGAGAAGGAATGTTCAGGTGGAAAATCGAGGGTCTCTGCTGACCCCGCTTCACGTTATTTCAGGGCAAAGTCGTCCTCTGGAATGTCACTCATCCCCCAGCTGGAGGACCCATCAGGCAAGGTGGCAGCGTTTGTGAACACCTGCCTTTCGTCGGATCCGGGGCTCGGGTCTGGGTGGGGCTCTGGCTCCCCTCTTCCCGCTCACCCCGGGGCGGCCGTTCTCAGACTCGGGACTCTGGAACAGCAGCACTTCCTGGGAACTTGCTAGAAATTCAGAGTCTTAGGCCCCACCCTGGATCCCGCGAGTGGGCCCAGCCCTCTGTGGTTTTTAAATTGTAGCGTATATGGAACATAACGTCTTAACCGTTGCTGGGTGAAGAGTTCCATGGCGTTGTGTTCGCCTTGTTGTGCCAACATCAGTACCTCCATCTCCAGGGCTTCTTCACCTCGCAGAACTGAAACTCTGTCCCCACGGAACCCTCCCTCCCCGTCCTCTCCCCGCAGCCCCGGCACTCCCCCGCCCCACCCCCCATCTGCTTGCTTTTTCTGTGCGTTTGCTCCGGGAACCTGCCGGGAGTGGAATCCTACCCTCCTGTCCTGTGTCTGATTGTCTCACCGAGGGCCACGTCCTCAAGGCCCGTCCACGTTGTGGCAGGTGTCAGAGGTTCCATCCTTTGGGGGCCGAATGATGAGCCATGGAAAGGACGGCCCACACTGGGTCGTTTCATCCGTAGTGGACTCCTGGTTGCTTCCACCTCTGGCTGCTGAGAAGGTGGGCGTGCGTGCAGACATCTCTCCAAGTTCCTGCTTTCAGTTCTTTCGGGCACAGACCCAGAAGTGGGATTGCTGGCTCCTCTGGTGACTCTATATTTAATATTTTGAGGAACTGCCATCCTGTTTTCCACAGCAGCTGCACCGTTTTTACGGTCCCAGCGCCGTGCACAAGGATTCCAGTCCCTCCAGGTCCTTGCTGGCACGTGACTGTTTGCGTTTGGGGGGCCACGTGGCCTGTCCTGGCCTGAAAGGCACCTTATGCTGTGAGGGGCTCCTCCATCTGGGAGGTCCCGGGGCGCCCGGGCTGTGTGTCGTCGGCAGGGTCTCTGGGTGCCGGCTGGCCGGGCTGGCCGTGGCCCTCCGCGGGGGGCCTCCCCGGCTGTGACTTGTGCGTCGTCGGTCAGCATTTGCTAAGATTTGCTCGGGCAGAGCGAGGGCGTGTGAGAGACCACGTGGCTTCCGGGGCAAATCCTGTCTGCTTCCCAGAGCTGTGTTTGCTGGTGAACAAGCAGCCTGGATGGTAGCTGCTCACAGGCCGTGTGGGGAGACCGCCGGGTGCGTCCCCGGGGCAGGGTGACGCCCGGAAGTTCTTTCTTCTGTACTTTCAGCCGCTGCCTGTGGCACTCGGCAGTGCCCGGGCCAGGGATCGAACTCGCACCGTAGCAGCGACAGCACCAGATCCTCAACCGCCGGGCCGCCAGGCAGTTCCCTGCTTGACTGTCCTGGTGGAAGGGTGTGGTTTTTAAACTGTGACGTGTGTGGAGCGTAATGCAGGGTTGCGGGTCTGTGTGTGTGTGGCGTTGGGTTGCTCCGACGGCTGTGCGGATGACCGCCTGGGAGGAGCCCGGAGGTTCGGAGCCGAGCAGGTGATCCACACCGCCCGTCGGCTGCTTCCCTTCGCGCGTCGCAGAGGCCAGGGCGGGCGCCGGGGTCACACAGTGCCCTGGCGGCTGGCCCGGGGGTGACGCAGCCCCCACCTCTGTCACGCGGGGGGCCGGGGGAGCGACAGAGCCAGCGAGCGGCGGGCCTCGTCCACGCTCTGCCCACGGCCTTGGATCCCGGGGCCGACCTGGAGCCCAGGGCCTGACGCTGTTGTCGTGGGGGCACGTGCTGAGATGTGCCCAGCCGGCTCGGAAATCTGTTGGGATCGGAGCCGACTCGACCTGGGTGGGAGGCGAGGGTTCCCGCGTGTTTCGGGGGGCAGAGTAGCGCCAGCCGTGCGGTCTCCTTCCGCGCCCACAAGGGCCCTGCGTGCGGACTGGCGGCGGCCCCAGGCGCTCGCCTGCGGGTCTGAGAGCTGCTTCCTGGCCCAGCGTCAGGACAGTGGGTGTCTTTTCAAGGCCAGGGCTTCCGACTCCAGGGGACCTGCAGGGTACAGCGGTTTTGTGCCGGGAGCGTGGGGCGGGAGGGAGCGCTGCTGGACAGGCCCGTCGGGGCTGTGCCATTGTCCAGGCACAGGCAGGGACAGCCGGGCCTGGGGGAGCATCTGTGCCCCCGTTACACTCATTGTAAACTAAGGTCAGAGGCGGTCGCTCACTGGGCCTCACAGCTGGGAATGTCGGAGACTGGATTTCAGCCCACATCTGTCTGAGGTCAGAGCCCAGCCTTTGTCCTGAGCTTTTTTTGCTTTTTAGGGCTGCACCTGTGACACGTGGAAGTTCCCAGGCTAGGGGTCAAATGGGAGCTGCACTGCTGGCCTACGCCACAGCCACAGCAATGCCAGATCTGAGCCACATCTGCGACCTACACCACACAGCTCATGGCAACACCGGATCCTTTAACCCACTGAGCCAGGCCGTAGATCCATCCCACATCCTCATGGATACTCGGGTGAGCTCGTTGAGTTCATTACCACGGAGCCACAATGGAACCTGCCATTTGAGCCATATTTTAGATTCCACATGTAAGTGATCATAAGGTATTTGTCTTTCTCTCTCTGACTCGCTTCACTTAACATGAGAACGTCTAGTTCCATTCATGTTGCTGCAAATGGCATTTTGTTCCTTTTTATGGCTGAGTAATAGTCCATCGTGTACATACACTGCGTCTTCTTTATCCTTTCCTCCGACAGTGGTCATGTAGGTTGCTTCCGTGTCTTGGCTGTTGTAAATAGTCCTGCCGTGAACATGGGGGCATGGATCTCTTTGAATTTTGGATTTCTCTGCATGGATGCCCAGCAGTGGGATTGCTGGAACATACGGTAGTTCTATATTTAGTCTTTTGAGGAATCTCCATACTGTCCTCCGTAGTGGCTGCACCAGTGGCCATTCCCACCAGCAGTGTGGGAGGGTTCCCTTTTCTCCACACCCTCTGCAGCATTTCTTATTTGTAGACTTTTTTTTTAATAGTTATTTTTCATTATTTAAAATTTTTTTAAAAACAGTTATTTGTAGACTTTTTTTTGATGATGGCCATTGGGGGGGGCCAGGCGATATCCTCATTGTGGTTTTGATTTTCGTTTCTCTAGTAAGTAGCTGCATTTGAGAAGAGTATTCAAGTCTTGCCAGTGGACTTAGCATTGCGTTTTGCAGAAAACCAGAATCTCCCTCCTACATTTCTGCCCTGCATGTCCATCACAGGACAGTGTAGCCTGCCTGAAATGATCTTTTTTCCTTCTTCTTCTTTTTTTTCCTTAAAATTTTCTTTGAGGAGTTCCCGTCATGGCTCAGTGGTTAATGAATCTGACTGGGAACCATGAGGTTGCAGGTTCGATCCCTGGCCTTGCTCCGTGGGTTAAGGATCCGGCGTGGCCCTGCGCTGTGATGTAGGTTGCAGACGCGGCTCGGATCCCACGTTGCCGTGGCTGTGGGGTAGGCCGGTGGCTACAGCTCCGATTAGACCCCTAGCCTGGAAACCTCTGTATGTTGCGGGAGCGGCCCTGGAAAAGGCAAAAAGACAACAACAACAACAAAAATTTTTTTTTCTTTGAAAACATATATATTTTAGTTTAGTATCCGTGTTTGGGGTCCTAGCGTTCTTATGATTGAGACTTCCCCAGAAGGGTTATCCTTGAGGTGGTCGAGAGCGGTGTTGTGGACTTGAAAGGTGTCCTTGAGCTCAGAGTTTAATTCTGCGGCGGTAAAGTGCAGACCCTTCCGCAGCACGTGATCACTTGGTGGTCATCGGTGAGCTCCTGTTCTGTTTTGGGGTAGTGTCTTATTTTAATCACCAGAAAAAGCAAAAAGTATATGCTATTGAGTTTATATTGAGTTTTATCTTATGTAAAAATTTTACGCGTTCCCTGGTGGCACAGCGTGTTAAGGATTTGGTATTGTAACTGCTGTGGTGCAGGTTTGATTCCTGGCTTGCAGTATGCAGAAGGCCAAAACTTTTTTTTTTTTTTTAAAGGGTGGCACCCGTGGCATAGGGAGGTTCCCAGGCGAGGGGTCAGATTGGAGCTGCAGTTGCCAGCCTCCACCACAGCCACAGCACCTCGGTATCTGAGCCACGTCTGTGGCCTACACCACAGCCCACGGCAATGCCAGAGCCTTAACCCACTGAGCGAGGCCAGGGATCGAACCTGCGTCCTCATGGATGCGAGTCAGATTCATTTCCGCTGAGCCACGATGGGAACTCCCTGAATCTGTACCCCTTTCTGGCTAAATAAGGTTCTGTTGTATGCGTGGACCTCTTACTTAGACCTGTTCTTCAGCCGCTGGCCATCTGGGTTTTTTGCTCCCTTCGGGTCTTCGGAGTGAGGCGCCTGCGGATGTGTGTTTGCAGCTCTTTGCGTGGCTGTACGTTTTCATTTCTCCCGACTGTCTGTCTAGGGGTGGAATTGCTGGGTCGTATAGTAACTCTGTTTCCATCTTTCTGAGGAAGTGCTCCGCCGCTGTGGGAGGCAGCTGCGCCGTCTGCACACCTGCTGGCGCAAGTGAAGGTTTCCACATCCTCGTGAACCCTCAGCGGGCTCTTGTTTTGTTTTTCCCCAAATTAGAGGCAGCATAGTGGGCGACCTCTTACTGTGGCTGTGATTTGCATTCCATGATGTTTAGTGGCATTCACGTGCTTCCTGGCCATTTGAACATCCTGGAGAAATGTCTGTGCAGCTCTGTTGCCCTTTTTTTTTTTTTTTTTTGGTCTTTTTAGGGCCGCACCCGCGGCATATAGAGGTTCTCAGGCTAGGGGTCTATTCAGAGCTGCAGCCGCCGGCCTACACCACAGCCGCAGCAACGCCAGATCCGAGCCACATCTGTGACCTACACCACAGCTCACGGCAACGCCGGATCCTCGACCCACGGAGCGAGGCCGGGGATCGGACCCGCAACCTCATGGTTCCTAGTCGGATTTGTTTCCGCTGTGCCACGACAGGAACTCCTCCTTTGCCCACTTCTAAGTTGGGTTATTTTTGGAGTTCCCTGGTGACTCAGTGGGTTAAGGATTTGGTGTTGTCACTGCTGTGGCTCGGTCGCTACTGTGGCGTGGGTTCAATCCCTGGTCCCAGAACTTCCACGTGCTGTAGGTGCAGCCAAAAGAAAAACCAAACAAAAAATTGGGTTATTTTTCTTTTTACTATAAGAGTTTTTTTGTGTATTCTACATACAAGTTATCAGATTTGCGGATATTTTCTCTGATAAAAATATTCTTCCCCCATTACCTTTTTAGCTTTATTATCTTCTGTTTTCCCGCATATTCTGTGCTAGTTAAAGAGGACTTTGCTTTTCCCCAGAGGTGCTCTGTTTTTCCCTCCTGGAAATGCAATACATACCGGTAAGTATTAGCAAACGTTCCTTGAGCTCTTGGCGTGTGCCTTGCTCCCCTCGCCCCCGGGAGGCACCTGCGGGTCAAGCTGGCTGATTTCCTCCCTCCTGGAGTGTGGGTCTGGGCGCTGTGTCCTGATCCCAGGGTGCCTCTGGCGTTGGCACAGCGCTTCCGCTTCTCCCCGGCGTCGGGCACTGAGAGCGCCTGGCCGCGGGGGGCCGTCCAGCCCTGTTTGCAGAGTGGGTGAGTTGATGAGCTCGGGGCCTGTCTTCTTCAGCTCCGTGTTCCCTGGGGACAGCACGTGAGGAAGCGGCTCCTTACGGATCCCTGTGGCCCCCAGGGAGCCTGTGCAAACATCGTGGCCAGGCCGTCAGATTACTTAGGCTTGGGAGTGGCTGCGCTCTTGGGTGACTCGGGAGAACAGGTACCTGCTAGAGCTCAGGGCTCCACAGGCTTTTAGCCTTTGAGGTGTTGGGGGCTTCTGGTTGGGGACACCTACCCCTCGTGTACACACTGCACGTACACACACTCATGTTCTCACACATATGCTCGTGCACATACCCTTAGTCATGCCCGCAAACCCATGCACACACAGTTGTACACCCGTGTGCACGTGCACACTCAGACACACACATGCAGAGCGTGTGTGCACGCGCACTCACACAGGCAGGCAGCTACGTGAGCATGGTTTGCTGTGTGTGTGCACGTGTGCTGCTGGATTGTGTGCACTGTCACCCGCAGAGGACGCGAGCGGGACTCCCGGCGGAGGTGCGGGCGCGTCCTTCCCGCACCTGCTGGTGTGCCTCCGTGGCCCTCCGCCTCCCTGGGCAGCACCCTGCTTTAGAGCTCATGGCATTTAGCTTCTCTGGGGGGTCTGAGGCAGAGACTCAAACGAAGCCCTAATTCATTCTCTGTCTCAGTCTTGAAGGTCGGTTAAAGGCAGCTACCTTTGAAATTCTCAGTGCTGAGTGATTTCATGGTGAAGATAATCTGGCCGTTAATTCATGTTAGAAACGTAAACTGGGGGAGTTCCCGCTGTGGCTCAGTGGAAACGACTCTGACCAGCGTGCATGAGGATGCAGGTTCGATCCCTGGCCTCGCTCCGTGGGTGAAGGATCCAGCATTGACGTGCGCTGTGCTGTAGGTCGCAGACACGGCTCGGATCCCGCGTGGCTGTGGCTGTGGGGTAGGCTGGCCGCTACCGCTCCGATTCGACGCCCAGCCTGGGACCCTCCATCTGCTGCGGGCACGGCCATAAAAAGATAAAAAAAAAAAAAAAAAGAAATGTAGCCTGGACTCTCGCGCTGAGGAATTGCTTTATGGTGTGAATCACACAAGGTGACACAGCCGCGCTGTAGAGTTTGCAACGGAGGAAGGCGATGTGCCGTTGTCGTGTCATTTCGAGCACTTGACTGAGGAAGGAAGACCTTTTCCCCCCAAAGGACACCTTAACTTTGTGTGTTTTTGAACCGAGTAGAACTTTTTCCTCTCAGAAGTTCTGCACTGCACACCGGCAGGGTGTCCTTGCGCGTTTGCAGGGCTTGGACCTCAAAGCGTCTCTCTCCTGTTCTCCGACGGACCCGGGGCTGGCTCCTTGCGCCGAGGGCAGCTGACCTTTCGGGGCCGAAGCGTGGTTCGGGCTGAACGCGTGTGATTTGTGTGCTCAAGCGGGCACGCGGCTGTTCGCAGGTGAGAATGGTTGTGTTGGCAGGAAAGCCGGATGCACCGATTGTGCAGGTGGCAGCTCATGTCGAAAATGATAGGGCCCATTTCTTGGTTTTAACATTTTTCCCCGACTCTAGAGAAAACAACTCTTTTTTTACACGTAACTTGTAAATATTTTACTTCCTTTTCTTTGTCCGAGTTTCAACTAGTTTTCAAACTAGACTCGCCCGGTCCTGGACATGTGGGTGTGTTTGCTGAGTCACGGCCTGGGGGCTCCTGATGGAGGCCGGGGCCCTGAGTGGCCCCGGCCTTTGAGCAAACGAGTGTGACCGGGTGGCGTGGCCGGAGTCTGGGCTGAGCCCGCAGGCGGTGGCGGGTTGGGGTGGGAGGTGCCTCCCCTCGCGGGCGCCGCGCTCACCGCCTCTCCTGTCCTCAGACTTGCCAGCGCCCCAGGTCAGTGAGCCGACAGCCCTGGACTCCAGTCGGATGCAGATGCCGCCGGGGAACCCGCTGCTGCTGTCGCTCACGCTGCAGGAGCTGCTGGCCCGCGACGCCGTGCAGGTGGAGCTCATCCCTGAGAAGAAGGGCCTCTTCCTGAAGCACGTGGAGTATGAGGTTTCCAGCCAGGTACCAGTGGGGGCCCGGGGGCGGGGGCGTGAAGGGAAGAGCCCGCTGTGCCCGCATCGGCCCTGTGCGGTGCCCCCGCCCAGCCACCTGCCCCCCCCCCCCAAGTGGCTCCGCCTACTCACGCTTTCGGGGCTGCGGGACCCTGCCTCTCAGGACGCTCACTCGGGCTGTGGGGATGTGGACGGAGACCCCGGCCGGGCCAGTCTGGGCAGTTCCGTGATGCTGGGAGAGCCCGGGGGATTGCAGCCTGGGCCCCCTAGAAAGAAGACATACAAAACCAGCAAATAAAAGAATGTGGCCCCTTAAAAAGGAGAAATAAAACCCCCAGAAAGCAAACAGATAGAGGAACATGGACTCTACCCCTGCATTGAGTGTGGGGGGCAGGGTTGGTCTGGGGGCCCATCCCCTGGCAGGGGCGCCCCTGAGTGCGGATGCCTGGCCCCGGGATTGGCTGCATGGAGGCCTGTGGCCTCCGCAGAGTTGATCTTTGTCCCCCTTCGCCCACCATCCTCCTGTGTCTCGCTTCAGTGAGGAGACGTTGCTGGGGCTTTTCTTCTTTATCCTGGGGATCAAGTAGTGGGTGAGACAAGAGCTTGTGTGTCGGGGGTGGGGGGAGCAGCGCCATCGTCGTCCCAGGCAAAAGCCGCGCATCCAGAGCCCGATGTACGGTCCCCATCGCCACAGCTCTTTGCCGAGCTCCACGGAAGCCGAGGGTCACAGCGTTTTGGTTGCATTGTTTGAAAGCCACCATGACAAAAGCCCGGGGCGGAACCTGGCTCTGGTGCTGGCCAGTGCTGCTACCGCAGGCGGAGGCGGAGTCAGGGGAGGGGGAGGGCCGGTGGGGGATGGCGGTGCCCCCGGGCCTCCCCGGGGTCTGGCCTCCCCAGCTGCCCTGGGGGCGGAGGCCCCGGCGCGTCCCCTGGGACCTCGTCGTGTCACAAGTGTGCCAGCAGCGGCCTTTTCCCACTCTCCTTAAGCTGCCGTCCCCTAAGTCAATTGACGGCCTCATCAGGAGCGGTTTTAGAGGGAGGCAGTTTTGCCCGGGTTCCCTCCTGAAGTGGGTGTGAGGGTGGCTGCGTGTCTCCTGGCTGTGCCCCGCCTGCTGGAGTCAGGGTCCGAGCAGATGTGGCAACAGGCACACACACATGACGGCGTGTTTTTCCTGTACTGAGTACACTTAAGCAGCGGGGCGTGGAGGGAGCAGAGATGCCCACACTCCCCTCCCCTGCTCGGGCACAGCTCCCACTCTCGGCATGCCCACCAGTGGGTGACCTGCAGTCACACGTCATCATCACGCAGAGTCCACATGTCACATCAGGGCTCCGTCTTGGCGGTGTACGTTCTCTGGGTTTGCCCAAATGTGGGACATGTACCCGCCATCGTAAAATCATGCAGCGTTGTGTCACTGTCCTAACGTGGCCTGCACGGCCTCGTCGCAGCCCCCCCCCCGACACTGCTGATTGCGCCCTGTGTCCGTGGCTTTGCCTTTTCCAGAGTGTCCTATCCTTGGAATCACACAGTAAGCCGCCTTCTCAGACTGGCTGCTTCCACTCGGGGAGGTCACTTAGTCATCAGTCCAACGCTTCATTTTGGAGATTGCTGCTCACACAGTTCTTGTGTGAGCTCTTATCCGACCCCAGTGAGGTTATTCTCTGGACAGGATGCTT
The DNA here is from genome assembly GCF_016906955.1 of Phacochoerus africanus. NCBI lineage: Eukaryota > Metazoa > Chordata > Mammalia > Artiodactyla > Suidae > Phacochoerus > Phacochoerus africanus. Next base: position 3,320,338 of record NC_062548.1, on the reverse strand, counting down.
ACCTCTGGGGCCTGCACTTTCACTGGGGACAGGCTTAGGGTGGAATCTGTGGGCAGTTTGACCAGAGTGCCTCACGGCGTGTCTGCCGCGTGTGTCTTCCTGTCCACCGTCGGGGCTGCTCTTTGACAGTCGGGTCTGTTTCAGTTGGCGTAGTGCTTGCTGCCCGTGTTAGCATGACATGAAGGGGTGTGTCAAGGACCTGCCCTAACAGGAAGTACAGAATGCATTTTCTCGGAGTTCCCGACGTGGCTCAGTGGTTAAGGAATCCGACTAGGAACCATGAGGTTGCAGGTTCAGTCCCTGGCCTCGCTCAGTGGGTTAGGGATCCGGCGTTGCTGTGGCTGTGGCATAGGCCGGCAGCTGTAGCCTGGGAGCCTCCATATGCCAGAGTGTGTCCCTAAAAAGACAAAAAAAAAAAAAAAGAATTTTCTTATGTGCCACTGTAGCAGGGAAAACTCCTGTGCAGACGCCTGTGTCTTTGAGAAGATCCAGAGTGAGAGGTGGCTAAATCTGTAGGTAGAGCTCCGCCACGTCTACAGGTTGCATCAGGGAAGTCCAGGACTTACTTCTCCTTCTGATAAAGGCCTGGGGAGAGGACATGAGGGAGTGAGCAGCAGTGTTTCCGTGGGTTCTGCTTCGTGGTGGCAAGAGAAGGTGGGCAAAGGGTGGAGTGTGGCGGTTTCTGGCGTCCAGTCTGAGCTCTGAACCCTCTTCCCTGCAGCGCTTCAAGTCGTCCGTGTACCGACGGTACAATGACTTTGTGGTCTTCCACGAGATGCTGCTGCAGAAGTTCCCGTACCGCATGGTGCCAGCCCTTCCGCCCAAGAGGATGCTGGGAGGTAGCCGGGTTTGCTGGAGGCTGGGGCGGGTGGAGGAGGGGATCCCCCTGGGCGCTGAGGGCCTGGCTCCTGGCTCGGCTTCATCTTCCTCTGGCCCCCTGCCGAGCAGGAGGGGATGGCAGCAGGGCATCCAGCCCCGGGTGACCCTGGGTGCAGCTGTGGCTTAGGGCCCAGGTCTGTCTGGGTTGGGGGGGGGGGTTGTGGTGACATCACCTGGTACCCTGAGCCTGCATGAGCCCCTGGCTTGATAACTGACATGTAGGGAGGTGCGTACCCCACTTCCCTTTCCTGGAGGCAGCGATCGGGCCTGCTGGGGCTCCTGAGTGGGGGCCAGGAGCGCTGTTGTTTGGCCCGCTTGCAGAGTTGGTACCAGTGCAGCGCCAGGTGGCCTCCTGCTAGAGCCAGAAGTGAGCGTAAGCCTGGCCATCTAACCTGCATCTCCCAGGAGATGAAAACATAGCAGGAGGCTATCTCATCTTCATTGCTTCACCCGTGGTTACCTGGGGCTAGGTGAGGGGTCGCAGGTGCCTCCAGGGCCCTGCGCTGGCCCGTCCTCTCACGTTCCGGAGCGCGGGAGGCGGCCGTGGCCTCCTCTCAGGCCTCGGGGACCCTCACCGTGGGCTCTTTCTCACATTCTAGATGAAATCTGGTGAGCAGGGGCGTGCCCGAAGCTGACCGGTCCATTTTCTGCCCTTGTCCAACCGTCCCGAAGTCCCTCTGCCCTCCCTGGTCCCTGAGCAGCCGAGGCTGAGAATGCGTTTCCCCCTCGCCCCCCGTGCGCACATCGGCCGGAGGATATTGAGCGGGAGGACGGGTGCCCAGGGCGGGGGGCCAGGAGGCAGGTGGCTGCGCACCGACACCCTGGCATCCAGGAGGCCGGGTGCATTAGAGCTTAGGACCCGGGCCCGGCCCTGCGATGCTGGGTCCCGTGGCTTTGCGCTCGTGAAAGCGTCGCCTGTGGTGGATGGGTCCCGGCTGGCCTTGGAGGCAACCTCGTCCAACTTCTTTTGTCTTCCGTAATTTAAAACCAGCGTTGTACTGTTTCCACGTGTGGTCAGATGTAAATACGCTCAGTGCGCCTGGTGCACTGTCAGGTTCTTGTCCCTCGAAGTGAAAAATCAGTCACCCAGATGACAGCAGGTTGGAAGTGGCCCCGTTAGACGCGGGTGAGAGGAGGTGGGACCGGGACAGGTGGGCTGAGTCATTGTACGCGTTCAGTGAAACCCGCTTCATCGGGGAAGTGTCAGAAGGGCGTAGGGACGTCGTCAGGGTGGCCATCGCGGGGAGGGCTGGGGCGGCGCCCCGGTTTCTCTCCGCAGGGGCTCGGGTGGAGCTGCGTCCATGCCCTGGGCCCTGGGCCGGGAGGAGGCGACAGGCCCCGAGGGGGAGGCCACCTGGGCTTCGTGCTTGGGCTCCGCGTGGTCGCCACGATGGGTCCCGGCGAGCCGTGTGGCCGCTCCATGTGGTCCCTCCGTCCGTGTCCTGCCTTCAGCCGACAGGGAGTTCATCGAGGCGCGGAGGAGAGCCCTGAAGCGCTTCATCAACCTGGTGGCCCGGCACCCGCCCTTCTCCGAGGACGTCGTGCTCAAGCTCTTCCTGTCCTTCAGCGGCCCCGTGAGTGCCCTCCGCGCGGCTGTCCGCCCGCCCGCCCGCCGGGCCGGGGCCCCCCGGCTCTCGCTTCCCTTCTTGGACGGGCTTTTGCTTCCTGTTGTCCTCTTTGTCCCGGTTTGGGGGCCCTGGGGCATCTCTTTACACGGACAGTGGAAATGAGCTTGGTTTTCTCCCCACGGAGCGGGCTGCGGGGGTTCCCGGCGGCGTCCCGCTTCTGACCGGCCTCCTCCCCTGTTGGAGGAAAGCCCTTCCTGAGCAGGACCTGGACAGGGGCTCGGCGCCGCCAAGGTGGATCCTGCACGGCCCGGCCTTTTCCTCCCCGGAGGCTGGAGAGGCCTTTGACCCCTGGGGACAGGTGGCTCTGGCCTTTCCTCCAGCATGCACATGGTGGCTTTCCCGCCCTCACGGGGTTGGAGCTGATGCCCGGAGGACGTCCGCTGTGGAGGCTTCTCAGACGGGCTGGAGATTGCAGACCTGAACGAGGGTTCACTTTAGAAAAGGCAGCTGGGGCGTTCCCGTCGTGGTGCAGTGGTTAACGAATCCGACTAGGAACCATGAGGTTGCGGGTTCCATCCCTGCCCTTGCTCCGTGGGTTAAGGATCCGGCGTTGCCGTGAGCTGTGGTGTAGGCTGCAGATGCGGCTCGGATCCAGAGTTGCTGTGGCTCTGGTGTAGGCCGGCGGCTACAGTTCTGATTAGACCCCTAGCCTGGGAACCTCCATATGCCACGGGAGCAGCCCAAGGAAAAAAAAAAAAGAAAGAAAAGACGGCTGGGAGTTCCCGTCGAGGCTCAGTGGTTAACAAACCCGACTAGGATCCGCGAGGTCGCAGGTTCGATCCCTGGCCTGGCTCCGTGGGGTAAGGATCTGGAATTGCTGGGAGCTGCGGTGTAGGTCGCAGACGCAGCTCGGATCCCATGTGGCTGTGGCTGTGGTGCAGGGCGGCAGCTGTAGACCTAATTCGACCCCTAGCCTGGGACCCTCCATATGCCGTGGGTGTGGCCCTAAAATGACAAAAAAAAAAGATGTCTGGACTGTGACTCCGGCGTGAGTCTCCCCAGCAGAGCCGCAGGGTGGCCGCGTGTCCTGGGAAGCGAGCTCTCTGTGGACTGTGGTCCTGGCGAGAGGAGGGTGGCGGCCGTGGCTTTCTCCAAACCGCGCCAGGGCCCTGATGGGTTAGGAGCCGAGGCCCAGTCCTTGTTCTCTGCGGCTCATGTGCCCAGTTCTGGGCTCTCCGTGGGCGCAGAGGTTTCCCCGAGGGACCTTCTCCTTGTGGGGGTGTGTGGCGGGGGCTCCGAGGAGGATGCCCTGTGGTGGAAAAGCCCTGCCCGGCCTCCTCCCCTGTTGGAGGAAAGCCCTTCCTGAGCAGGACCTGGACAGGGGCTCGGCGCCGCCAAGGTGGATCCTGCACGGCCCGGCCTTTTCCTCCCCGGAGGCTGGAGAGGCCTTTGACCCCTGGGGACGGGTGGCCCTGGCCTTTCCTCCGCGATGCCTGGGGGTGCCTGTGGGTCGGCCCCTCTCCTGGGGCCCTCTGCAGACATCCAGTGAATGCTTGCCGTGACCTTCTGCCCTCGAACGGGGAGGGCCGGTCCTTTGAGCCCCGGGGGCGGGAGGCCAGGGATCTTTATCGCAGAAGAGGAATGTGGTGGGAGCGGGAGCTGCGCCCGGCTCAAGGCAGAGGGTGGGGAGGGTGCAGCTGCATGTGGGGGTGTCAGGCTCCAGCCCCGTCTTGTCCTTGCCCAGAGGGGTGCCCCCAGGACCCCCCGGCTCCCTTTGCTTCTTTGCTGGAATGCGAGAATTGGGACAGATGCTCTCGAGGCATCTCCGAGGTGCTGCAGTTCCTTGGCCACATGCAGGTGCATGTCAGGGTCTCTGCCTGTATTTTCTGTGGCTCTTTGTGGGGGCTCATCTCAGGGCTTGGCTTGGCCAAGGAGCCTCCCTTCAGAGGGCAGGGCTTGGAGTCGGGCTCAGGACCCCGAGTGCCGCTTTTTCTGTCAGCCAGCTCTCCTGGGGCTCTGGGGCCCTGGTCCTGTAGGTCTGATTGCAGAAGGAAGAGGCCTCAGTGTCCGTGTCTGTGCGCCACACGGGACCCCCGGGGTCTAATGGATCCGACGTCTGTCGAGTGCGCATGTCTCTGGTCTGAGTCACTGTCTGCAGTGAGGTCTCCGCTCCAGAGCTGGAGTGTGCAGTGCTGTCACTGGATCGGCCACCCCAGAGCTTAAGGCCATTGGGAAAAATGGAACAGGAGGAGTTCCTGTCGTGGCGCAGTGGTTAACGAATCCGACTAGGAACCATGAGGTTGCGGGTTCCACCCCTGCCCTTGCTCAGTGGCTTAATGATCCGGCGTTGCCGTGGGCTGTGGTGTAGGTTGCGGAACCATGAGGTTGCGGATTCGGTCCCTGCCCTTGCTCAGTGGCTTAATGATCCGGCGTTGCCGTGGGCTGTGGTGTAGGTTGCAGACACGGCTCGGATCCCGCGTTGCTGTGGCTCTGGCATAGGCCGGTGGCTACAGCTCCGATGCAACCCCTAGCCTGGGAACCTCCATATGCTGCGGGAGCGGCCCAAGAAATAGCAAAAAGACAAAAAAAAAAAAGAAAAAGAAAAATGGAACAGGAGACGGGCGGAGGTTACGGGGTACTTAGGTTAAAGGCCAGCACACAGAGGCTCTTCTCTCGGGGAGGATGGTGTCCGGCTTTCTTGGTGGGTCTTACGCCGACGTTTCTGTGGCCGGTCGAGTGTCAAGTGTTTCTCCTTTTTGCAGGATGTGCAGAACAAGTTAAAGGAATCCGCTCAGTGTGTGGGAGATGAATTCATGAATTGCAAGCTGGCTGCTCGGGCCAAGGTACTTGTCTCATGTTGAGTACCTCTTCCCATCTTAACCAGACCCGGGGTGACGTTAGCCCTTCGTATTACTTATGTCACCGCTGCCGCGTGCCCGCGATGGTGCCAATAAGATGCCCTGCCTGTTTTTGTCATTTAACCCGTGTTTCAGCTGCTCTAAGTCACGGTGGGTGTGATGCCCGTTTTATAGACGACGAGGCAGGTGGAGAGAGGCTGCCACTCGCCAAGGTCCCGAATGTCTGAGCAGCAGGGCCTGGGTGTGGCCGAGCTCTCTCTGACCAAGGTCCCAGCAGGCCCTGGGGCCGCGTCCCGAGAGCTGTTCTGTGATGCAGAGGGTTGTATGCTCGGTCGTCAGCTTTCTGGATGTCAGGGCACTGCTTGTTGCGTTGGTTTATTTTTATTTATTTCTTTATTTTTATTTCTTTATTCTTTTGCTTTTTAGGGCCGCACCCGCGGCATGTGGAGGTTCCCAGGCTAGGGGTTGGATTGGAGCTGCAGCCGCTGGCCTACACCACAGCCACAGCAATGCCAGAGCTGAGTCGTGCCTGCAACCGACACCACAGCTCATGGCAACGCCAGATCCTTAACCCATTGAGTGAGGCCAGGGATGGACCTGGCGCCCTCGTGGATACTAGTCAGATCCGTTTCTGCCGAACCACAACCAGAACTCCTGGTTTATTTTTAAATTTAGTTAATCTGGTCTTTTTCTCAAAGGGATGAAGGAGCCATAGAGCTCTTTGGCAGCTTTTTGGGGTTATTCCTCTTAGATGAGTTTCCCCTTCATTCTCCCCCCTGAGCTGTGGGTAGTTAGTGGCTGTCAGCACGAACAGGTGGTTAACACTCAGGCTGGGGTGCGTCCTCGGCAGGCCTGAGGGAGGTGCACCGAGGCCTGTCCCCGGGTCCCCGGGCCGCCGGGTCCCCGTGCAGAGTCGGGAGAGCACATTCCTGGCCTTGAGCTCGACAACGACGGTACTTGGTGGTGTGCACGGGGTGCCGGGACGCGAAGGGCGGCCCAGGGCGGGCGCCGGAGGCAGACGTGCTCGTGGGCCGGGTCCGTGGGCTCGCTGCCTCTGCTGTCGCTGGTTTTCTGGGAGGCGTGCCCGTCTGGTGAGTCCCCGCCTCCCCGCCTCCCGTCAGGACTTCCTCCCAGCCGACATCCAGTCGCAGTTCGCCGTCAGCCGGGAGCTGATTCGAAACATCTACAACAGCTTTTACAAGCTTCGCGATCGGGCCGAGCGCATGGTGTCACGGGCCATCGACAATGCTGCCGACCTGCTCGTGTTCGGGAAGGAGCTCAGGCAGGTGACCCTGTTGGGCTCCGACCGCCAGTTCCCTGGGGAGGGGTCGTCAGGCTTGGGGGGCGGGCTTGGAGCAGGAATGACCCTCATTCCGGCCTGTTCCACTCCGGGGAAGCGGGGAGGAAGGAGGGGCCGGGAGGTGGAGGTGGCATTTAGAAGGAAGAGGGTGCGGGCTGTAGGCAGAGCAGCGTGGTCCGTGAAAGCAGGGCTTCCCCCCCCCCCCGTGTCAGGATCGGAGCCGGGGAAAGGGCCACCTGATCTGGGAAAGGGCATTTCGGGCCGGTCATGCTTCCTCCGCTCCGGGGGCAGAGGCCGGGCCTCCATCCAGGACGCTGCCCTCTGCAGCTGCCCCCAGAGCTCTGCATCTCAAGCCCACTGTGCACACGCCCCCCCAGGGTCTCATTGACGGGTCGGTTCCAGGTCTTGGTGGGGTGAGACCCCACCTCGCCAGCAGAGTCCCGGGTCCCTGCTCTTCGAGTGGCAGGGTCTAGGTTAGGGCCATCCAGGGTGCCTGGGGGATGCCGTGGTATTGGGCAGAGGGGGTGTCAGGTGGGCTGCCTGCCCGCTTCCAGGCCTGAGTGTCTCATCTCCTCTGTCTTTCCTTTTTCCTCAGTGCTTTAGGGTCTGACACGACCCCGCTCCCCTCCTGGGCCGCTCTGAACAGCAGCACGTGGGGGTCCCTCAAGCAGGCGCTGAAAGGCCTGTCTGTCGAATTTGCACTGCTCGCTGACAAGGCTGCACAGCAGGTGAGTGCAGCTGTTTCCAGAGGCACCTGGTCCAAGAACATTCTCTGCCGTGACGGTGCGGGAGTGTCTCCTTCCTGGGTGGACGTCCGCGTCCTGCTTCTTGAGTGAGGGGACAGCTGCCCTCGGCTTGGAATTGCACGTCCCCAACTGTTTTGGGTGGCTTCTCATAAGAGCCTTGCCGGTGACGAGGACGGGGGGCTTCTGGTCTGTCCAGATTGACTTTGCTGAGATCGGGAGACCTGGTCTGTCCTTGCAGATGTCATCTTGGACTCCAGGTGCGTCTGGCTGGACCACATGGTTCACATTTTGCTGTCCTGTCACTTAGTGTTTGGCCGCTTGATAACTCATCAGATGACCAAGCTTCCAGCACCCGGGGCTCCCTTCATCTCTCACCCCAGATGCCCACTTCACCTCAGGAAGTGCTTCTGCTCCGGGGCAGGTGTTACTTCCAGAAATCTGCAAAGAATCTTGTAATAGTTGGCAGATACAGTGTTTACCGTCAGACGGGAAGCTTCTCCTGGGTGCTTCCATGCTGTACACCTGTTACATAGTTCTGAGGGCAAGAGTGCTTCCCGTCCTTGGGGAGACGGCTTTCAGGCTGCTGCCGGCGGCCCTCACTGAGCTCAGCCGCCGCCACACGGAGCCTGGCTGCGCGGCAGAGACTCTGCTCCTCGGGAGCGAGTCCCAAGCTCAGTGACCGGGCACATCCCCTCTGGCATCCGGGGCTTTTCAGGCTCCAGGTGGGGCGCTCAGGTACCAGGACGGCACCGCGCGCTGGAAAGGCGATCCGCCCGCCTTCCTGGTGTGGAAAGTCCTGGGCTTTCTTCCCTGTGGCCCCTGGGGCCGTATGTTCTCTTCAGAAACCGAGAGTGGGGCGGTGTCTGCCTGGAGTTGGCGTGGGGCCCAGCCCGTCTCCAGGTCTGAGAGGGGCCCGCGTTCTGCAGCGGGGACCCAGGATGTGGGGGTCCGAGGCCTGGCTGGGTGGGGGCTGGCGGGCTCAGGCAGCCTGCGCCGCGCCTCGTGCTGGCTCCCGGCTCGGCCGCTGTGGTCCCTGGGGCCTTTCCTCCGTGACTAGAAACGAGGGCGCTGCAGTAGGTCACCAACACCTTCCCGTGTGATCTTGAGCCTTTGGCCAGAGCTCAGTCTGTAAAACACTCCAGCGCCCTCCTGGGCAGGAAACCCTCCTGGGAGGGGCACCCGGAGCAGGCTGGGACCCGCCCTGGGCCTTGCCATCGTCTTTTCTGATTCGCCTTTGGATGCTGTCCCGCCTCCAGGGGGCCGGGCGTCAGGCCTCGGCTGTGTGCAAGTCAGCCCCCCTCCGAGGGGCTCTCATTCCCCACCCAGGCTGCTCTGCAGGTCACGGCTGCAGAGGTGCCTTCTGCATTCTCTTCATGGTCCTCGGCGGCCTTTACGAGGTGAGGTGAGTGTAGGTAGAACAGGAAACCGGATTGGAGGGCCGACCGGGAGGACTGCACCTGTCAGGGCCAGGACTCCCTCTCACGCTTGCTGTACGAGTGCAGACAGCTGAGGGCTGGTTTGAATTTTGTTTTTCGGGTCCTGGTTCTCTTCCCCCTGGTCCTGTTAGGAGAGCTGGGTGAGGAAAGCCCGGCCAGGCGGTGAGACGGCGAGCCTCCCCGAGGGGCTGGGTTCTCCCTGGTGATAGAGCGCGCGCTTTCTGTAAAGGCGCACGTGCTGGTGGCTCAGGGTCTTGCACAGCGTCGGACCAGAAACGGGACTTGGTGGCAAGTGACATGAGCAGGAGTCCCGCTGCCGCACACCGGGGGAGGACCCTCCATTCTCCTGCGTCCCCCTGCGTCCGGAGGGCTGGCACCAGTGGCCAGCTGGAGTTTTCCTTTCTGAGCTTCTAGAACCTGCAGTGTGCCTGTTATTTTCCTGCCACATTATCAGCTGGAATCTTGGCAGGGGTTTGGGATTGAATGCTGGGAACCTCTGAGCTCAGTAGCCCGAGGGCCCCAGGGTTCCCAAGTTGGTGCCAGAGCTTGGGTGGCAGCTCTTGGCCCCAGTGTGCTAGGATCTGCATCGAACTTGGACTTGAGTTCATTTCTGCTGCCTGTGCCCTCCCGTCCCAGGAATCAGAGTGGTCTATGGGTTGGGCTGTCTCTCTGCCATGGCTGGGCCTCTAGGGCTACCAGAATGGGCTTGGGCTCCCTGGGAGCTGGTGCTGTGCTTGGCAGAGTTGCTCAGCAAGCCCTCGGGGCAGGTGCCCAGCCATACCTGGGAGAGGCGCTCAACGCACCGGAAGAGGCACCTGATGCCCACTGTGGCTGAGGGTACTTAAGCCCCCAGAGGTAGTATGGGGGTGGGTCCCTGGAAACCACCACAGCTTCAGTCGTTGTCATGGTGACCGAGGGAGGTGTGGAGGCCGGAGATTGCTGTTCCTGGAGCAGGAGGAGAGACCGGTTTTGCCCTCCTGCTGCCTTTCCCCATTAACCAGAGCTTGGACTCTGAGCCCAGAGTGGCTGGGCCCCGGGCTCCTCCTGCAGGAGCGGCTCTGAGCGTCGGTACCATCAGCTGCGTGTGCGTGGCTCGTCTGCTTGCGCAGCCCTGAGCCGCCTCCGCCAGAGCACACCTGGCAGTTGTGGTGGCGACTGCAAGCCACGCTTCACCCGTATTGTGACCAGGGACCCCCGTTCCACTCAGGGCCCTCTGTGGCATTGCACTGCGACTCGTGTGCAGAGGGGCGCGGGGCCCAGGAGGGAGCCCCCACGTGGCCCGCCGCCCCCTCCCGCCTGTGTCTCCCGCGTCAGCTGAGGGCCGACAGGACTCTGCTCACGCGGCTCAGCCGAGTCTCAGCCCCAGTCCGGCAGCTGCGGGCTCCCCCTGCCCTCCTCGCAGGCCCTGTGCCCTTCCCTTTGCTCAAGCCCAGACCATTCCCCTGGTTGTGTCCCCGCCGTACCGCAGCCCACAGCTCCAGGGGCAGCTCCGTTGTCCATGGGGCCTGCAGGTTGGCTGGGGGCGGCGGTGGGGCGGGCAGTGTCGGGGCAAGGAGGACGCCGTGCTGAACCCTGTGGGCACAGGGCCTTAGGCACCAGGCCCTCGTTCTCGCCCCCCTGCTGGGTTCCAAGGCCTCGGCGGGCTCTCTGTCGTGTGGACGGGATCCCTGCAGAGCTGGCCGGAGGGTCCCTGGGCCTGGGGTGGGCGTGTGTCCTTGGGCAGGGCTCTGGGTCCTGTGTGGTCGGGGTGGGCTCACCTGCCCCGTCTTTTTCAGGGCAAACAGGAGGAGAACGACGTGGTGGAGAAGCTGAGCCTCTTCCTGGATTTGCTCCAGTCCTACAAAGTGAGTGTCCTTGGTCAGGGCAGAGGAGGGTCCCAGGGCCTTTCAAGGGTGTCACTCCAGGGGCAGAAGGAGACTGAAGCCAGAGCTGCGGGTGGGGGGAGGGGGCTTCTCCAGGCTCCCCTGGGCGGGCCCTGCCGGGTGCTGTGGGCTGTGGCTCCAGCAGGCGAGCGGGCCGCTGGCTTCCAGCAAGAGTGGAGGGCGTGCGGCTGTGTGTGGTTGTCACTGTCTCTGCAAACCCGTGAGGAGCTGGCAGCGGGCACGAGGCTGCCTCTTCCAGTGGGTGGAGGTTCCAGGAAGTCGGACCTCGGCTCGGGGCAGGGGCGGCTCTCTGATCATCAGTGACCGGTGGGTCGCCTGTGAGTCTGGCAAGTCCTTTGAGTTGAGCTTAGAGCTGGCCCAGGGCTGGTGGGGAAAGTTCTAGAAGGGAGTCTTCTGCCGAGTGGCTTCTAAGGTTGCAGTGCTTCTGTGGCCACTGTCCCCGAAAGATGGTCGGTGGGTGTTCCTGTTGGGCCCCCGGGAAATCCCCGCGTCTTCCTTTTGGAGGCCGCTCTTGTCACGGGGGGACGCTGGTTTTCTGGAAAGTGGTCCGTATGGTCCGAGGTCTCCGATCCGCGGTCCAGAGCCGTCCCAGTGCCCTGTGCTGTGTTTTCCCCGTAAACGAGGCGCGTTCCGTGGGACCCTGGCGGTGCTGCGCTGCACTGTGACCCGACGCGCGTCCTTCCGCCTCCTCCCGCAGGACCTGTGCGAGCGGCACGAGAAGGGCGTCCTGCACAAGCACCAGCGGGCGCTGCACAAGTACAGCCTGATGAAGAGGCAGATGATGAGCGCTGCCGTGCAGAACCGCGAGCCCGAGTCCGTGGAGCAGCTGGAGTCCCGCATCGTGGAGGTGGGCCGGGCGGCCTGGGTCTCCTCCGGGTGGTGGCCGGGCGGGGGACGCCCACTGGCCGGACCCGGCCGACCTCCCGGGTGGGCTGTGGTTGGGTCCCTGAGCTCCCAGAAGGCTGCTGTCACTGCACCGGGTGACGGGGCTGGGTCAGCGTTGCGTGGGATGATGGCGGGGCAGCGCCTGGGAGCCCTTCCCGCGCCCCGCCTGCTGAGCCAGGGGTGGGGGCTGCTCCCTCCGCAGCAGGAGAACGTGATCCAGACGATGGAGCTCCGTAACTACTTCTCCCTGTACTGCCTGCACCAGGAGACGCAGCTGGTCCACGTCTACCTGCCGCTCACCTCCCACATCCTCGGCGCCTTCGTCAACTCCCAGATCCAAGGCCACAAGGAGGTGGGTGCCCCAGGCCCGCGGGTCCGGGCCAGCTTCCCTCCCGCAGCCTTCCCGCAGCTCTGAAGCGTCTCGTGGGAGACGGGGCGGGGGGCGCGCGGGACTCAGCACGGTTCTCGCCCGGATCTCGTGTCCCGGGAGCCCATGATGAAGGTGGCGTCGCCCTGGTTCCTGGGGGAGGGCTGTGCGCGCGAGAGCAGAGCAGGCCCGGGAGGAGGGGTGCCCTGGCTTCTGGAGGAGCTCAGAGGTCGAGGCAAAGCACGTAGACCCCCGGGCCAGAGCGCAGAGACGTGGGGTGTCGGTGGCAGGAGGCAGGGGCACCCCGGAGGGGGGTTTTCCTGAAGACGCCGTCAGCTTCCTCCCGAGGGGCCGCCGAGCCCCTGCAGACTGCGGTGACCGCCTGGCCTGAACCCTCCCAGCCACGGGGCTCCGCTCACTCCCCGACACGACCTGGGAGCTGTGTGTCTGAAGGGGCACCGAGGGGACGACCCCTGCCCGGCTCTGCACTGGGCCTCGCCGTCCCCCACTCTCCGCGCCCTGACGTCCTCTCTCCCGGCTCTTTCTTGGCACCCGGGGGCACGGGTACCTCCTGCAAAGGATGCGTCTGCCGGGGCCACATCCAGCTCCTTGATACGTGGGGCGGCGGCTCAGGCTCAGACTTTCCAAACCTCCTGCCAAGGACGTGTCTGCTGGGGGTCCTTGATAGGTGGGGGGTGGCGGCAGCTCGGGCTCAGACCGTCTCCACCGCAAGCCCAGCTGTCCCGCATTCCGCCTCTGCCACAGTTGAGCACCGGCAGCCTTGGCGGGCTGGTTTAACCTTTGCGGCCGGCTTCCCTGCCTGAAACATGGCAGAAAATGCCACCTTCCCTGCCTTCTGAGATCGAATGGGCATTCAGTGGTAAAGGGCTGTGCAGGCGTCACTCTGGGCCAGGCTGTGGCTGTGCTGGGCACACTGCTGGCACCATGGGCCATACTGGCCAGCGGGAGACCGCGAGGGCGGCCCGCCAGAGAGGGATAGAGGCCTGTGTGGAGCCTGGGCACGGCGGTGGCACAGCGGCCTGGCCAGGAGGGTCAGGGGGCTTTAGGTGAGCAGCGCGTGGAGTGACTGCGGCGCTGTAGCTCGGCAAGACCGTGGATGTGGCCCGGCGTGCGGGCACAGAGGGAGGGCGGGGGCTGTGAACCCAGTCGGGAGGCGGCTGGTCCAGAACCAGCTGTGGCGTCACCTGGCGGGTTTCCTCAGTGAGAGGACGTCAGACTGAGCCGCTGGGCCAGGGCTCCGGAATCTGCTTGTAGTGGGACAGCCGGGGGGTCGGGGTGAGTGAGACGGAAACCTCTCCACTTTCTCGAGCTCCTGGGGCCTCAGGACACTGCCCAGCAGCCCCGGGCCGAGGGGGCGTCCTAGCAGGTCTGTTTAGGAGGTGCTTATCCCGGACAGCTGCTCAGCCGTGGTCCGTGCAGATGCGACCATTCTGAGCCTCCCTCGGAGGTTTCTCGTAGTCCCCGGTGCCCCTGGAGTTCTCTGGGGTGCCCTCGGGCCCAGTTTGGGAACCGGGTGCAGCCAGGGCAGCAGGAGGGCGGCCAGGGCGGGGACACCGGGAGGGATGGTGACAAGCACAGGCGGATTTCCCCGCCAAGGCGACGCGCCGGTCCCCAGTTCCGGGACGCGGGGACCAGACTGCGTTCCCAGGGCGGCACTGCTTCCTGTCGTCTTCCGAGCTGGTCTGTCCTGAGTTCCGGTCTCGGACCGCTGCCTCGCTGGCAGGACCCCCTCCTGGGTGCCACGGTGCCCAGGGAGCCCTGGCGGCTGCCGCCCTGCTCCTGTTTGGCTGGATTCTGTTCCTCTGGGGGGCGCTGTGTGGGCTGCAGCCGCCCAGAGGCAGGGGCCCAAGGCTGCCAGTCCTTCGACCGCCTCACCCAGCAGGCCTGTGCCCCTCTGCCGCAAGCGGCAGGGAGGGACTGGCCATGGGACGCCGGGTTCTGGGTCCCTGGCCCAGGCTCGTCCGTGGTGAGGGGCAGGAGGCCAGCCCCCTCCATCTGGCCGCGCAGGGAGGCAGCGCTGCTGCAGGGCGTCCGCCCGTCGCTGGCAGTGCTGGGGCGCGGGCGCGGCGCCCTCACCTGCTGCCCCGTCTCCCCCCAGATGAGTAAGGTGTGGAACGACCTGCAGCCCAAGCTCCACTGCCTCTTCGCTGGACCACACGGTGCCCCGACCCCGCCGAGGTCCCTGCGGGACGGCCCGCCTCCTCACTAGTGCCGGGAGGACGCGGCCACAGCTCCGGCGCCCCCACTAAAACCTCTTTCCCAACAGCGTGTCCCTGTGTGCTTCCCTTCGGATGGCGGCTGTCCCTGTCCCCCCGCCCCCCGTGGAAGAGCCGACTCCCGGGCCTGTGTGGCCGAGGCCCCCTCACCCCCGTGGGGAGCAGGGCGACCCTCTGCCCGTCGGTGCCGAGACGGGGGGGGAGCTGGAGAGCTTTCCTCCCGATTCCCAGCGCCGGGCGGCCAGGACGGTCCTCGCGCAGGAGATGGTGCCTGGGGGCGTGTGCGGGCCAGCGATAGCTCAGCGGGGAGAGGGGGAAAGCCCACGGGGGCAGGGCTGTCCCCACGGCCGGCACGGTGCCATCGCGCCAGGAGGTGGCTGTGTTGTCGGTCAGCAAAACCTTTAGCCTCAGCCCACAGACAGAGCTTGGGGAAGGCGGAGGCCCGAGGGTGATTGGGCACAAGCTCTGGCCAGTGTGCTGGGGCCCTGGTCTTGGGTCTGGGGCAGTGTCCTTGTCCCCCCGCCCCCCCGGCCATGCTCACCCCTGTGCACACACCCACACTCCACCCCGCTGCCACTGCCGCTGCCACTGCCGTTGCCTGCCTGGTGCCTTGGTCTGGAGGACGGAGGTGGGGCCGGGGCACCTGGAGGTTCTTGAGCTGGTGCTTCAGGAAGCGGCTCGCCTGTCCCGAGCATGGCTCCCCGGCCCTGTGGAGGCCACACCGTGAGCCCAGCGGCCGCCGGGCCCGGCTCCAGAGGGGGTCTGGGTTGCTCTGTTAATCGTCTTTGAAACTGACCTCACGTATTTTGGCCACCAGAGCCCGCCTTCCAGCCTCGTGCCCACACTTGCCGCCCCCTTGCTCAGCCTGGGGCTCGGCTCTGGGGGCTGGAGGAGTCCTGCCCTCCGGGAATAGGCGCTGCCCGGGGGCTTGCTCTCCTAGTGATGTCCACACGCTGTGCGCAGGGCCCGGAGGCTCTGGGTGACAGGTGGCTTCCCCGATGCGCTAGCATGTCGTAGCCCAGGGGAACGGGTGTGTCCTTGAGGTCCAGCAAGAACCGGGGCCGGGCCCATCCCACACGTGGCTTCTGCTCGTGCCGGTGGAGCAGCCACGGTGCAGGGAGGCCGGCTGCACCCCAGCCTGAGCCCCCGCCACAGCCGCCATGTGCCTTCCTGCGCCGGGCAGGGTGGGGCGGGCGGGGCCCCCAGAGCAGTGGCCCGTCCCTCTGGGCGGTTTCTGCTTTTGATCTCCTGTAGAGACGGTTCCTAACCACTCTCAGTGGCCCTGTGTTGCCCCGTGGGCAAGGTCCTTCTGGGCACTGTGCTCACTTGAGCTGTAAAGCATGACTGCAGGGTCTCTGCTGCACCCTGGGGGTCTGTCTGAGGGACACAGGCCACAGGGCAGCAGAGGGTGGGCTGTCCCATCCCAGCCCTGCCACATGTGGGCAGCCCCCAGGGCAGGTTAAGGCAGCCCCTCCCCACAGGGGTGGGACTTGCACCTGGTCGCAGCTCCCTGCGTGGGAACGAGCCTGTCCTTGGCTTTAGCGCTTGCTGGGAGAGATGTAAGAAGGCTGTGTCCCCCGTGCCTGTCCGCTGGGGACGCGAGGCACCTTTTCTGCAAAGCTCTTCCTCCGCCTTGAACCTGGGCTGCCGGTGTTTCCCAGGCTTGGGGCTGGTGTTTCCTACTCCGTGTCTGCAGGGCCCTGGAGGCCCAGGGCGCCGCAGCCTGGCCACCGCCGCAGGAAGGGACATCTGACCGCGGCAGCCTGACGGTGGCCCTCTGTGCTGCTCCGGCAGGTCCCCGAGTCCCTGCTCTCCTGTCCTGGGGGCGGCCGAGCACTCCTCGCCACTGCCTCAGCCTGACCTGCGGCGTGGCCCTCAGGTCAGCCGACTGGTGACCCACCGGCTCCGGCTGGCTGAGGTCGGGACGGGTCCCTGTCTGAGGCCTCTCGCTTGCGTTGTGTGAGCCGGTTTGTGTATGAAGCACTTTATGAGGCTGCAGGAATCAGTTTCCACCACACCCGATTAACTGGAATTGTTTACAAATGATTGACATTCCGAGATTTTTATCAGTGAACTTACATGAACAACTATCATTAAACATATTTATAAATGTTGGGTCAAGTTGTGAGTTCTTTGTGGGGGTGACCCCTGCCCCCTTGATACCTGGGGTCAGAAACCCACACGAGACCGGTCTGTCCTCGGGAAGGGAGGGGACTAGGCCACGGCAGCTTGGACCGGGGTTTTAGGCCCTGGCCCTGCCTGTGCCTCACGCTCCCCTTGGGGGCGGGGAGGGCACATCCCCCGCCCGCCCCCGGACCCAGACACACTGGCCTCGGGCACCAGCGGTCCACACCCAGACGTGGGGCAAAACCGCCCCCTGACGCTTTGGGCCTGCATCCCTTCCCCGCCCTGTCTGGCGGTGCTGAGGCCGGGCGGGCGGGTAAGCGGCACTGGAAGCATCTTCCCTTTGCGTCCACTCCCGTGCCAGACACTCTGAGGCCCTGACCCGCGCGGCTCTGCCCTAAACCGTGTCCACCTCGCGGAGCGTGTGGTCCACGATGGTGTCGTGGCCTTGGAACCTGAAGTAGCCGTGGAACTTCTTCCTCTGAAGCAGGAGGGGGAACCAGTAACGGTCATCAGGCCACATGTCACCGAAAGGGATCTGGTCCAGCGGGAACCACTGGGGGCGCATTTCTGTAGCGGGTGAAAAGGGAGTGCCACCAGATTTTTAAATCGCTCGGATTTTCAACTGCCCCCGAGGCCCCCTGCGCTTTTGTGAGGAATTAACGGAGCCGTTGCCTCGACGTGAGGGGTGTTCAACCCTTGTGACTGCATCTCACTCCGAAGCAGGCTGGGGGCTCCGCTTCCGCCCCGGCCCCGGCTCTTCCCCGGCTGAGACTCACCGTCGCTCTCCACGGGCGTCCCCTGGACGCTGTCTGTGCGGAAGATGTGCACGTCCATCAGCTCGGGGTCACCTGCGAACTCGAACACGATCTGGCCCACCTTGTGCAGCACGTCCACGGTCAGACCGCTCTCTTCCTGTAGCTCCCTGGGGGCACAGGGACGGAAGGAGGACGGAGCAGCAAAAGCCGGCACCCGCCCACCCAGAACCCCAGGAGTGGTGCCCGGAGGACAGGGGTCAGGGCTGTGCACGTGTGGCCGAGGGGCTGAGGTCCAAGGTTGCTGCTGGGGGTGCTCCATGGGGCCGCTGTGCCCACGGGATGTCGGGGCGGGGGGAGCCGAAGCCCCCACCTGACTTGCGCCTGTTCTCCCTGTGGCAGCCACATGTGTCAGTGCTGCCCTGGGCCCGAGCTGGAGTCCTGTCCAAAGTATCACTTCCTCCGACCTGGGCTCTGAGAGCTTGGCATCCAGCCCAGGCTTCTGTCTAAACTTCTGCTCCACCAAGGGGGGCCCGGCCTGGCCTGGCCTGACCACCTCACCCACAGTTGATCATGGGGGTTGATCTGTCCCCTCTCCAGGACCCCTGTTCTGTCGCGCTTGGAGAAGGGGGTTGGGGCCGACGTCCCCACCTGAGTGCACAAATGCCGATTCTCGATTCAAGAAGAGAAGCTGGACGCCCCAGAGCACTCAGAGGCCGTGGCCTATTTAATGGTACCTCCCCGGGTTACTGATTCACTGCAGACAACCCAGCAGATACACGGGCACTCTTCACCCAGCAAGAACTCTGGTGGCCACTGCAGCTGCCCCCGTGAGTCCTCCTCTGTGCAGACTTTTTAAAAACGGAGGACACGGAGTTCCTATCATGGCATGGCAGCAAGGAACCCAACTAGTCTCCATGAGGAGGCAGGTTCAATTCCTGGCCTTGCTCAGTGGGTTAAGGATCCAGTGTTGCTGTGAGCTGTGGTGTAGCTCGCAGATGTGGCTCGGATCCCACGTTGCTGTGGCTGTGGGGTAGGCCAGCGGCTACAGCTCCGATTCGACCCCTAGCCTGGGAACCTCCATGTGCTGAGGGTGCGGCCCTGAGAAGACAAAATCAATCAATAAAAATAAAAATGGTGGACACAACACGCGTATTTGTACCTGTGCTTCTCACACAACACTGCAGGGTGACCTACGGCTCAAGGAATTCAACCGGCTTCCTGCCTGTTCTGTTTCACAGAGTGAAAGTCCCACCTTGCTCATCACAAAACCCACCAACAGGCCTTCTCACACCCACCCCCGGCTGCTCAGTGCTCTGAGGACGCTTCTCCATCGAGCCGCTCGGCAAGCACTTGCTGGAAGGTCAGCTGTGGCCGGGACTCTGGGGACCCATGAGCCCTGCAACTGTGAAGCTCAGCGCCTGTGTCTCCTTTAGAGTTTCTCACTTCCCTGCTGCCCTGAATTAGTTGCTGCTGCCGTAAAAATGCTCTGACTGGAGTTCCCGTCATGGCGCAGTGGTTAATGAATCTGACTAGGAACCATGAGGTTGCGGGTTCGATCCCTGGCCTGGCTCGCTTAACCCAGTGGGTTAAGGATCCGGGGTTGCCGTGACCTGTGGTGTAGGTCACAGGCTCGGCTCGTATCCCACGTTGCTGTGGCTGTGGTGTAGGCCGGCAGCTGCAGCTCCGATTCAACCCCTAGCCTGGGAACCTCCATATGCCGCGGGAGCGGCCCAGGAAACAGCAAAAAGACAAAAAAAAAAAAAAAGTTCTGTCTTTGGCCTTTCAGAGTTGTGGGTTAAAAAAGACTTTTTGAAGCTCTGATCTCCAAGTTACGTGGGAGCACAGTGCATCACGACTTCCTGTGCCCCTGCGCAGGGGTCAGGAAACACCACACCCGAAGCAGAGGCCTTGGGTGAGCTGGTCTCACTACACGGCGCCTTCCTGGGCTCGGCCCTGCCCTGCCCTTCGCGGGCGGCCTGCAGAGGAACTGCGACGTCCGCTGCCGTGGAGATGCAGCCCGAGCGATGCTCTGGGAGCTGGGGGGTTAATTAAGATCCGACACGACCAAAAAAAGGAGAAAGTGTGTTTTCACTGGGCAGGGGCATGTGTGCAGACGGCTCCCCAGTTAAACGTTGTCATGCAGGCCCGCGGGGGGCCTCCCCGCCGCTCCGGCAGCCGGCTGGCGGGTCTCGTTTTTAAAAACCTCACCTCCTGATGTCATGTTTTGACTAATTTTGGCTCATCTTCCCTGAGTCCATGGCAGTGCATGAAACAAACACCACTAATTCCTCGGTGGCAGAGCCGAGGCTCCGTTTCGCAGGCTGGGCCGATCAGGGGGCCGGAGTCGACACTGTCGTGCTCATGTGCCTCAGTGCAGCCCTGGGATGGTCCCCCGAGGGCAGGGTAACACCCGGAACAGAACCTCGGCAGCCAAGCGAGCCGGTGGGAGTCGGGAGGTGACGAGGGGCCCTTCCGCCGTTGTTCCTCCCGGGGGCCTTCCAGAGCTCCCGGAGCACGTCTGCGTCCTCAGAGGTGGGTGAGCCCCACACACCCAAAGCCCAAACCCGAGTGTGAGGCCCCCCACGCCCCCGAGAAGAGAACGCATCGTCCTTGGTGCTCTGATGGCTCCCCCAGGGCGTCAGGCACAGAGGAAGGGACAGCCACTGAGCCTGCAGGTGAGTGAGGGGGGCCCAGAGTGCAGTGGGGAAGGTGCGCCAGACACCCCCGAGGCTGCCGTGGCCTCCCACAGCAGAAGCGGGGCAGCCGCGGCCCAGGGCCAAAGGGGCAGCTCTGGGGCTGAAGGCAGAGCCAAGCCCAAGGTGGATGAGAATGTGCCACCCGTCCTGCCTCCTTGCCCATGGGACACCACAGTCCCTTGTCAGAGGATGTCCTGCCACTTGGCTCCATCCTAAGCTCTGTACTGGGAGCCCTGGGCGAGGTGTGGGGTCCTGGCGAGCAGCGTGGTGCTGACCTGCAGGCCTAGGTGCCAGCGTGGGGCCACACGGTCCCCAAGGAGAGTGGTCTAACTCAGGCGGGCGGTGTGGGCCCTGGACGCTGGGCTTCTGACCGCCATCTCAGGCTGACCTGCCTTAATGAAGGTCGTCTGGGGGGTGAGTGAGTGTGGCAACCACTGCCCGTGGCCTCGGGAGGGTGTTCCCGGCAGGGGGCAGGGGAGACCCTGCCTGCGGGGCCAGGTATATGCCCTCGTGCACTCGCAGGTGCCGAAAGAGAGCATGGCCCTTAGGTGTGTACGTGTGTGCACGTGTGCAGAGTGAGAAGAGTGCCAGCAATGATCCGAGGGCTGGGAGGAGGAATGTGGCTCATCCTGAAATAAGGGACCTGCGCTACCAGAGACACAGCACAGTCTCATTGCGAGTGGACTTAGAGTGACTGTAAATGCAAGTAGTAAAAATGGCAAAAGTACAACTGATACGCCAAAAAAGAAGAAAACGTTTTAAAATACTCAAACCCCCAAAGAGGAGAACACGAAAGCAGGCAAAAAAAGCCAGAACAAAACAAAGCAAAAAACCAAAAAACCAGGACAGCAAATAGAAAACAGTAAGGGTTAGGAGTTCCTGTTGTGGCGCAGCTGAAACACATCCTCTGGTATCCACGAGGATGTGGGTTCGATCCCTGGCCTCACTCAGTGGGTCGGGGATCCAGTGTTGCTTTGTGCTGTGGAGTAGGTCGCAGACACAGCTCAGATCCTGCGCTGCAGTGGCTGTAGCTCTGATTCGACTCCTAGCCCGGGAACTTCCATATGCTTCGAGTGTGGCCCTAAAAAGCAAAACAAAAAAGAAAACAGTGGGGATTGGAGTTCCTGCTGTGACGCAGTGGAAACGAATCTGACTAGGATCATGAGGTTTCGGGTTCGATCCCTAGCCTCGCTCCGTGAGTTAAGGATCTGGTGCTGCTGTGAGCTGTGCTGTAGGTTGCGGGTGTGGCTCGGATCTGATGTTGCTGAGGCTGTGGTGGAGGCCGGCAGCTGTAGCTCCGATTGGACCCTTAGCCTGGGAACCTCCATGTGCCATAGGTGTGGCCCTGAAAAGCAAAAAAAAAAAACGGTACAGACTATGGCAGATGTTAACTATATGAAGAGTCACTTTCTCCAATTAAAACACATTGTCAGAGGGGATCAGAACAGAACCCAACTGTATGCTGTCCGTAAGAAATTCACTTCAGACATAAGAGTTAAAAGCATAAAGATTTAAAAATATCCACTAAAATATACCAGGCTAACGGTCAAAAGAAAGCAGGAGTAGCTGTATGAACTTCCGACAGAGCAGATCCCAGAGCAAGCAAGTTATCAGAGATAAAGAGGGGCTTCAGTGACACCAGTTCTCCCGCATGATCTCAACGTGTGTGAGCCCCCAAAGAGCACCGAAATGTCAGGCAGAAATTAATAGTAACTTCCAGGAAAAAGAGATGGAGCGTTTAAGCTGAAAATCAGCAAGGACATGGTGAAAGGTGTAAAGAACTTGAAATCGGTAGGAAAAAGGCAACCCAATTAACAAAATGGGCAGAAGACTTGGGCAGACCCTTTGCAGAAAAGGACCTCTGAGGGGCCCACAGACACTGAGCAGCTGCTCAACCTCACTGGTCACCGGGCAAACAAACTGACACCTCAGCGAGGGGCCGTCACACCCACCGGAATGGCTAAAAGGAAAAGGGTACATGGTGCCAAGCGCTGCCGAAGTCTAGGAGGGGGCAGAGCTCAGCCACCACTGCAGGCATTTGAATGAGCACAACTACTGTGGGAAAATGGCAATTTCTTTTTCTGTTTTTTTTTTAAGGGCTGCACCTGTGGCACATGGAGATGCCCAGGCTCGTTCAGAGCTGCAGCTGCCAGTCTACACCACAGCCACAGCGACGCCAGATCCGAGCTGTGTCTGCGACCTACACCACAGCTCATGGCAACGCCAGATTCCCGACCCACTGAGCGAGGCCAGCGATCAAACCTGCATCCTTATGGATACTAGTGGGGTTCATTTCTGCTTCGCCGCAACAGGAAGTCCCTGTTTGGCAATTTCTGCTAAGGCCCAACATCTCTCATTCTCCTCGGAGGGGAGCATCCGCCAGGAAAGACCAGCAAGTACCATCTATAGCTGCAGCTCCAACCAAGAAACAGCCCAAATGCTGGGCTGTGGTGGGCAAGCCGCAGGTGCTCTCCGCCTGGAACACTCTGCAGATTGATGCCGAGAAGCCCAGGGGAAAGGGCACAGCCTGCACGGCTCCCTCCACACCGTATTTCAGAACAAGCCACACCACCATCCACGACAGAAGCCAGGGAGCAGCGTCCACTCTCCAGTCCTGCTTATTTCTTTGTTGGTCTTTTGTCCTTGTAGGGCCATACCTGCGGCATATGGAGGTTTCCGGGCTAGGGGTCCAATTGGAGCTACAGCTGCCGGCCTACATCACAGCCACAGCCACGCCGGATCCTTAACCCACTGAGTGAGGCCAGGGGTCGAACCTGCAACCTCATGGTCCCTAGCTGGGTTCATTTCCGCTGCACCACAACAGGAACTCCCAGTCCCACTTCTTGATCTACACACCTGTGTAAATGATGGACCCATTTCTTAGAAATTCCCTGGAGACGAGCATTTTCCTACATGGGCTTTATCCTTCTGTACAAACATGACAAAAAAAAGTCTTCCCTCTCGGCCTCACAACAGACAGAGGGCGTGGTTCAGTGGGATCAGAAAGGTGGGAGTTCAGGAAAGGAGTCTGTGGGCGAGGGGGGAGCAGCGGCCAAGGAGCCAGGACGAGCGGGTGGGCAAATCAGCACGGGAGGGGCGGGGCTGGACCCGGCAGGTGGATGACGGTGGGTGACGCAGGCAGTTGGATTTATCCACACGAGACTGGGGGAGGGGGTGGGCAGGAAGGCAAAGAGGCTGAGGTCTGGAGGGCCGAGTGGCCGCAGGCACACAGCGCAGTCTCTCTGGGCTTCAGTTCTTCCCCATGTGAAAGTGGCCGCATCGAGGATGAACTGAGACGGCGCAAAAGGGCCCAGACACAGTCGTCATCAGCTGCCCTGAACAAACGGGGTCACTGGCCAGCCCCTTGGTTAGGAAGGAAGCTGGGACTTTTCAACGTAAGCCGCCCGCAGACAGCTGCCCAAATATGTCCGAAAGCCACCACCACACAGCGGCAGCCCGCGGGCACTCCACGTGGACCAGAGGCTGGGCCTTTATTTTCTCACTTAATGAAAGGGGCAGGTACTGTTATTATCCCCACTTTGCAGATGAAGAAACTGAGCCTCAAGGGTTCAGTACCTGCTCCAGGTCACCTGGTTCTAAGTGGACCAATCAGGGGCCTGGCTCTATGGCCCCCGCGGACGCTGGCTCTGGGGTCGGGCCTGCCCCTCCCCTCACCTCTTGGCCGCATCCTCGATGGTCTCTCCTTCTTGAACTTTGCCCCCGAAGCCGTTCCAGCGGCCGGCCCCGAAGCCTCGTTTCTTCATGCCCAGGAGGACTCGCTGAGGCTGCAGCACCAGGACCAAGGTGTAGAGCCTCGAGGCGCCCATGGTGCCCTGGAGTCCTGAGGAAGGCAGGGGACTGTGTCAGCTGGAGGTGGGTGTGGATGGGGCCCGGTGGCCAGGGGCCGGCTGGATGGAAAAGTGCTCTGGAAGGCAGGCAGGTCCTCTGGCGTAGAAAGGGCCTGGCCCCGGGAACCCAGTGCCCAGGCCCTTCGCTCCTGGAACTGACACAGCAGGTCAGGGGACGGCCACAGCCTCACTTCCCCACTCCTTAGCACAGGGCTGTGCTTGTTCCTGTGTCCAGCCCACGGGGCCACCTTGGCACCTGGGGAACCACGCAGTCTATCCACTGGTTCTTGTGTCCTGCTTTTGGGCTTGGCCTTTTCATCACATGGCCTTCTTCTGGCCCAGTGGGTTCTGGGTTCTGCCTCTGCAAGAACAGACTGCCGGATGTGCAGGAAATGCATGTATCCTGTCGGTGGAGAGTCCACCCAGGGAGGCCTGGCTAGCGCCCTCTGGCCACAGGTGTTCACTCTCTGCTCACAACTGTTGCTACTCCGGGACCTGGCACTCAGGGAGGGCACTGGAACCACAAGGGCCCCCATCCCTGCTTGAATGGGTGTGCGTGGTCCAGAGGCAGACTCTGAGGGTGACGTCTGCTCACTGCTGGAGACATGCTGCAGAACCAGGACCACGTTCCCTGTGGATCCATCCCATCCGAGGCTAGGGCCCACTGGACAAGAGGCAGGATCCCGGGAAGTTACAGTGTCTGACACAAGGGACCTAGGGGTGAGCTGGGTCCTGGTGGTGGAGGTAGGCCAGGCAGGAGAACTGGGTCTCTGAGCCTCCCTTCAGGGCTGCGTCCTTTGTCCTGCCGCCAACCCATTCCCATCCAAAGCCCTGTCTTCCTAAGTTTACTGTGGATAAGGACGATGAGGATACTAGGAATGTCAGCTGTCCATTACTGAGTACGGATTACATACTTTCCAAAAGTTATCCCGTGTGATAGACCCAACAGTTCCGTGAGCTAAGACTCGCCTTCCAGCTTAGGAAAGCGGAGCTCAGAGAGGCTAATTCTGACCCCAAATCAAACACCAGACCCAGTACCCAGACTGGGTCTACCGGACGCTGGCACGATAATCAGACGGGGAGCCTAGCTAAGGGCAGGGCTGCGCGGCCCCGCGTGTCAGCCGTCCGGCCAGGCCCGGTACCAGGGTTCAAAGGGGCGCTATTGAGAGGGCGCCAGGCTCGCGCTCCCACATCTGGGACCCTGGGGAACGCAGGTTCCAGCCGCACCCCCGGGGCGCTCCGCGCAGGCCCGAGCCCATCTCCTGCGGCCTCGCCCCGGGCTCACCTGCTCTCGCGCCGCAGGGCTCACCGCGTCCCGAGTCCCGCGCGCCTTCCGAACGCGCGCGCCGCTTCCGGGGGCGTGGCCTCGGGCCGGAAGCGAGACCGGCACTTCCGGCGGCGGCGACGGGAGCGGCGTCTGCGCTCATGGCGGGGTGAGAACCCTGCGGTGGGTGGGCGCGGCGGCGGGCGCTCGGCCGGCGTCTTTGGAGGGCTTACAGCAGGCGTGCGGGAGGCAGAGTGGCCGGGGCCTGCTCCAGGGTTCCAGCCCGAAACGGGGCGCAGAGCCCAGCTCGTCCTGGCCCGGACACGGTGGGCCCCCGCGAGGCGACGGGGAGACCGGCCGTCGCCGAGCACATTGTAGGCGGAGGGTCCGGCCTAGCGACGGGCGGGCACTTGGCTGGAAAGGGCCTCGGAAAGAGGAGGCGGCAGGTGCGGCGCCCACGGCAGGTGGCGGGGAAGCCCGTGTCACAGAGAGGCGAGGCCGATGCGGTCGGGTGGACGGGGGTGTGTAGCCCCGCTCTCCGCCCCTCCGCTGTCTTGGAATTAGTTCTGGCGCCTAGGACACTCTGCCCTTTTTCCTTGAGACTCCCTATGCTTTTTGCTCAATGTTTGCTGTAAATTGTCAGCCTTTGTTTTGCCTCCAGTTTATTTCCAATGTCTTGCATCATCTTCAGCATCATCAGTCTGAAGTCTTTTTCCTGGAAGCTGATATCTCCAGATCACTTAGCTGTTTTTCTGGGTTTTTTTTCTTGCTCCCTTATCTGAGTTACACTTCTCTGCCTTTTCATTTTTATAGGTTTTTGGTGTAGTCTCCTTTTTGCAGACAATAGAGTTAGAGCCTCTCTTACTTCTGATGCTTGATCCCCAGATGCTGAAGCTGGTATGGAGACTTCCTAGGCTTTTTGAAGGCAGCCATTCCCAAGTTATTATCTCCAGGTCTTGTCATGGGGCTAATGACTGTCTTTTTCATCAGAAGAAAGGATGTAAAGTTGATTTGTAGGGCTGTTCTGAGAATTAAATGGAGGTGTATGTAACTCATGTTTATGTCACCAAAATAAACTTGGGCTGGCCAACCTGCTGACTCCTAAATGAAGCAGGACCTTCCCAGACTAGGACGCCGCCCCCTCCATATCCTCCGCCTGCATTTTGTCTGTAGGAAAACTGTAGTCAGAGAATACACTTAATCAGACGAGTGAGAAAATGCAGAAAGAAAACAGTCAAACCGGAAAAAAAAAGTTTAACCATGAAACAAACTCAAGAGTCTTGAGCTCCTCCTCAAGGGTTGTAGATACCATTCTGAGCCATGTCCTTTGAGTTGCGTTGCAGATACTGAAGCCCCACCAGGTGAAAGAAGTTAACCGCATATGCTGCCTGCAAGCACGGAGACCCCAGGCCACTTGGAGCTGGAAGATCCATGATATTGATTTCCGGTTCCCTCATCACCGTTCAGAAGAGTGTCCATGAGCTGATCACGTACCCCACAACCCCCCTCAAAAGACCCCTCACTTATCCCTGAAAGCCTTTGGGGAGCTCAGGTCTTTTAAGCGCTAGCTGCTCAGAACTCCTTGCTTGGTTTCCTGCAGTAAACAGGGCACTTTCCTTCACCACAGCCTGGCGTGGGTAGATTGGCTTTACTGTGCATGGACACGTGGGCCCACTTTTGGTTCAATAACAACAGGGAAAGGTTTTTTTGTTTTTTGTGTTTTTTTTTTTTGTCTTTTTGAGGGCTGCACCCGCAGCATATGGAGGTTCCCAGGCTAGGGGTCTATTGGAACTGTTGCTGCTGGCCTGTGCCAGAGCCTCAGCAGTGCCAGATCCGAGCCGTGTCTGCAACCTACACCACAACTCACTGCAACGCTGGATCCTTAACCCACTGAGCAAGGCCAGGGATCGAACCTGCAACCTCATGGTTCCTAGTCAGACTTGTTTCTGCTGCGCCATGACAGGAACTCCGGGAGAGGTTTTTAAAGACAGAAATGAGGGCCAGGGTTGGACATTCTTCTGATTGGTTGATGGTGAGTCATCCGGGGGCCACATCATTGACTTTGTGGTTCTAACTGGTCTGTGGGCAGCATGCAGGTAACGTCTTCCTCCTGGTGGGGTCTCAGTATCTGCAAAACAACTCTGAGGACGTGGCTCAGGATATTACCCGTATCCCTTGAGGAGGAAGGAAAGGTCCTTCTTGATTTTGTTTAATGGCTAAATGATTATTTTTTTTCTTGCCTGACTGTTTTCCTTTCTTTCTGCATTTTCTCACTTCTCCAGTTAAATTTACCCTCTGAAACTTGGGGAAGACTTAGGAGGCTAAAGTTTTTCTACAAACAAGAGGCAGGTGGAGGCCATGGGGGTGGCGGTTTGTTCCGGAAGGCCCCCTAGGGACCTGTTCAGTTACAGTGGCCGTTGATAAACTGTTAAACATCCCACGTTTCCAAAGAGACTTGGAAATTGCCCTTCAGTTAGACACAGGTTGAGTTCAATTTTATTAAGAAATGTGACAGGCTGGGCAGACCCCATACTAGCCACTAAAGCCCACTAGCCACAGTACCTCAGTAAGGCGAGGACCTGGCCTCCTGATGTTTTCTTCAAGTCTCTCAAAGCCCAATGAAAGCTTGCACCAGGTGGGGACTTCCCATCGTGGCGCAGTGGTTAACGAATCTGACTAGGAACCATGAGGTGGCGGGTTCGATCCCTGGCCTTGCTTAGTGGGTTAAGGATCCGGTGTTGTGGTGTGGGTTGCAGACGTGGCTTGGGTCCTGCGTGGCTGTGGCTGTGGTGTAGGCCGGCAGCTACAACTCCGATTGGACCCCTTGCCTGGGAACCTCCATGTGCTGCAGGAGCGGCTCTAGGAAAGGTAAAAAGACAAAAAAAAAAAAAAGAAAGAAAGGAAATTTGCATCAGGTGAGAGAGCATACCAGTTCCGTTAATTTTACCAGTATCCTTAGCTAGTAATGGAAACGTTTTTGTTGACATCCGCAAAGGGACTGTCAGTGGTTTGCGTTTTCCCTCTGAAGACAGCTTCAGGAGAGAAAACACACGTTTCGACAGAGGGGGAGAGGCCTGCTGTATGAGTTTGCTCCGGCAGCTGTCCTCGAGCTCCCAGGATGGGCGGCTTCAAGAGCAGAACCTCGCTGGCTCGCTGTCTGGAGCTGGGACATCCGAAAGCACGTCCGGAGGGCGGTTTCTCTCGAGGCCCCACTCCTTGATGTGTAGCCGCTGTCTTCTCCCCTGTCCTCACGTGGTCCTTCCTGTGAATGTCCGTAAGGACACTGGTCGTGACGGGCGAGATCCTGGCCGTGTGACTCGTTTTACCTTAACTGCGTCATTAAAGACGCGCACCTGGAGGGACTGGGGTTTAGGGCTTTACCACGTAGACTTTGGGGGGATACGGTTCAGCCCGTGCCACCTTCTTGCCGGCTGGTAGTCTTGTCTCGTCACCCCCCTTCTAGGGCCTAGAGTCCCCTCTGAAAACGGGCGCGTTGAGGCGGGGGCCGCACCCAGCTTGTGCCTGCCGGTCCGTGCCGTGCCAGCCTGCTTGCTCCGTCTTCCTCTGCAGGTCCTGGAAGCCGGCCTGGGCTTCTCTTCGGCTTCAAAGGTTCCACACGGCTGGGCGCTGCCGAAAGGGCCGGACCGCTGCGGAGCACCTGTGGCTGGCGCGACATCTGAAGGACCCGTTTGTGAAGGCTTCAAAGGTGGAAAGCTACCGGTGTCGCAGTGCCTTCAAGCTCCTGGAGGTGGACGAGCGGCACCGGATCCTGCGGCCCGGCCTGCGGGTGTTAGACTGTGGGGCCGCCCCCGGCGCGTGGAGCCAGGTGGCTGTGCAGAGGGTCAACGCTGTGGGCACAGGTGGGGCCGCCAGGCCGCTCGTGGGGCCTTCTGCCACCATGGTGTGGACGCGGCCCGCGGCCAGGCGCTGCGGAGCTGCGGAGCTGCTTTGTGGAGGCACGTGCTTCTGAGTGGTTTCTTGGCAGGAGTGATACGAACACGACACTGACTCGTCACACTGACAGGCCAGGTAGAAAGGGGTAGGGCAAGGAAGTTGGCCTCGGCCCACACCGCGGGAATGTGTCCAGTGGGTGGCTCGTTTGGGGCCTCGGCGGAGCTGTGCTTTTTGCCTGCTGATGTCCTGATGCTGACAGCTTCCTGACCGTACAGCCGGATCAGCCCCGGGGGTTTGCAAGTCCTGGGCCTTGAAGCTCTGGCTTTCCTGGAGATGCTGCCCAGGGGAAGCCCTGGAGGCCAGGGCTCTGTAGTCTCCACTTTAGCTCAGCCCAAGGCACTTGGCTTCTGTGTTTTAAATTTGGGTTTGTTTTTTTTTTTTGCTTTTTAAGGCTGCACTTGTGGCATGTGGATGTTCCTAGTTCGTATTTCCTGCTGTAAAGTCCGAGGGTACTGCAGGGTGTGGCATTATGACATAGGTGACATTTCACAAAGTTCTCTCTCACACACCTCAGAATGGGGACATTTGAGCCCATGTTCCTGCCGTGACCTGTGGCGTAGGTCGCAGATGTGGCTCTGATCCCACGTCATTGTGGCTGTGGCGTAGGCCGGCGGCTGTCGTGCTGATAGAACCCGTCGCCTGGGAACCACCATGTGGCACGGGTGCGGCCCTAAAAAGACAAAAAGATCAAACAAACAAACAAACAAAGAAAACACAGGTGGAGAGGTTGGGGCGAGAGAGGTCCCACCTTCCGGGCTGAAAACCAGAGCTTTGGCCTTTGAAGGAGAGGCTCCCTGCGGGATACTTGACTTCCAGTCTTATTTATTTATTTTACGGCCGCACCCGCGGCACATGGAAGGTCCCAGGCTAGGGACTGAATCTCAGCCACAGCTGCAGCCTGCACTGCAGCTACAGCAATGCCAGACCCTTTAACCCATTGCGTGGGGTTGGGGATCTAACCTGCACCTTCACAGCGCTCCAGACTGCTGCAGTTGGATTCTTAACTCACTGTACCACAGGGGAACTCCTCTTTATTTATGCACGCGCCCCCGCGGCCTGGTGGGTTTGACCCACGCCACTGCAGCAACCTGAGCCGCAGCAGGAACACCGCCAGACCCTTTTAACTGCTAGGGCACCAGGGAACTTCTCCAGTCTTTAGCGATAAAACACCCTGCCCCTTGCCCTTGGAGCAGCCTTTTGGCTAAGCAGACTGAGCTCTGAGGCTGCAGCTGTGCCCTTCATGTATGCACCCAGGCCCCGATCAGCAGAGCAGAGCAGGGAGGGGGTGCTTTCAACGCGAGTGCTGCGTGAGGAAGGGTGGTGGAGGCTGTGGACGGCAGCCACACAGGCAGGAAGTCCTGTTTCGGGTAAGGCCACACAGCGACATGTTTTTATTTCACAGTTGGTATCACTCAAATACAGGCAAGGTGTCAGTTTTGTGTGTGTGTGTGTGTGTGTGTGTGTTGTCTTTTTAGGGCTGCACTTGCGGCATGTGGAGGTTCCCAGGCTACGGATCGAATTGGAGCTGGAGCTGTGGGCCTACACCACAGGCACAGCCACAGCAATACCAGATCCGAGCCGGGTCTGTGACCTACCCCACAGCTCATGGCAATGCCGGATCCTTAACCCACTGAGCGAGGCCAGGGATCGAACCTGCGTCCTCATGGATACAGTTAGATTCGTTTCTGCTGCGCCAGGACGGGAACTCCCCAGTTTTTTTACCTTATTTTGCGTCTGTCCATTTCCCCATCTCTTGGCTTGTTTTGAGTAGTTCCTACATTGAAGGAAATTGGAGAAGCTGCAGAATGGATTTGTTGATACGGTCCAGGGGCATCTTCTATTCGAGCATGTCATTATGTTTCAGTTTAATCCAAAAGACCACCCAGAGAGAAGAATCCTCAGGGCGTGAAATGCAGTTGGAGGTGGAGGTTGCAGGTCTGGGAGGTGGCTCTTCCTCTCTGGGCTTCGGCTGCCTCAGAGGTAGCGGGAAGGACCCCTGCCCCCATGGGTTGTCGCAGGACGTGTGGAGAGCTGGGGAGCGGGAAGAGGCCCCGGGCTGCGTGTTTGCGCGCTGGCTCTTCCTTGGTCCTGCCTTTACCTCTGTTCGACTGTTTTGTTGCGGGGAGATGGCGGGCGTAAGTCAGTGCACTCACCGTTTCTTCCTCAGATGCCACGGCTCCTGTTGGCTTTGTGCTCGGGGTAGATCTTCTTCACATCCTCCCCTTGGAAGGAGCCACTTTTCTGTGCCCTGCTGATGTGACCGACCCAAGAACCTTCCAGAGAATCCGGGACCTGCTTCCCGGTGGGAAAGCGGATGTGATTCTGAGTGACATGGCACCCAACGCCACTGGGATCCGGGGCCTGGACCACGACAGGCTCATCAGCCTGTGCCTGTCCCTGCTGGACATGGCCCCAGATGTCCTCCACCCCGGGGGGGCGTTCCTTTGTAAAATCTGGGCTGGAAGTCAGAGCCATCGGTTGCAGAAGAGACTGACGGAGGCATTCCAGAACGCCAGGACTGTAAAACCCGCAGCCAGCAGGAAGGAGTCATCAGAGCTGTACCTCTTGGCCACACAGTACCAGGGAGGGA
Source organism: Phacochoerus africanus (assembly GCF_016906955.1). NCBI lineage: Eukaryota > Metazoa > Chordata > Mammalia > Artiodactyla > Suidae > Phacochoerus > Phacochoerus africanus. The sequence continues at coordinate 3,288,945 of NC_062548.1, read as the reverse complement.
GGAGGGGAGCGCTGTGAAGGACCGGGTGTCTTCTCCTGTCCCTGGCTCCTCCTCACTGCAAATGCAGCCTGAGCTCTTCCCTGGCGTGGGGCTGGGGAGACCCGAGGTTGGTCTGGGCTGCAGCAGGCAGGACACATGGGGGACCTTTTTTCCTAAGGGAGGGGCAAAGATAAAAAGATGAAAAGGCCTACTGGGGGGAGGACAGAAGCAGTGGGAGGCAGAGAAACACAGACACCTTTACATAACGTTCTCCTCTTACCTGCTGTGACTGAGCGTGTTACGGAGAAACAGGCTTCCATCCTCCCTCCAAGAACAGCCGCAGTTTCCAGGTGCTGTTTTGGCTATCCAGCGTAATGTAGACAAACGTGAAACTTCAGTCTGGGGATTTTTTCCCATCTCTCGGGTGAATGATCTGGAAATACATCCATTCTTGAAGCAGTGACGAGTTCCCAGGACAAGCAGAGAAGACGTTTGGTATGAATTATGCATGGGGTGGCTGTGCTTTGCTTTTTCACTGGCAAATGTTGCTGTAATATTCCAGGCTCCAAAGACTTAAAGGTCGTTGCCAAAGCAAGCAGCGACGTGGTGTGTTCCCTTATCTCCGTTCCCCCTTTCCAGGATTGTGATGTGACTCTGTAAGGTCATATAGGTTGTAAAAGGAGTGTCTGTGTTTTTAAGTTTTTGTTTTTTGTTTTTTTTTTGATTGGTTTCCTCAAAACCAGTTCCTGGAAATGCTATAAAATTGGGTTGTGATAATTGTACAACTATAAATAATAAAATTCATTGAGTGATAAAAAGTTATTTATTTTTTAAAGTTTTTTAAAAAGAGTATATTGATGGGAGTCCTGTGGTACAGCGGAAAGGAATCTGACTAGTACCCTTGAGGATTCGAGTTCGACCCCGGCCTCGCTCTGGGTGGGGGATCCGGCGTTGCCCTGAGCTGCGGTGTAGGTCACAGATGTGGCTCAGATCCCGAAATGGCGTGGCTGTGGCCTAGGCCAGCTGCTGTAGCTCCTATTCCACTCGTAGCCTGGGGACTTCCATATGCTGCTGGTGGGGCCCTAAAAAAGCCCCCCCCCAAAAGAGTTTATTGACTGTAACGACGATTAAATCCCAAGACTGCTTGGGGAGGGGAGAGGTAGCCAGGAATCTCCATCAGGGTCCTAGGGCTGAGTCCGGATCCCTGAAGGATGCTGCTGGCCAGACTCAAATTTTTCGTTTTGTTTTCGGTTGCAGTCGGCCAGTTAAGACCGGAGAGCCCTCCGTCCTGCCTTCACTATCACATTCTCCGCTTTCCCATCCAGTTCCGTTCTGGCCACACTAACGTGTCTTTTATTCTCTGGAAGAAGGGAATTCGGTGCAGGCCCTCGGGCGCCTAGCTGGCGCGGGAGGCACGCTGCTGGACCCAGGTGGCCGTAATTCGAGGAGGGCCAGGCTGACCATTTCTCCCTGGAGAACTGAGACCCAGACGAGGTCCCCGCGCCCCGACGGCTCCAGCTTAGAAGCGCAGCCTTTTGGGAGGACAGCTTGGTAGAATAGCATTTGGCCTTTTTTCAGAGGGCCTTGTGAAAAGTTAAAACGCATTAACTCAAGCAAATACCGTAGTGGTAAAATTGGGGGAACGGGAGTGCAGGGAAGTTTGGCTCTAAGAGGCCACCGTTGGAGGGTGCTATTCCACACAATACGGTGCAAGGCAGCCGCCAAGTGGAAGCCGACACGCTGGAGGTGGGGGCACCACGAGAGTCCCGCGGGCGGGCCGGCTTTAGTTCCGAGTCCCCTCTTTGCGGCCTCTGCCGGGAGTAGGTAGCTCCGGGGACGGACGCGGAGTCCCCGGGATCTGCAGGCGCGCCGATCCGGAGCCCCTCGGCTGGTCCCGCCCAGGTCTCGCGAGAGCGCAGCCGCACGTCTCGCGATACGTGGGCGCGGGCGTAGAAGAGGGAGATCTGAGCGGCGGCGGCAGCAGCAGCAGCGGCGGCGGCGCCCAGTGGGCTGAGGCGGTGAGGTGGGCGGCTGGGGTGCCCGGCGGGCGCCGCGCTGCGCCAGGCTGAGCCGGCGCGGGGCGGGCGGGGGCGAGGCTGGGGTCCCCGCGGACGCGCCCCTCCGCGCGCTGCTCCGTCCTTCCGAGGCTGGGCGGGCGGGCGTCCCCAACGCGCCTCCTCCGAGAAGGGCCGCTGGGAATGGCCAGGGTCTCGCGGGCCGAGGGGGCGGCCTCGCGGCAGCGGGTCCTTCACCTGCCGAGGCTCGGGAGCCGGCGGCGCTCTCCCCGCTTCCCGCCCGTCCTCGCCGGCGCTCCTTCGCCGGGCAGCGTGGGACTTGCCGCTACTGCATTTGACAGCCAAGGGAACGGTGGGAAGGGGGCAAGCGCCTTGCCCAGGGTCCCACTGCCGGCAGCCCGTGGGAGGCGCGCTCGCGTGCGTTTCGTCTGTGGGGGAAGTTTGGAGAAGGCACCCGGCAGGTGGAGAAGTAGCCGGCCGGCCGGCGAGAGCGCCTGCGGCGGTGTGGAGGGCAGCTGGGCGGTGGGGAGCCCCGTAATTTCTGTCGGCTCCCGCAGCTGTCCTTGGACCAGCAGGGCGGGTGAGAGGCAGGGTGCCCGGGACTCTGAGCTCAGAGTCCGTGGTGAGGGCGCTGGGAGATTTGAGTCGCTTGGATAAAGAGGGTGGCATTTGAGTTGCCGCCTCGTGGGGCAGCGTAGTTCTGGGCAGGTGAAAATGGGTACGTTCTTTTCCTGCTGGTGTATTGCGGGCATCGGGTGTTCCCAGGACTGGCATCTTGAGAAGGGGGCGTGTTGGCAAGATTTACGATCATGGGATGGGAAGAATGGTCTAATCTTGGCAGATGGAAGGATTGGCCTTCCAGAGCAGAGCCCCGTGCCTCGCTCCGCGCGGGCCTGCATCGCTCCGCGAGACGCGCAGCCCCGGGAGCGCCCCTCGCTGGTTTCTCTTCTGACCCATCTTCCACTTGTGGTTTGAAGGAGAGGTGGTGAGAACAGCGGAGTTGTGCCGGGCGTGGAAACCATGGCCTCCAGAAGACAGGCTCTGGGTGCACAAGGCCAGGGTTCTCGTTAAATGGGAAATTCAGGAGCAAACCAAGAGTCTTCTTTTTTGGGGGGGAAGGGGGCTCCAGCGGGGGGAAGGTGTGTTCCCTCTCATACTTAAGGGAAATCAGTGAGAGCTGGCTCTTTTCCTGAAGACAACGCACCTGTAGGAATTCACACCTCTTGGTGCTTCGCTGTGCCTGGGACACTTCCACACCTTCCGGCTGGTAGACCGCGGGGTGTGAGGCCATAATAAGCACAGATTAGGGGGTGCAGGTTCTTTGCTGCTGCTTGTCCTCAGACCTTCATACACTGGCCTGGGGAGTACACTCAGCCTTAGAGCCAGACAGACCAGGGTCTAATCTCAGTTCTGTAACCATTTATTTGTTCTTTTTAGGGCCACCCCTGTGGCAGAGGCATATGGATGTTCCCGGGCTGGAGGTCGAATCAGAGCCGCAGCTGCCAGCCTACGCCACAGCCACAGCAACGCCAGATCCCAGCCCCTTGTTTAACCTACACCACAGCACACGGCAACTCCGGGTCCTTAACCCCGCCCTGATCGAGGCCGGGGCTTGAACCTGCATCCTCATGGACATTAGTCGGGTTCGTTAACCACTGTGCCACGTTGGGAACTCCAGTTCTGTAACTTCTGAGACCTCATCTAATACATGTGTAAAAAGGCCTAATCCGCCTGCCAGTTTTGAAGAGTGCAGTGTCACGTGTTAAATTACAGGTAGCGTGATGGTCGAACTTTGCGGCAGTAGCCGTACCATCTGCCGTTTGGAGACTTTTTTTTGGACCCGGTGATCCTCACAGCTTTAAAGGTGGGAGCCTCAGTTCACAGATGCGGAAACAGGCTCAGGGCGTCCCGGTGCTCAGTGGATGTCAGATGGGTTTCTTTCTGGCGCCTGGCTGAAGGTGGTCGAGACACCCATTAATGTCATTGCTAACCTGTAATTAGCATTGCGGGGGTTGCGCGGGGGTGCCCTCCTGATCGCCACTGTCGTGTGCTTTTTGCTTTTTGTCTTTGCAGGGCCACTCCCGCGGCATATGGAGGTTCCCAGGCTAGGGGTCTCATCGGAGCTGCAGCTGCCGGCCCACAGCACAGCCACAGCAACGCAGGATCCAAGCTGCAGCTGTGACCTGCACTGTCGCTCATGGCAATGCTGGATCCTTAACTCACTGAGCGAGGCCGGGGTTGAACCTATGTCCTCATGGATTCTAGTCGGGTCTGCTACGTCTGAGCCACAGCAGGAACTCCTGTGTTCTTTGCTTCTGATTCCCAGAAGCTAGGCTTTTTGTCAGTGCCTTTCCGGGAGATGTGCTCCCTGACCGCTGGACACCCTGTCCTGAGGGCCGTCTGTCTTTCCAGCTGGTGTGCTCGTCAGCCCTCTGCCGATCAGCAGCTTGCTGGCGTGTTGTCTTTTTATGCCTCCGTTCTTCTCTGAGAAATTGGCAGCATGTACTCCCCGTTAACCTGGAAGACTGTGCTCACGGACCCTGGAATGTGTTAAGGGCTCTGAGAGCGCATCAGGGTGTGGGGCTCCCCGAAGGCGCCCCTGACTGGGCAGCTGCCAGAGCCGATGGTGCGTGGAAAGGCTCCCCGTGACCCTCCCCTTGTTTTCCTCCAGAGGGAGGTGGCCATGGAAGACCTGGGCGAAAACACCACCGTCCTCTCCACCCTGAGGTCCTTGAACAGCTTCATCTCTCAGCGAGTGGAGGGAGGGTCTGGACTGGACGTGTCCGCCCCTGCGCAAGGTTCTCTGCAGATGCAGTACCAGCAGAGCATGCAGGTGAGTGGTCGTGTCCGGCTCGGGGCCTCTAGGCAAGGCCCCCGCCCTGGGTAGGACTGGTGCGCATTCCAGATGGTACGGCCGAGTGGTCCGCGTCCGGCTCGGGGCCTCTAGGCAAGGCCCCCGCCCTGGGTAGGACTGGCTCACGTTCCAGATGGTTCGGCCGAGTGGTCCGCGTCCGGCTCGGGGCCTCTAGGCAAGGCCCCCGCCCTGGGTGGGACTGGCTCACGTTCCTCATAGTCGAGGGGGTTGGTGTTTCGCAGCCTGGAGGCCAGCTGGCCATCTCCCAGTCTCCAGCATGGCTATTCATTGTTTCGGAGGCTAGCTAATGGCCATGGTTCAGGAGCTGTCTGGCTCAGAAGCCTGAAATAACAGCACCCCCCGAGCGGGTCTGGTGTTCACCACTGGACTCACATTAACGCGCTCACAGACACTAAAGGTCGGACTGGAAAGCCAGCCGATTCATTGAGTTGAGGAAGAAAATCCCAGACTGCACGCGGACATGACCTAGGAGCTGTCCAGCCAGCTGCTGGCTCCCTTGACGGTGTGACACGCGCAAGGCTGTGTTGTCAGCACAGGCTCTCCGTCAGCCTGGCAGGGAAGGCAGGGCAGCGAGTGAGGGATGGGCCATGTCCTGTCTCAGCCTGTGGGGGCCGTTGGCACATCTCGGCTTCAGTCCACCAGGGGGTGATTTTGACAGCTTCACTCTGATTTTAGGCCTGTTTCACTTTATTCCAAGCTCTCGGTGACGCTCACTGTAGACACAGCTGTAGAGGCTCAGGTCTCCTGAAGGACTTGAGGTTCCAAAGAGTCGTGGGGTCCGTGCCCGTTGGCGCAGGGATCACCGGCTCCACCCAGGGAAGGGAGTGTGGTACCCGAGCCTTGCTGAGGCCCCGCGATCAGCAGTGTCTCCAGACATTGCCACATGTCCCCGATTGAAACGAGAACGATATTCTGTAGTCCAGTGCTTCTTGGACTTGAATGTGCCTGTTTTAGGTATGGCGCCAGGGAGTGTTCTGATTTCATTCTTTTCCACGTGGCTGTCCAGTTTTCCCAACACCTCTTATTGAACAGGCTGTCTTTTCTCCATCGTATGTTCTTGTGAATGTGCCTCTTTGCAAAGGAAGGGTCTGATTGGTTATCCGTGGCGCAGCCTGAGCTTCTGCATTTCTGTTAAGTGCCCAGGAGCTGTTGTGCTGCTGGATGGACTGTAGGCCATTCGTGGAGCAGTTGGGCTCTCGCCCACCTGAAGAAAAGGCCCTTGCAATCCGCGATTCTGTGATGCTGTTTGCTGTGTCTTGTGAGGCCCTTCAAGGCTTCGGTCCCCCTGTGGGAGGCAGACGTCTCCGATGGGCCCCAAGTGGCCGGCCCCTGGTGGACTGCAGTTTCTTCCACTTAATCAAACACTAACTCGGTGTTGTGGCTGCGGCATCTTGCCGTTGTAACTGACATCTCAGGTCAGTTGACCTTAAGGTGGGGAGAGTTCCTGGGTGGGCCTGACCCAGGCAGGCCAATCTTTTAATTCTGAGTCCAAGACTCAGACAGATGGACGTCAGAGATGAGTCTTTAATTCTGGGTCCAGAGATCAGAGAGAGGTCAGAGATGCAGAGCAGGAGAGGCATGGGAGGGTCTCCCTTGTTGGCCTCGGAAGTGGCAAGGGCTACGTGGCGGGAGGTGGGGGTGGCCTCTGGGAGCCGACGGGCACTGAGGCCTGCCCTTCGGTCGGGACATGCAAGTGTGGAAGAGGCTCCAGAGGACACTGCCTGCTGACTGCGTGGACTGTGGCCTCTCGAGACCCTGGTCAGAGAGGCTGTCTGCGAGGGCCAGGCTTCCTGACCCAGAGAGCCCACAGCCGGTATGTGGGGGTTTAAGCTGCTGAGTCGGTGGTGGTTTGTCACAGAGCGGAGGAAAAGCACACCTGCTTTTCTAAAACAAGCCCAGACGCAGTCATCTGAAAACACACCTTCCTCTTCTGTCCCTTGTCACCTCCTCTTAGCTTGCTGCCTCCTGCACCCACTTCCCACCTCGGGCCAGTGTTCCTCTTCCCCACGGCTGAACCTGGGCCCTGCTGGGGGCAGGTGCTCAGGGAGAGAGTGGTGAGGGAGCCTGTCGCCTGTTTGATGCAGCTACTGAAGCCCTGTCTTTCTTTTGCGTGTGACCTGGTCAGCTGGAGGAGCGAGCAGAGCAGATCCGTTCGAAGTCCCACCTCATCCAGGTGGAGCGGGAGAAAATGCAGATGGAGCTGAGTCACAAGAGGGCTCGAGTGGAGCTGGAGAGGGCGGCCAGTACCAGCGCCAGGAGCTACGAGGTGGGTTCAGGCGGGCCAGCCCCGAGCAAGGGGGTTGTGCACGGTGCCTGCAGGACCCTGGGAAGCAAGAGCCCCGCCAGCCGGGAGCCCAGACGCTCTGCCTCCAGGTCCCAGGGCCAGCCTTCTCAGGCCACCTGCTGAAGTGGGTCAGACTCAGGTGTGCTCTGCGTCCCGGGGAGGGCAGCCAAGGGGTGGCTGCCCCGCATGTCCGCCCCCGGAGGTGCTGGTGGGTGTTCCTCTGCACTGGCTGCCCAGTTGCCCTCTCTCCCCACAAGCACTAGGATGCAGGTCTGCCAGAAAGAGAAGCCCCGTGGCTTGGGGGTGACAGGCTTAGCAAGTCACTGGGTTGTGTGAGGGTCTCGGGTTGAGGCCAGGTTTTGTTCAAGTGGTTATAGGGTCTCAGAGCAAAGAGCCCCCATCTCAGGGGCTGCTTCACGTTGCCCTTGGCTTACCCAGGGCAGGCCCGGAAGGCATAACTCCCCGTTACCCAGAGGAGATGCTGAGTTTTTACTCAGTGCGTACATTCTGTGCTTCCTTTGCTGTGGTGAAGACCTGCAGGTTGCCAGGGTTTCTCAGTAAGTGCCGATGAGTTGTGGAAATGCTGCCAAGTCTCCGGCAGCGCGTGGGACCAGACCGTTTCTGGCCCCTGTGCTTTCCCTGAGGGTGGATCCGGGGAGTCTGGCCCTGTTCTTGCCTTACATGGCACGTTCACACGCTTTCTTCGTCCTGCTCAAAACAACTGTCTTGGAGGGCGTGCTGCTGTTTGGACGCGTTCAAACCCGGTGTGCGGGTCCCTGAATGTGGGCTGTTGTGGGGACTCAGTAGCCCAGAGACTCGGCCTGCAGGTGGGTAGTGCCGCCTGGACGTTGGCCCTGGTGCTGCTCCAGCTGGGCTTCCTCTCTGAGCTGGGCTTTTGCTGGCGTTCTGGGTGGCCCTAGGAGGGACCGTCCTGGGGGAACCCGTGCGGGGTGGGGAAGGAGAGACTGTGTGACTCTCGCAGGCGCTGAGGTGCCCTTATTAGGGGTGGGGGGGCGGCCCCAGGGCCGGCAGCCTGTGGGAATTGTGGTGTGGGCGGCACTGCTGTGGGTGTGGAGCTGTTGCAGTTTCCCTGGGTCCTGCGTCCTTTGGGGACACGGCCTGCCCTGACTGCTCTGCATCTCCAGTGTCCAGAGCAGGCTGTGGACTTGCTGGTGCTGAGATAACGTGGTGAGGGAGGGGTCGCTGCAGGGTCACTGACAGTCTTTGTCGGGGAAAAATCCCCGGGGTTGGTCCTGGGGCCCCTGGCTGAACTTGGGCCTCCCTGTGAGAGGCCTCTCCCGCCACGGACATGGCTGAAGACACCCCTGGGACTGGTGCACCAGCGGTTTTCCCATTGTCCCTTGAGTCTGGGGTCCCTGCGCTGCGTTTTCAGTGTCTGCCAGTTGGGTGGTGTGTGGAGAGGGCAGCTGAGTGGGGTCTCAGCCTTTCTGCCTGGAAATACCTATTGGATGGTGAGACTGGTATCCAGAGTCTGGGGACCTGCCTGCACCGCCCCGTGCGCACTTGGCACTGGCGGCCCAAGCAGAGAGGCTGCATCCTGCCCTGTGATGTGCTGACCAGGTCCCCGCACAGCCACAGCACCTTGCTCCCAGGTTGTGGCAGGACCCTTGGCCTCGAGGGTTCCTAGTTGCTTGGAGGCTGTACTTGAAGCTCCTCAGTCCCTGGAACCCGGATCAGCAGGAGGCCGTGGCCCTGCCGGCGCTTGTGTTGGGCCCCTCCTGGGTGTTGGGCCTGGAGAGGCCTGTGTGCGCCCTGGCTGAGTGAGGCAGGCCCTGCCAGCGCCTGGCAGTCCTTGGCGGGAGCCTCTGCAGCCCAGCTTCCTGCTGAGAGGTCAGCAGAGTTCAGGCTCCACGTACCAGGACCTGCTGCCTTTGCTCCTAGGACTCTGGCTCCCACTTGTCGTCGTCCCTTTGCTTCTGGGCTGAGGGTGAACTCAGTGGCCGACAGTAGACCCTTTGGCCCCAGGGGTCACCGGGTGACATGTCGGGTTCTGTGCCTTCCTTACCAGCGCAAACCGCACTCCCCTCCCCCGGTCCAGGGCGGGGCAGCTCTGAAGGTGTGTGGGAGAGGGGGGCCCGGGGGCAGGTGCCCCTCTCTGCAGACTCACGTCCCCACCTGTCCCTGCTGAGTTGTCTGCTCGCCGGGGGTGGCAGACTTGTAGCGGGGAGCCCAGGTGCATGCAGAAAGCTGCTCGAGCTGCCGAGCTCAGAGGCCTCTTCCCAGGGTGGCATCTGAGTGGGGTTTCTGTCCTCGACGCCTCCCTGCGGGTGGTCACTGTCACCAGTGGTCGGTGACAGCGGGAGTGGTGCTGGCGTGAGCCGTGGTGGTGTGTTGCTGTGGCCGAGCACACGCGCCTCGGAGGGGGTCCCGGCTGCGGCCTGGGGTCAGCCGTGGCCTTGGCTGCTGGCTTACTGGCGGCTCCTCTGTGGGCTCAGTCCTGTCCTGAGGGAGGAGCGGGTGGGGTGGGCTCTCCCTGCTCCGACTCCCTCTCACCGGCCCGTCCTCTTGGCAGCGCGAGGTGGACCGCAACCAGGAGCTCCTGACGCGCATTCGGCAGCTGCAGGAGCGGGAGGCCGAGGCGGAGGAGAAGATGAAGGAGCAGCTGGAGCGCTACCGGCTGTGCCAGCAGAGCCTGGACGCGGCCAGCAGGAAGCTGCGGGAGGAGGAGGACAGCCTGGCCGAAGCCAGCGAGGTGAGCGGCTGCGACCCGACCCGACCCGACCCCCGCGGGTGCGCCCGCCCCCAGGCCCGCTGCTCCGGCCCGGCCCCGAGGGAGCGTCAGTGCTTGATTCTGCTCCCCCCACGCGTGCCTGCGCTTTTTGCATAGCTGTGGTCATGGCGGAGATACCAGTTTTCCATTCTGTGGTTTCCAGTGAGCGAGTTGACACTTCGTTGTCTTTGTGATTATGACTTTCAGTGCTTGACCGATCCATTTTTTTGTCGTTTTCGAAGAATTTTTTTTAAACAGACACCCCCTTTTATAGGCGCATAGATGGTGGATGGGTTCATCCCTTTTGTTTCTGCTGAGTTATCTTATCTGGACAAGTCCCTAGGAAGAGGGTCACGAAAGTACCAGTTTGAATTCTCTCGATGGCTTTTGCCGCCAGGTGCTGGGGTGCACCAGTAGGCGTTGCTGAGGATGCTGGTTTCACCGGAACCTCACCTGTCGCAGATGGTGGTATTTTCTAGAGATTCTCGCGGGTTTTTCCCTTCCAGGACATATAAGTAGGTGCCCCTGGGTTTGCATTTCCTGCATGGTTAGGAAGGTGCGTTCGCATCTGAGAGCATCTGGAACCAGGGCGTAGGTGACCCGTGGTCCCTACTGCTTCTACCAAGTGAAAGTTGTATGAATTTTATTTTATTTTGCTTTTTGGGGCCGCACCTGCGGCATATGGAGGTTCCTGGCTAGGGGTTGAAATGAAGCTGTGCCTGCCAGCCTACACCACAGGCACAGCAGTGTGGGATCCAGGCTGCGTCTGCGACCCACACCTCAGCTCACGGCAATGCTGGATCCTTAACCCAGTGAGCAAGGCCAGGGATCGAACCCACGTCCTCATGGGTGCTAGTCGAGTTCGTTTCTGCTGAGCCGCAGTGGAAATGGCCGGGTTGTGTGCATTTTGGAAAGAGCCCAGGATTGGTGCTGGTGGAGATGGGGCTCCTCGGCCCTTCCCTGTCGCTTTGCTGTGCTGCTCGGAGTCACAGGTGCGCCAGGAAAGAGGGTGAAGTGCTGCCGTGGGGAGTCGGGGCCCTGGGATCCTTGGCATTCTGTCTCCATGAGGCTTTCTCTCCTGGGTCGCTCTTCAGAAGTGGGCCCCCCGGGGCCTCCTGCCTTGGTGGCGCTGGGTGGCGTTCAGGTTGTCCCTGCATCTGTCCTCTGACTTGGGTGCTGGTGGGAGAGGAGCCATGATCAGCCTTTAGACAGTCCTCCTGCCCTTGGAGCGTGCCTGCCGCTTGTGCTCCATGGCAGGTGGGCTCGCGGGCAGGTGCCGGGGCCGCTGGGGAGGGGAGGCCGCGGCGGGCCTGGCCCTCAGAAGGTGCAGAGCAGACGCCGATGGGCGTGCCGTGGCCAGCGTGGATGGAGACCCCGTGCTGCTCCTCGTCCTCCTCCCGCCTCTGAGGAGCCGTCCCTGGCCCCTGGGTCTAGGTCGTGGCCCCCACCCACCACCTGTGCTCCCTCCGCAGTGCCCTGGTTCAGAGGCTCGCACTCTGCAAGGTCAGCCTGAGGATGGCTGGCCTCCCGGCAGCCTCGTCCTCCTTGGGCCGGGCTGTCTGAGCCCTGCGTGGAGCACAGCGCGTGTGCTCCGTGTAACTCAGGAAGGCCTCTTGAGGGATGTGTGTGTCGCTAAATGTGTTTTAGTGTCTGCATTTTTGATTCCCAGCTCGACAGGCACTGTTGTCATCAAGGAAACTGTGCGGGTTGGTAAGGGGGCAGGACAGGACAGCCCCTCAGCCGCCCTGGGGCCAGGGGGTGGGCAGCGCTGATGCCTTTAAACGGCCCCGGGTTGGGCAGAGGGGCACACGGTGCCTCCTTGTTGGCAGAGCTCCCCCGCCCCTGCGAGTGTCGCTCTCTCTGCGGTGAGTTTGCAGGTCTGTTGTCTGGTCCTCAGCCTGGGGCTTGTCGTCTAGCTCGCAGCTCTGGAGGCTGATGTGCACCTGTGGTCACTTTGAGCCGCTGTCCCCGAGTGGCCGGCGTTTCCTGCTGGTGGCGTGCTCTCTGGCCACAGGAGAGCCCCACGCAGAGTCCCAGCACCAGGAGGTGGTCTCGGGAGGGTGGGGTCCGAACAGAGGCCGAGGTTTGTGCCCCAGCGTCCAGGGGCTCACCGGCTTGGAGGCCGTGCTCTGGGCCGGCCTCCGCAGGCCGCCCTCTGCCCTCCCTGCCACCACTGCCAGCCTGGTCGCGCGCCGGTCTCTAGGGCCCTCGGCCGTCTTGCAGCTCCCTTTGTTCTGTGTGGCTGCTCTTGGGGCAGCCTCTGTCCCCCACTTGCGACATCCTGGGGGGCACCTGGCCTGGTTCACAGGTAGCACTCCTGCAGAGCTGGAGTGTGGCCTGCTGTTGGGGGGGTGGTCGGAGGAGGCGTCCCAGGCCGGGGCAGGGCTGCGCGGAGCTCACTGTGGACCGCTGGCCCGAGCTGGCAGGACGTGGGCCTGTGTGGACGCTCGCTGGGAAGGGGTGACGTGGGGTGTGGGCGTGGAGGCTGCCGGTGTGATGCCTGGGCCCATATTGGCCTGCAGTCTTCTGGCTCCTGAGCTGCCCTCCCGGCGACCCCGTCTCTCCTGTCTGCCTGCCCGGCGGGGTTGAGGGGTGGAGTCCGGTCTGCCCCAACACGGGTTCTGAAGGGGGCACCAGCTCTGGCCTTGCCCGCAGGGAGGGAGTGGGACTGCAGGGCACAGACTGTTGTGAGGGCGGTGGTCCCACCTGCTTGTGTGTGGGAGGCTCACCAGCCTTGCTCGGGCGCCTTGGTGAGCGGCTCCTGTGTGGCTCGCTCTGCCTGCAGACCATCAGCGCGCTGAAGGGGAGGCTCTCGGAGCTGCAGTGGAGCGCGATGAACCAGGAGATGCAGGTGAAGCGCCTGGAGTCCGAGAAGCAGGAGCTGAAGGAGCAGCTGGACCTCCAGCACAAGTGAGTGGGAGTCGGGCGGACCACTGCCCGGGGCTGCGGTCTCTGCCGCTTTGCCAGGTGAGCCTGGCCGCCGGTCCACGCGGGTACAGTCAGCCTGCAGCCTGCTGGGGCGCGTGTAAGCTGGAGGTCCACTTGGAAACCACGCGGAAGGGCCAGGCCTGCTGGCCTGCGCCCCCTGTGGCCTGAGCACTGGTGTCCATGACCATGAGTGTGTGTGTGCACTGCAGCTCTGAGGCTCTGCAGTGTCCTTCATGTGCTGTCCTCCCTGTGCACAGGCTGCTGGACACCAGGACAGTGGGTGCCAGAGCAGAGTGGCCTTGGGAATGTTTCAAGACCAAGAAAGGGGCGTCATACTTTTCCTCCTCCAGAGATGGGGTGTCTGCTCGGAGGGCGCTCTCAGCGGGGAGGTTATGAGCTAGGTTTTGAGGACTGGGTAGGATGTGCTCCGGGCGGGGGGCGCGGGTGGGAAAGCTCGGTCCAGGGAGGGAGCACAGGAGCAGAGACCTGGAAGCGTGGCGGGCCTGCCTGCCCCGTGGGCGGGGACAGCCCTCTCCCGAGGAAGCAGGTATTGTCTTGAGTTCTGACCACTCTGCGGAGATGGGGGCTCGGTCGTGAGCGGGTCTTTGGCTTTGGCTGCTCCAGGGCCAGAGCGCTCGGGGGGGAGAACTGCGGGGCGCTCGGCTGGCCGGGACCCACCTGCCCCGAGACTCGGGCCCAGAGCCGCCTGCAGGCAGAGCTTCTCGAGTGAGGCGGTTGCTGGCTTTACTGCGTGCCTGTTGCTGGGCCTGATGTATGTTTCTCATCCTAGGAAGTGGCAGGAAGCCCACCAGAAGGTTCAGGAACTCCAGGCCAGCCAGGATGCGCGGGCAGACCAGGAGCAGAGGATCAGGGTGGGTGGCTCGCTTTCAGTCCCTGGCCCGTGCCCCGTGATGTCACAGTGCTGGCCTCGGCCCTTCTGCCCGGGGGTGTGCACAGTGGCGTCTGGGGCCCGTGGGGGCCTGTGTCCATGGTAGCCGTGGGCACTGCTGGTTGTCTCCCTGTGTGCCAGGCCCTGTGCTAGGTGCCAGGGTGCCACCGTGGATAGGGGGTGCTTCTGCTCCCGAGAAGCTCGTATTTTACCGGGTGGAGATCACTGTCAGACGCGCAGAGTAACAGGTAAACGTGGCCGCTGGGAGCACGATGACGTAGGATCGGCGGGTGAGAACCCGCCCGTGCTGCCCGGCTGGCGTGGGACTGCGCTGGGTCTCAGCAGGTCTTCCTGACTCTGGGGTCCAGGCCGTGCTGCCTCACGGGGGCACCCTGCCACTGCCCATTGCCTCAGGGCCACAGCCACGTGCCTCTGTCGTCTCCCTCCCTGCCCCCAGCTGTGCAGCCGTGCTCCTCGTCAGGCCCCGTGGGGGTTCTGAGCTGGGGGTGTGCTCAGTGGCATCTGGGCTCTTGCTGCTGTCCTCTGTGGTGGCAGCGCCCCGTCTCCTCCCGGCCCTCACACATCACACCTGTCCCCTCTCCTGCCCTGGCCCTCTTCTCAGTGTTACCTGCCGGCACAGCCCAGACTGTGCTCTTCCTGCCGAGACCTCATCCACCTCTGTGTCGGGTGTCCCCAACTCTTGACCCAGTACCTGGCGCAGAGCTGGGCTTCTAGTGTTTGTTGAACAACTGCCTGATTTGCGCCTGGTCTTGTGCTCCTAGCATGTTCCGTGACTGTCACTCATGCGTCTCGGTGTCCCCGGGGGCTAGGTGTTGTAAGGGAGAGGCTGTTCTCACTGAGCAGGGACTCGGTCATCACGCTGTTCCGTGGGAGCAGCGAGCAGAGCCGGATGGGTGTTGGGCACTGCAGCACCCTGCCTGATGCCAGCCGCAAGGCCCCATGGGGCCACCCTGAAGGCACCCACTGAGGTTGCTACACAGAGGTACACCTGATGTGCAGGGCAGGCTGCTGGGTCCAGGGCCGTGGAGGTTGCCGCGGACCCGGGCCTTTTGGCGTCTGTGACTGGTCCTCTCTGTCCTGCCCTTGCTCAGGATTTGGAGCAGAAGCTGTCCCTGCAGGAACAGGACGCTGCGATAGTGAGGAACATGCGGTCGGAGCTGGTGCGGCTGCCCACGATGGAGCGGGAGCTGCGGCAGCTGCGGGAGGAGAACGCCTGCCTGCGGTGAGGGCTGGGGCTGGGGCTGGGGGCCTCCTGCGGTTGATTCCCCCCTCCCCCGGGCCTGCTCCAGGCTCCTGCGCTCGTCCCCGGGCTGCCAGGCTGTGTAGTGACTTTGTTTCCGGCCCCGCCAGGGAGACTCGAGAGGCCAGCGGGCTGCTCCGGGAGGAGCTGGAGGGGCTGCAGCGGAGGCTGGGGCGGCAGGAGAAGCTGCAGGAGAACCTCGTGAACCTGGAGCTGGAGAATGAGGTGGGCTGGTCCCTGCCCGGTGTCCTCCGTGTGGTGAGAGGACCCTGGCTGTCTTAGTCCTCCCTTCCAGCTGGTCAGTTAAAACATGGAAGCTGGTGGGCTGGGG
Source organism: Phacochoerus africanus (assembly GCF_016906955.1). Classification (NCBI taxonomy): domain Eukaryota; kingdom Metazoa; phylum Chordata; class Mammalia; order Artiodactyla; family Suidae; genus Phacochoerus; species Phacochoerus africanus. The sequence continues at coordinate 3,273,652 of NC_062548.1, read as the reverse complement.
TGGTGAGCAGGGTAGTGCCCCTGAAGATGGCCACATCCAGACCCCAGAACTGTGGACATGGGATCTGAGGTGCTGACTGCTGGCCTCTGGGTCATGCAGGCCGGCCAGTGTGGTCACAGGAGGTCAGAGCCACGTGGAGGGGGGGGCTTGGTTTGCGGCTCTTGGTGGCGTGGAAGATGGAGGAAGGGCCACGAGCTGGGGGACGTGGGCACTTCTGGAAGCTGGAAGGAGCCAGGACATAGGTTCTTCGCAGTGCCTTCAGGGGGACGTGGCCTGTGAAAGCTTGGCCTCGCCCTGCGGGGCCTCTCTGGGCGTCTGACCTGTGGAACTCTAAGACAGTGAACTTGTGTGGCTCTGAGCCGCTGAGTTGGTGGTGACTCGTTTTGGTAGCACTGGGACACTCAGGCAGATGCTGAGTCAGAGGGGCGTGTGTGACGCTGAGGCAGGCCTTGCTCCCACCCACATGGGCTGAGTGTTCTCTCCCCGTGTCTGCTGTTTCTCATCGGTGGCCTTTGGTGGGACCGTGCAGAGGTGGCCATGGACGGCAGCACTGATTCTTGCTGGGCAGAGGGGCGACCTGGTGTAGTGGGGCTCCAGGCCCCCCCCCCCACTTCCCTCTGGCCACCCTCTGTCACCTCAGTCTGCTTTGCCCGGCGTAGACCCTGTGATTACTTCCCGTTGGTTCCAGTCTGGCTGGGGGGCTTGTCAGCTGCCCTGCCTAGTGGGGTCATGGCAGCTTCAGGCATGGACCAGAGCACACAGCCCTCTCAGGCGCTGGCTCATGTAGGACTTAACCTGAAAAGACAATTCTCGAGCTGAGTGGTCTTTTTCTGGGCATAATTTATTTTGAAGTAGGTTAAGATTGTTCATTTGGCGTCATACTCCCTGGTTTTAAGTCCTGCCATGTGCACTCGCTGGCTGTGTGACCCTGGCAAGTTACTTAACCTCTCTGTCTGCCTACGCAATGAGGAATAACAGCGTGTCCCGTAGGGTTGTGAGAATTAAATGAATTTTTATAAAGTACTGACTGAGCATTGGCTACAGTAATACGATTTTTTTTTTTTTGTCTTTTTGCTATTTCTTTGGGCCGCTCCTGCAGCATATGGAGGTTCCCAGGCTAGGGGTCAAATCGGAGCTGTAGCCACCGGCCTACGCCAGAGCCACAGCAACACAGGATCCGAGCCGCGTCTGCAACCTACACCACAGCTCACGGCAACGCCGGATCGTTAACCCACTGAGCAAGGGCAGGGACCGAACCAGCAACCTCATGGTTCCTAGTCGGATTCGTTAACCACTGCGCCACGACGGGAACTCCTTTTTTTTTTTTTTTTTGTCTAGTAATATGATATTAACCAGGCTCGTGCAGGCACATGCTCGGGGTCCAGGAAGTCCTCACGTGGCTGAATGAGTGCGTGGTCGCCAGCACTGGGTGCGGCCGGGGAGAGGAAGGACACGAGGCTGACAGGGCCCGGGGGCCTTGTGCTCATAGCCTGCACTCTGAGCCGGGAGGGAGACTCGCACACGGGGTGGGGGTCAGCGTGGAGCAGCTCTGGGGATGCCAGGCTGGGGGCGGGGGTGCCACCGCTGCCTCCCGTGCCTCTGAGCCACGGGGGCGGGGGGTGGGGGGGACCCCAGCCCAGTGTGTGTGTGTGTGTGTGTGTTGGGGGGATTTGGCTGAGGCCCTGCCCCGCGTGTGCCCCAGGCCCCCCTCCCCAGCCCGCAGTCCGTGTAGCCTGCTGGGAACCTGGGAGTCACGGAGCCAGGCTGAATGAGGTGTTAAGCCCGCAGTGTGGCCTCAGCAGCTGGGAGCAGACCTGGTGCCTTTTAGCTCGAGAGCAGGGCAGGCTGTTCCGAAGGCGTGTAGCCGCTCTCCGTTTTGTGTGATTCTCTGGGTGTTGAGGTGCGTGGCGGGGGCGGTTGGGGGTGGGGGCGGACGGGGCGGCGCGGGGCCCTTGTGCCGAGGTGCTGGGGCGCAGTGCCCTGAGTGTTCTCCCTCCGTGTGTTTGCAGAGGCTGCTGACGAAGCTGCAGAGCTGGGAGAGGCTGGGCCAGACCACAGGCTTGAGCATCAGGTAGGCGGGGGCACCGGGCCTCGGCCCCCCCCCATCCTCTCCACACAGTCGGCGCCTTTGCAGAAGGCACCCCGCTTCCCTCCAGCAGAGGCCGCGCCAGCAGACGCAGGGGTTTAATGAGAGACTCAACCCCTGAGTTGGGGCTGTTTTCAGCAGAGCGTTGGCAGGCGTTGGCCCTGTGTTGTTGGTCTTTCCTAAAGAACCCTTCCTGGTTTGTGTGAGGAAGGAATTGCTTTGGGGGAAAGGCCTTTCTTTCAGTTGGTTGTTAAGAGTGGAGTGGAACTGGGTTTTGAGGGGCGGAGAAGGGAGACGGCCTAGGAGGACTTTTCCCCGTCAGGCCCCTTTAGCGTGTCTGTTGAGCTCCGGCAGCAGGTGAGCGGCAGGACAGGCCGCCGACGGCCGGGCAGCCTGGGCAGGTGCATGGGCCTCTCCCTCCGCCCCTGGCCCAGCGGTTCTGCCGCGCACCCTTCTGGGGCTGCCGCCTTTCTCCAGCCTTGCTCGCTGCCCCTGACGGCCCTGGGCGCCCTGCAGCCTGACTCTGCCCAGCCGCTCCTGTCGGGGGTGGGGCTGGGGGCCTGAAGACAGATGGTTCTGGATGCGTCCTTGGCCCCCGAGGCCTGGGGCCTGTGGTGCTGAAAGAGCCTTGTGTTTTATCTGCTTGTGTGACACGAAGGCTGTGGCTTCTCCTGTGTCTTTCCTGCTGCTCTTGGAAACTGGGCCAAGGTTGCGAACCCTCTTTAGAGGGCAGTGCTGTAATCACGCCACGGACTGCTGTTCGGGAGCCTGTGCCTGTTCGCTCGGCCTTAGGGACCCAGGTGCTTGTCACTGGAAAGGGCCCCTTCCTTTTGTTTCCGCCTCCCTGAGTCTCAGAGAACAGGCCAGGCTGCTGTCTCCTCTTGATCTCCCCTGTAGGGCCCAGGCTCACAGTGGGAGCGGGGCCCGGATGTTTCATCTTCCTCGTGTTCGCTGGGCTTCGGAACTCAGGGGGACGCTTCCCTCCTGCCCCCAGGGAGGCTCGTCAGACTGTGACTTCCTTCTTGTGCGGGGGATCAGAGGCCTGCTCGTGCCTGATCGGAGCAGCTGCTGGGCTCTCTGAACGCCCAGCGTGTGCCTCAGAGGCTCGACCTCGGGCCAGCAGGGCCTGTGCACAGCCAGCTGCTGTCTGGCCCGACGGCACAAAGATCCGTTCTGTGGGCAGGATGGAAGGTGCTGTTGCTCCTGGAGCCCCCTTGGCTCTACATCCAAAGCTGACCCCCCACCCCCTCCCCCGCCGCATGGCTGGCATGTGGGCGAACACAGTTTTTCAGCTGGGGTGGGTTATGCATCCTGGGAAGGGGTTTCTGGGGTGGTCCCAGGCCTTGGCGGAGGCGGGGTGATCCGGAGCTCAGGCAATGGGGCGGGGTGTGTGGGGGGGTGCGTGCCGGTGCCCGCCTCCAGTTTGGGGCTGGGCAGGAGAGGAGCGGCACGCATTCTGGTCCGCAAACAGAGGCGTGGTAGAGGCTGGAGCCTGGTCCGCTCTCCCTCCAGCGAGGGTGCTGCTCCTGGCGTTGGCACACTGCTCTGGCCGCTTTCCCTGCCCTGGGGGTCGGGCTGCAGCGCTTTCCTCCCCGTGCTGGTGGGCTTCGGCGCCCGAGCCCGGACCCTGCGGAGCTGTGCAGCGTGGGAGGCAGCGGAGCGGGCTTGACTCCTGGGGCCCGTGAGGAGATTTTCCTTCAGGCGCTTGGCGTGGTTGTGCCTGGGCCCCTTCTGGGGGCCAGCTCCTCTGTGTCGCCTTGCCTGTCCCCACTAGGGCCTTGGGCGTCTGGGCTCCACTTCATTGGGCGTGTGCATTGTGTGCCAGTCGGGGCGGGGACGTGGTCATGGACTCGTGGCATGAGTGTGGCCGTCCACAGAGGCCCCCGCATAGCGTGGTTCAGATGCAGACTCCTGGGCTGGACCCAGCCTGGTGGGTCGGTCTCTCCAACACTGGACGTGAGTTTCGGCCTGATTGGGAGTACAGTGGGCAGCTTGGATAGCTTTTTGGCCGGGTTGGGGCAGTTATTAGAGATTCCTGAGCAGAGAGAGAAACGGGGGGTTGGGGGGGCACGTCACAGGAGTGTGAGTGTGGGAGAACAGGGGTTCCGCGGGAGGACGCGAGACGGAGAGGGGGGGCTCTGTGCCATTGGGCTGGTGTGGTAGGCGGGGGGCAGGGGAGCACAGCCTGGCGGGAGGTGGTGGCTCTGCCAGTAGCAGAGGGGCACCTTTTTTCAGCCTCACGGAGTTCATTGCAGCGGGGTGATGGGGGCTGTCTCAGACCCTGCTAAACGGTGGCTGGACATCTGCCTGGCCCCAGCTTAGCCCCCATATGTTGTGGGGGCTCTTTAGGCCTCAGTTTGCACGTCAGTAATGGGAGGGTTTTCTGGAACTTTGGTTTCTCGCCACGGGGTCATGCGTCTCTCTCTGAGTGAGAATCTGATGGGAGTTATGCTTTGTCCTCACAAAGACACACATTTGTGAATGGGTGCTTGTGGACGTGAGGTTTTTGCATGCTTGTTCCGGGGCCCACGCCCCCCACATGTGAACAGCCAGCTCCAACTCACAGCAGATGTTGGGGTCCAGCTGTTGCCCTGGAAGTGGAGGTTCTAGGGGCTGGGAGAACATTTTGGCATGGCTCGGTGGGTTTCAGTCTGTTAGCTGTTTAGGTCAAGGCTCATTTGGGGCCTGTTCCCACCCCAGGCTCTGGCCATTGTCCCTTGTCTCCATGGGTTTCTGAGAGCTGCCACCACTAGGTGGCACACCCCCCTTGGTGATCTGGCTCCCTGGGACCTTGGCAGCTGCTCTGAGGTCCGTTTGGGTTTCCCGGTTCAGGCCTGTGGCCCGTGGCCCCTGCTGGCCCACTGCTGGGGATTTGGTGCCTCCCTGAGAGGAGGGTCTGTGGTCTGACAGGTCTTGTCTGCCTTTGGGCGGCCACCTGGCCGCTTGGCGGTCCCACGCCTACGTTGTTGTTGGCCAGCCTCTTCCAGATCCTTAAGCCCTTGGGGTCTCTGAGCATCTGGTGTTTTAGACCCAACGTGCCCTGCACGGGCTCTCCTCTGTGGATAGGCCGTGGCTTCTTGCAGCTTCTCAGAGGGCTCTCTGGCCTCACAGAGGTTAGGAGCAGAGAGGAGCCCACATAGTAGGACAGCAACCACAGAGATACCAGGGGACAGGGGACCCAGAGATAATGGGGCAGGTGGGGGGCAACCAGGTCAAACCTCTCGGGAAGCTGGTTGGGCTGAGGGTCCTTTGCTGCCAGACAAGCGGAGTGCGAGCACGCCGTCCATGGCGTTAATGGAGATGGGGTGGCGGGGTGTGAGGACAGACGTAGGAATCAGTGGAGCAGGATGGAAAGTTCCGGAAGAGTCCAAGAATAGAGAGTCCATTGATTTTGGTCGAAGGTGACCAGATAATTCCGTGGAGAGAATCTTTGAACAAATGTGCTGAGACGACAGGATAGCTGTACAGATGGGCGGAGACGCCTTCTGTTGTCCAAGAAATCCGCTCAGTGGGGCATGGGTTTAAATGGAAAAGCAAACCTCTGGAAGCTTGAGTTTGTTTTTTTAATTTTTTATATTTTTTAAAATTAAAAAAAACCCCAAAACACTCTGTGGATATACCTGCAGCATATTAAAGTTCTTGGGCTCGGGGTCGAATCGGAGCTGCAGCTGAGGCCCACGTCACAGCCACAGCAATGCCAGCCAGATCCACGCCACATCTGTGACCTGTGCCACAGCTTGTGGCAATGCCAGATCCTCAACCCACTGATGGAGGCCAGAGGTCAAACCTGTGTCCTCAGGGAGGCAACATCCGGTCCTTAACCTGCTGAGCCACGACGGGAACTCCTAGAAGCTGCATTTGGCAGAGAGGTCTTAGGACGAGAAAAGCATGAACCACTGATAAAAAAATAGGTAAGTTAGACTTCATCGAAATTAAAAACTCTTGCTTTCAAGATACACAATTAAGAAAATAAGGCATGTCATAGACTAGGAGAAAATGTTTACAATGCGTGCGTCTGACTGAGGACTTCTATCCAGAGTGTAGAAAGAATTCTGTAATTCTTTCAAATTGACAAAATGACCAAACTTAAAAAAGTGGGTGAGAGACTTTGAGCAGATGACCTTTGCAGAAGCAGCTGTGAGTGGTGACTAGGACATGGAAGGTGCCTGGGGGCGTCTGACACCAGGGGAGAGGGCGGACCAAGTGGGACACCACCCGCCCCCGACCCAGGAGACCAGCACGGGGGCCACGGCACAGCCCCCAGGAGACCGCCAGGCAGCTGTCTGTGCGGGCGGTACGGCCCCGCTCTTGCACCCTGGAGCCTGAGCCCAGAGAGGTGGGCATGTGTGACCTCCCAGACGGGCGTGTGAGTGCCCTCTGCGGCCCTCTGCGTAGGCCCTGCCGTGGACCAGCTCACGTGGCCCTCATGTGGTTGGGTCAGGGGGCACATCCCCCTGGGCACCACTGCTCAGCCAGCAGTGGGAGGTGGCGAGTGCTGTGCGGGGACGCACGAGCCAGGCTGAGCCAGAGGAGGCCGCTCCTGGAGGTCACACTCCGCCGCCCTTTACTGGGAATTTTAACGCAGCCACAGCTGACCTGGCGTAACAGAAGGCGGACCAGTGGCTCCTGAGGCCCTGGGTTGTCTCGTGACGGACTGGGTGCCCTGACGCAGTGCGACCGTCCCTGTCTCAGCCGCCAGGTGTATGCAAATCACAGCTCGGTCTCCCCAGTCCCGCTGGGACTGACGCGCGAGTGGGTGGGGATGCTTTTGAAAGCCTTTGTTTTGGGAAAGAACCTGCTTCTGGAGCTTGACTAAGGCCTGTGGGCAGCCGGGCCCAGCCTGGGTCCTGCGGGCTCGGGGCAGGTGCCGTGGGAGAGGCGCCACAGGAGGCCAGGCCGTTTCCCGGGGACCCCAAGCTCGGCCAGGGAGGGAGCTGCAAAGCGCAGGTGCTCTTCGTCCCTCCCCTCCCGGCCCTCGCCTGGCGCTGGGTCGCAGCTGCCGGGCCCTGGGTCGCAGCTGCCGGGCGCTGGGTCGCAGCTGCCCGGCCCTGGGTCGCAGCTGCCCGGCCCTGGGTCGCAGCTGCCCGGCTGGCGCCCCGTGCTCCCCTTATGCCTGGGTGCCCTTCTCAGAGAACAGGGTGGGCAGCGGGTGGACCGCTCTTACCCCCGGGCTGCCTTACTGGGCACTGGCGGGTCAGTTCTTGTCTGTCTTCTTGGAAATGTCACATGTACCTACGTTTTCCTTCCGGCTTTATTGAGGTGCGCTCAGTGAGCAGCCCGGTAGCGTCAGAGTGTCAGGGGTGCAGCACGATGACGAGGTGACTCAGCGTCGTGAAGTGATGACCCGGGATGTGGAGGGCACGTGGGCATGTCCGTGTCTGAGATACAAGATTAAAGAAAGAGAAAAGCCCCCTTCGTGTCCCGCTCCACGCTCTGTGCTCCATCCCTGCGGCCTCGCTCTTCCTGCTCGACTTCTGACCGTGTTTCTGCGCCGATGAGCAAGGCCTCCTGAGTCATCACTGGGCCTCTGCAGTGTCCGGTGTGTGGACGAATTCTTTTTTTTGTTTGTTTTTTTGCCATTTCTTGGGCCGCTCCCACTGCATATGGAGATTCCCAGGCTAGGGGTCCAATCGGAGCTGCAGCCCCCGGCCTACGCCAGAGCCACAGCAACGCGGGATCCGAGCCGCGTCTGCAACCTACACCACAGCTCACGGCAACGCCGGATCGTCAACCCACGGAGCAAGGCCAGGGACCGAACCCGCAACCTCATGGTTCCTAGTCGGCTTCGTTAACCACTGCGCCACGACAGGAGCTCCGACGAATTCTGATTTACTTCGGTCTCCACCGGCGGACGTCTCCCTTGTTTCCAGTGGGTTCCTGCCCAGCAGTGGGCAGTGTTGTTTTGGCTGGATACATTCTCAGATTTTTTTACCTTAAAAGATACACATGGGATGGAATCGCCCTCGGGAAGCCTGCCTGTGACGTTTCTGTCACAGCGTGAGCTCCTTCACCTGCTTTGGGCCGCGTGCTTCCCAAGGTTTGAGCAGAAATTCCGAGTGAGCTCCCAGTGTGGTGAGGGCCGGAATCTGCCGTGGCTGGGCTTTGGAAAGCATCTGTAGCGACTCCTGTTGGGGGGCCTCAGGAACGGCTCGGGACAGCGCTGCCGCTGTGCTTTGCCTCCTGCGCTGTCCCTTTGTGCCTGGCTCTGGCCCAGTTTCCGTCAGGCTGGGAGGGCCTGCTGCCTGTCAGCGTGCGTGTGTGCGGGTGTGGTGGAGCTGCAGGCTTGCGGGGGGGCTGCCCGGCAGGTGGGTTTGGCTGGCTCTGACGCCCGGCAGCTGCGCCCCCAGAGCTGCTGAGCCATCATCTGGAGTGAGGGTTGGGAAGCACAAGAGCTGATCTGGACGCTTCCCAAAAACATTTGTAGGCCGGCCAGACGACACGTCTTGGGGACGAGCGTCCCCTGATGTGTGAGGCCAATTAGGAGGACAGCGGGGGGGGGTGCATAATTTCCTTCCGCAAAAGGATCTTATTGACCAGTCTGGACACTTTTATTACCCGGGTGACCGTGTTGGAGATTTCTAATTACCTGGGTGCTGGGTTGATCAATACAGGAAGCGCAGTGAGTGCTTGGGAGGGTGGCTGGACTGTGGGGCGTCTCGGTCCTTTTACTTGGTCTTGGTTGGTTTTCTTAGGAGGGACGGGGCAGAGGAGAAGGGTTTGTTATGTCCCTGTGGGGGCCAGCAGCGGTGGTCCCCATGTTTCCTCGCTGTGGGTGGCTGCGTCCCCCACTTCTCTCTGCCTTGGGAGTTGGGTTTTCTGTATGGGTCATCCTTCACCCGAACACTTGTCAACAGTGACTGAGAGATGGCCTCCTGCGGCTTTGTTTGGTGTATTGGTGGTTTGCTGTGGTCTGGCTGGGGCCTCCTTTGGCTTGCGTGGCTGTGGTGACAGAGCCCCGGCCTTATTCACACCGTGTCCCGTGGGAGGCAGAGAACAGGTGTAGCAGAGCGCTTGTTGACAGCAGTCATTCCTGCAGCTCCAGGCCTGTCTGGGCCTCAGGGGAGCAGCCCTGCGTGTCTCCTGCTCCCCAGTGAGCTTTCAGCTGTGAGCTGGCAGCAGTGTCGACTGGCCTCTGCCTGCTGGATTTGTGCAGCGAGGTGTGGACGGAGCCACGTCCTTGACAGGCTTGCTCTGCCCCAGTGGGAAAAGAAGCTGCTTGGTTGCAGGTGGCTTTGGGCAGGCCGGGAAGCTCTGGCGGAGACCCCGCCAGGCACAGCCCCGAGCCCTCTGAGTCCGTGTGGCCAGCGTGGGCCACGGGGCTGTAGGCTCTGCAGCATTGTCGGGAATGTAAAAGGAAAATGCTTTCCAGAAGAAACTGCCACATCTGCGAGGGCCTCGTCCCCGCCCGTGCTCTGTGGGGCGCAGCAGCCAGGCACTCGGAAGAGCGGATCCCAGCGTGACTGTGGCTGTACTTCTGTGCCGCTCCCTTGGCTTTTGAAGCACTTTTGGGGGCTCTTCTCCCAGGTTTGTAGATAGGGTTCATCCGTATCTCCTTTTAAATTCAATAATTAAAAAAAAAAAAAATCTAAAGCTGGGTTGTGAAAGCATTTGGACAAATGAGCTATGCCGGATCCCAGGGGACTCAGAGCGGGAGGCAGCTCTGGTGTCCCCTGGTGGACTCAGACGTGGCAGTTGCTTGCAGTGCCCCGGGCCTCCTCTCTTGCAGGCGCCCACGTGCCCAGTCCCCAGGCAGAGCGGGGAGGGTCTTGCGAGGAGAGGAGGAGGGAGCTGGGGTGGCTTCCACTGGAGCAGCCCCCGAGGGCCTGCCCAGGCTTGGGGGTTTCTCCAGCAGCTGCCATGGCCTTCGGAGGCCTGCAGGAGACCACGGGGGTGGTATTTCAGTCGGTACTGGGGCCTGGGCTTCCTCCCCTGCCGGCCTTGGAGGTCAGCCCGGAGGCCATGAGGAAAGGCCTGTCCAGTGTTACCCGGGTCACCTGGGGCAACCCTTCCTCAAGGCCCCGGGTGTTTGGGTTGGAAGCTAGGGCTGCCCCTCTTTGCCTCAGTTCTCTCAAGGACGGAGCAGGGACCCCGAGTCCAGGGTCAGTCAGCACCCACATCCACTCCTTCCAAGGCCTGACGCTTGCTTCTCGTGGTGGCTGGCTGCCTGCGCCATGGCTCAGGACAAGCTGGAGGCCAGGGGTGCCCTGGCTTTGTTGGCAGTGAGGGGCTCTTGTGCCCCTAAAGCAGGCAGTATTTAAGGCTGACCCTTTCTGCTGAGTTCCCTCAAGGGAAACAGGTGCAGGAGGATGGCCGGGAAGTGACATGATCAGTTAAGTAACAGGCCAGTCAGCAGGGGGCCGCAGGGTGGCAGCTCCCTCCAGCCTTCCTTCCCGACGCCCACTGCCGTCCTGGCGCAGGTCCCTCTTCTCCTTCCTGACGTCCCACTGCTGTCCTGGTGCAGGTTCCTCCAGCCCTCCTTCCCGACACCCACTGCTGTCCTGGCGCGGGTCCCTCCTCTCCTTCCCGACACCTGCTGCCGTCCTGGCGCGGGTCCTGACCCCCTGCAGTCACAAGTACTGTTTTCACTCTGCATCTTGGGAGCTGCATGCCGAGGCGTTTGTTGGGGCCGCGCTGCTGCACATGCTGCAGCTCTGACACACCGCCTGGGCTCGTGCCGGTGAAGCAGACACCCCCAGACCTGCTGTGTGCCAGCCGCAGCAGCGCAATCTCGGTTGTTGCCGTGGGGGTCTCTGCAGGAAGTGTGCCTTGGCAGGTGGGAGTCCTGAGCACGGGGAGGAAGGAGGCCCGGTGAGAGGGCGCTGTCCCAGGTGCAGGAGAGCTGGGACCAGCCAGGGTGGTGCCCAGGAGTCGTGGTGGTGGAGCTGGGGTGGCCGCCACGGTGCTGGCGTCAGGTCAGTCTGCGTGTGGCAGAGGCCAACCCGGAGGCACTGCTCTGGACGTCGTGCTCTTCCTCCTCTTGGCTTGTCAGGGACACTGGGTGGTGGTTGGCATGAGTGGGTAGCTCCCCTGAGACCCTCGGCCTCGGGCAGAGAGAGCTCTGGTCAGTGGCAGCAGCTGCCCTTGCGTCTTTCTGATGGTTGGTGCCGTGGGGGATTTGTCACCAGTGGCCTGGGAGAGCTCTCTGTCCCCTTTGCCGTGGCGCTGTGGGCCCTCAAGCTGTCGTAAAGCGCTTTGTGTTCCTGAGCGCGCCCAGGAGTGGGCCCTGGCCTGTCCTCCTGCTGACCGTCCGCCCTCATCTTAGTGTCGCAGGGCACTGGGCGTGCTGTGGTGGTGGGCGAGCAGCCCGAGTGGCCCTCTGGGATTTCTGCGAGTGCTGATGTGTCGAGGCTTGCTTGTTAAGGCACTGTGGCCAGACAGGAGGAGGAGGAACGGTGCCTTCTTGGCCCCTGAGACGGTCACATGTAAAGCAGTCCCGGGAGCGGGGGTGGGCAGCCCCTGCCACGCGGGGACCTTGCGGGGAGACCTGGTGCTCCTCCTTGGCTCATGGGGCCGTCACGGTCTGTCTGCAGCCCGGGGCTGTGCCCAGGCTGGTGCTCTAGTGCCTGAGCAGTCCGGGCGCCTGAGAGCCCATGGCTGGGGGAGGGCCCATGCCTGCTGCTGGCGTGTGGCAGGGAGAGCGGCCCGCAGTTTGCGCCCGGCGTTCCCGACCCTCGCTGAATGTCTCGTCTGTTGAAGACCATCTGCTGCAGACCTCGGCTGATGTGGCGGCTCAGAGGGAGTGTGCTCAGCTTTTCTGCTCTCGGGGATACTGGGCGTCTGGAGTGCTGGGTGGCCAGCTCTCATTGGTTGAGGCCTCGGGGTTTGAGAGCAGGCTGTTGCCCAGGCCGCGGTTTGGCTCGCGTTGGGGGTGGCCTTGGCCCTGAAGCTGTGGAGGCTCAGCCGACTGGCAAGAGCAGAGGAGGGCACTGGGGGGAGAGCAGGACACCTGCCGGGGGCTCCCACCGCTGCTGTTGCTGCTGCTGCTGCTGCTGCTTTGGCACAAACCACCGAGCCCCCTGGGGCTGGGGAAGAGGGCTTTGGGGAGAGACGGGCACAGGAGTTCCTGGCAGACTCTTCTTTCCTGTTCTTTTCCCACCCTTGCTCAAGGAGCAGAAGATGCTGGAGAGACGTTTGGGAACCGTTCCCTCTGCTCTGCTCGGAGGAGGAAGTACCTGGAGAGCATCTCTTCCTCGCGTGTTCTCCTTCCAGCGCAGCAAAGGCGTGGGTTGGCTCCGTCGAGTGCAGAGGGGCCCCTGTGTGCACACGCGGAGCGGAGGGTGGGAGGCGTCCGAGATGGAGCGCTCGTCCTGTCACCCCGGTCCAGGTGGCCGCCTTACTGGCCGGGAGCCTCCTGGCAGTCCCGGCAGTGGTGGGAGGTTCTTCGCATGACCCAGTGTCTGTGGGCTGAGACCCACCTCGCGACGGTGCGTTGCTGACCCTGGTGCCCACCCGGGAGGGCACGTCCTCACGCGAGCCCCCCAGGGTGTCGTGGAGGGTCCTCCGCGTGTGGTGACCCCTGGCCCTGTGGCCACAGGGTCAGGACAGGTGCCTCGGGCTGCTGCTCGTCTTGAGTGCCATGTGGGCCGGTGCCACATGGAGGAACGTCTCAGGAGCGGGAGCTCTGGCGCCAGGCGAGGCTGTGCCTAAGAAAACAGCAAGATTGGCTTTCAGATGAGTTCCCGTCAAGGAAGTCAGTGGAAGAAAGGAAGCTCTTGACATTTAAAATTGTTCTAGGTCAGGAAAAGCAGTCCTAAGGCCAGAGAAAAACCTTGGAAACTCCCAGAACCACCCAGCATAGTGGTTGCCTGAAGTCGGTGTGAAGGGTTGGTTGGGAAGGGACTGGCGGGACCTCCGAGTGAGATGGGGACACTTGTCGGCGGCGCCCTGTGCGGAGTTGAGGTCCCGCTCGTCTCGGGTAAAGCGTGCATTTCAGAGGAAGTGCGGCGGGGGCGGGGGGCCGAGCGGGGAGGAAGCCCTCCTGGGTGACGTTGCCCGGGAGCACAGCAGTGGTGACTCTGGGGGGTTGGAGTTTTCTCCTAGAAAGGCTATTACAGTGGCCGCACCCTGCCTCCCCCACCCCTCAGAGGTGCTGGGGATCCAGGAGCTGCAGCTTGTCAGGCCCCCCCCCCACGAGCCCTCTCAGGGGCCGGTCACCCCACGTCTCGGGACCCACCTGTTCTGCCCCTCAGGGAGCTGCTGCGTGGTTTGGCCTCAGCCTGAGCCCAGTGCCCGCAGGGAGGTGCGGGGAGCTGCTGGCTCCGGGACAGGCAGAGGCGCTCACTGGCCGCTTGCCGTGCGTCCCTTTGGGTGCCAGGTCAGCTCTTGGGATGTCCCTGGGGAGAGTTCAGAGGAAGCCCAGCCTCTGGGACCTGCCCGAGGCTGCGCCAAGAGTGCATTTCTGCCTTGAGCTCGTTCAGAGACGGCCGCTGCCGCTGAGACGTCCAGATCCTGGGCCTGGTGGGCACCGAGCCTTGCTTCTGGCTCTCGTCCCTGCTCTTTCTGGCCTCTGCCACTTGGGGAACGCCCTGTCTCGGGAGCCCAGCGTTTGAGCAGGATGACCTCTGAGGACCACGGCGGGCCCCTCCCTGGGTCGCCCTGTCGCAGTTACAGTGACGGGGAAGGGGTTTTATGCTGTGTGACGTGTCACACGTTTGTGACAGTTTTCAGAACTAGCTGGGCAGCAGGTGTCCAGTTCGACACCTGCCTTTCCATGGGTGCTGACCAGGGTGTGGGCCTGTCCGCCGTCCAGTCTCAGGGCTGGTAGACGGAGGCACAGGCGCCTTCTTGCCCTCGTGAAGGCCTAGCTGGAGCTGCCCAAGGGAAGGGGCACGTGGTCTGGTCTTTGTTTTAATTTGCTCTTGAGGACTTGGTGTGATTTTAATGTCCCCAGCCTTGTGGTGGTGGAGAGTTTCAAACTCAAATAGGAGGCTTGAGGGGGCGTTTTCAGTTAAATGGATATTTTAAAAAGACGGCTGATAGGGGTCATTAAAAACCTTTTTTTCTAATTAACTAAAGAGCTTTTATAATACTATCTTAAAAAATAGCTTTCAGAGATAGCTGAGTGCTTCTTTTTTCTTTTTGGCTGCATTGTGCAGCGGCTTGATGTGGTGTCTCAGCTCCCAGCCTGGGGATTGAACCCCTGGCCGCATGGTGGAAGTGCCGAGTTCTCCTGCTAGACCACCAGGGAACTCTCGGTCTCGTCTTTCTTTTCCTTTCCTTTATCTTAAGGCCACACCCATGGCATATGGAAGTTCCTGGGCCAGGGAATGAATCCCAGCTGCAGCTGCCATCTGCACCACTGCTGTGTCAATGCTAGATCCTTTTTTTTTTTTTTTTTTCTTTCTAGGGCCGCGCCTGTGGCATATGGAAGTTCTCAGGCTAGGGGTCTAGTTGGAGCTGTAGCCGCCGGCCTACGCCACAGCCACAGCCACAGCCACAGCAACACCAGATCTGAGCCTTGTCTGCGACCTATACCACAGCTCACAGCAACACCGGATCCTTAACCCACTGAACGAGGCCAGGGATCGAACCAGTGACCTCATGGATCCTAGTCGGATTTATTTCCGCTGCCCCACAGCAGGAACTTTAGTGCCGGATGCTTTAACCCGCTGCTTTGGCTGGGGATGGAACCCAAACCTCTGCAGGGACCCACTGAGCCACAATGAGAACTCCCGTACTTCTTTTAAACAAAGAGTCCTGTGTAGCTTCAGCGTTGAAGTGGCTGGACCAGAAATGGTACGGGTGGGTCTTATTGCCTGATTTATCCGTTTCCATGCTTCCACTTGTCTGCACGTGCAAGTTAGTGGCAGTTTGAATGAAGGGGAGTTTGCCCATGATCCCAAAGCGGGCTTGGACCGAGTTCCTGCTTTGGGTGAGGTTCTGTGTGGGGCCGAGTGGTGCTGGTGAGCAACGGATCTGAGCCGGTCCTTCCTGCGCCCTGGTACTTTCTGCCTTATAAGTGAAGTGGAGGGAGGCCGAGACTGCCCTGAGCAGAGCTCACCTCCAGAGGGCTGGGCCACTGGCGGACGTGGCGGGACCCTGGGTGAGGGGAGCGTTGGCGGGTGGGGCCTTGTGGGATTTGGCGGAGCAGCGGTGAGAAGCCAATAGGAGCCCCGGGGGCAGGAGAATTGGCCTCTCCCCCCTGAGCACCCCAGTCTGGTTTTGTGTAACAGGTGTCAGAGGCGGCGGGAGATGTATCAGGTTAATCACACTTGAGAGGGGCGGATTTTCAGCAGATTTGCACATGGCACTTTGATTTCTGAAGGTTGTGTTTTGAGCTTCCCCTGTTGCCACTTCTGTTGGTGGGCAGGACAGGCATCTTTGAGCACAAATGCTGACGCCTTGGGCTAGGGGAGCTGAGTGGAGACACCCGGCATTTCAGATCCGGGGGCTCTGGAGGAGCTTGCTCGAACGGGCCATGTGCTCGCGGGCTCAGCACGCAGGACGCCTTCTGGCCTGGCCCCCTTCCCGCAGGTGACTGTGCTGCCAGGTTAGGCGCATATTTCCAGGGGCGCTTTGTGCACCGTCGTGCTCACACCTGCCATCGCCTTGCCCCCCTTGGCTCCGAGGGTAAGCGCTTCAAACGCCCGTCCTGCCCAGCACAGCTCTTCCATCCACGCGGAGCTGGCACCTTGATGTTTCCTTTACGGCTGCTGCGAGTTAGGGGCTGGCGCAGGCGAGTGCCCTCACGTCCAGGTTTGAGGGGCCCCAGGACCACCCTCAGGCCAGCGACCTGCTGGAAGGGCTCTCGGGGACCCCGGGAAGCATTGCACTGGCAGCTGCGGGCCATCCCAGGGCGGCGGAGTTCTGCTGAACCCCGGCAGAGCGAGCTCGGGTGGCGGGAGCCTGGGTGGATGCTTTTGGTCTCCATCCCTGATCCGCGTGCTCAGCTCCGCCTCTGAGCGTGCACACCCCGCCCAGCCGTTGATGCCCGCGGAGCAGGCCTCTTCTCAGCAAGCTCGGCACCTCCACCTGCGTCACGGGCAGCGTGCTCTCTTAACCCCTTGCCTGAGGAGGGGCCCTAAGAGCCTTGGCTGGAAGTGGGGCTCCTGTGCGGGGTCAGTCCGTATTAGTGGTGATTGGACTCCTCGGCCGCAGGTTGTCTCTGCTGTTGCTCTGGGTCCCTGGCATCTGTCCCAGCACTCCCCTTGGGGCACCCGTGGAGGCCTGGCTGAGCCTGAGCCTCGCAGGGCGGTGGGTGTGCGCTGGGTCCGGCCAGCCCTGCACGTGGTCCTCGCCCTCGTGGGAGGTCCCTGCTCTTAGGAGCGTCACACAGACAGTAGGACGGGGCAGTCGGGACCGGGAGAGAGGTGCCCGGCCTTGGGGAGAGGGAGCTGTGGGATGCGGCAGGGCCGGCGTCCCTGAGGGCGGGACCTCGGGCTGGAGCTGAGGGGTCAGGCCGAGTGATGAGGAACGAGGGCTTCTGCCTGAGGCCTGCGGGCGGGAGGGAGGTGAGTGTCCGGGACAGGACAGGGGCCGCCTGGGCAGCCTGGGAGACAGGGCAGGCGAGGGTCCCCTTGGCCCATGCTGAGGGCTCTCTGTGGTGACAGCTGTCGGAGGGCTTTACTGGCTGTGACGCGTTAGCTTTTGCTAACAAGGTGACCACTTGGCTGCTGTTTGGAGCCGGAGTGGCTCAGGGACGGAGGAAGCTGGGAGAGGCCTGCCAACAGGCAAGAGGGGACCTGCCCTGGGCTGGTGGGGGCAGGGGAGGGTGGGAGGGCCAGGAGGGGGCAGGGGGATGGCACAGTGGCAGGGGCAGGAGAGTTGGGGACTGTTGAGGACATGTGCATTTGAAATAGCCGGAAGGAAATTCGGATGTGCCCAGGTCTGGAGATGAGATTTCATCTGAGTCACTTTCATGGGGTCATCAACAGGCCCGGGTGAGCTGGCCTGTGGAGCGGACCGCTGGGACTCGACCTTGGGCCTGGCCCTGGTCCCAAAGCTCTGCAGGGCTTGCCCGCATCTGAACATTGGCCACTGGCACCCACCCCGCGTCGTGCTCTCCAGGCGTGGTGGGCAGAGCGACTGGCATGGGGTGGCTGTGGTGCTGGTCAGTCCCTGGCCCCTGGTGGGGGGGCGATGCACGTGGAGCCAGGAGGCCTTGGGTCCCACAGCAGACCCCGTCCTTCCCCAGAGATGGGGCATGGGCCTCCTTCGGGTCTCCCTTGTCGAGTCTGTCCTGCTGCTTACCTGGCCTGTGTTTGAAGGTTAGCGGTGCCAAAGGCCAGAGTGGGCCATGGAGCCTGAGCGGGCCTGGTTGCGGGGTGGTGGGGGGGCTGCGGTGGCTGCGGTGGCAATGGCTTTGTGAGGACTTAGGCCTGGAAACTTGAGAGGGAAGGTCCTGAGGCCCTGGTGGATTTCCAGGCTTCTGACAGACCCCTGGAGTTGTGGGTTCCCTCCCTCCGGCAAGTTGAAGCCCACTGCCCCCGCTCTCCGTGTGCGGCTCTCGGGCGTCCTTTAAAGGAGCGAGCTTGCGTGCACCTGTGGCCGGGGACAGCCTGGCCAGCACGGCCGCCTGGGGGGGTGGGCAGGGCTTCGGAGGGACCTGGTATCTCCCAGGGGTGAGCAGATGGCGCGGCTGCGTCCCCTCCCTGTAAGTGAGTGGCCCTGCACACGCTGGAGAGCCTCTGAGCTCTGGGGGTCCTGCGAGAAGCCCTGGGGGCACAGGCTGTTGCGGGTGGGAGCAGGACGGATGACGCCCCTTTCCTGCGAGGCTCTGGAGAGGTGCTCTGATGGAGGGAGGCCCGGCAAAGGACACCCTGCTCCTCAGGCCGTTTCCCCGGGGATCTGATAGGTGTTTGCCGAGAGCGTGTCCCCTGCTCTGGGAGGGCTTTGCTCCGATTGTGGCGGGTAGGGTGGTTGCTCGATGCCAGTCTCCGAAGGGCCTGGGAGCTGGTGCTGGGGCTTGGGAGCGGTAGTAGACGCTTGCTACTTCCCGTGGCACCTGAGGAGCTTTGTTCAGTCCAAGACCTGAGCCCTCCGGCCGGGAAGGGCCGAGCTGCAGTCTCCCCAGAGCGGCAGTGGGCTCCAGCACTGTCTCTTACCAATGCCCCCTTCCTTCCGTCCACGTGATCGTTTGCTGAGAGCCTGTGACATGCCAGGCCCTGTGCAGGCACCAGGCTGTAGGTGCGGGGGTCCTGAGGCTCTTGGGTGTGGTAGAGCTGATGTGTGGATGCCCCAGGGGAGGCTCCTGGAGGACGTGGGGCTTGACCTGAGGCTGAGGGACTCCGGGCCAGGGAAGTGGCTTGGGACATGCATGCCAGCCAGAGAAGCTTAGGAGAAGCCACCTGGTTCCAGGTGACTCCAGCGGGGGCGCATGGGGGTGGCAGGGATCAGATCCTGAGGGCGTTTGGGTCAGGTAAGGGTTTGAACTTAACTCTGCAGCTGGCAGGCGGGGAAGGCCCTTCAGTTCTGTGGGCCTCTCTGCTTTGCAGTCACTGAGAGGGGCCTCGGGCCCTGCCTGGTGGAGCCCTGTAGTGTGGGGAGGGTGGTGGCGGTCCCCGCTGGGCGAGGCGCCCCGTGGGGGTCGGTGAGACAGACAGATGCTTTCGTCCAGTCATGGGCAAGGTCAGGGGGGCCTTTGGCCTTCTGAAGGTGTGTCGTGGTCAGGGCTGGCTCCTTTCCACCTGTCCCTCTGTTTCCTCTTCGGGTGAGGGCCTGTTGCCTCCTGCCCTCCGATGGGAGAGCTGTGCGGTGCCGTGCAGCACGTCGCTCCCGTGTTCCCTCCGTGCACACGGAGCTGAGCACCTGCGGTCTGCTGGGTGTGGGACACCACCGCTTCGCCCTCAGGGCACAGACAGACAGGTGGGAACAGTGCAAGCGTAGGGACGCCTCTCGAGGCGGGGTACCTTGCAGAGGCTCCAGCAGCATTTGGGGGGCGTATCCGCCTTAGCTGGAACCAAGCCCTGGTTGTATCCTTGCTGGACTTGATTGACGTTGGTGGACAGAAGGCCCACACGCCTTCCTGGTCGGGAACTTGGAGGCTGACGGGAGACCCAGAGCTTGGCTGTTGTGAGACACTCCCTGCTCTCAGAGGGTCTACACTGCGGACAGGGTCGCTCCTCCGAGACGTGCCCGCAGAGCGTGTGCCCGCTGTGTCCCTTTGCTCTTCCAGCTCCGTGGACCAGGCCAGCTCTCACCCCCACCCGGCTCGCTGGCCAAGGTCATCCAGTGAGTTTGGTGCCCTTGGATGGCTTGGCTGGTCCTGGCCTGGTGGGTGGCCTCTGCCCTCCACGACCTCCATCCATCTGGCTGGCCACATGGTGCCCACAGCCTGTGTCTTTGTGAGCTGCAGCTGGAGCCTATGTCTTTGTGAGCTGCTCCGCCCGCTGCTGGCACTCGCAGGCTTCAGTTGGGGAGCTGCCCACCCGTTTAGCCTGCGAAGCCCTCAGCACATAGCGGGCGGGAAGCCCGTCAGCTGGTAGCGGCTCTTTCAGACCTGATGGCTCCCAGCTGCACTCTGGCACGGAGGGCCCGCCAGCCTGCTGGGGTTGGCCTCTCTGCCTTTGCTCAGGCGGAGCGCCTCCAGGGTGCTCTTTAGGGGGGAGGCCCTGCGAGGTAGAGGGAGACGGTAATTACTCGGGAGAGGAAGATTTAACTTCTGAGATGGCAGCACAATTCTATCTCGTTCACGGAGGCGGCTGAGTTAGAAGATTAGCAATTAATTTTTTATTACGTGCAAACTACGCTTTAGTTTCGTGGAACCAAACAGTCCTCCCACAGCTAAATGAGGAGGCTTCTACCTCCTTTAATTGTTCAGAGCACTGTTTGTCTGCTTTTGAACTGATAGGAATTGTTTATGTGTCTGTGTGGAGGACATTTAGATGCAGTTCTGTTTCCCGTTTGCGCTTCCTGGCGTCTGTCTTTCCTCTGTTGCTAGTTTACTGCAGTCAGATATTTGGAGTGTTGTACCTTTTATTAGAATTGCAATTACAAAACTCAGGTTCACTCGTCTTTGCTTTTTTTTTTTTTTTTAATTTCCTGCAGCATTTGGAAATTCCCAGCCACAGCATCGCCAGACCTGAGCCATGTCTGCGACCTAGACCACAGCTCATGACAACGCCGGTTCCTTAACCCACCGAGTGAGGGGCCGGGGCCAATCCCCCATCCTCATGGATACTAGTCGGATTCGTTTCTGCTGTGCTACAGCGGAAACTTGCACTCATCTTTTTTTAAAAATTTTTTTTATTTTGGTCTTTTTTGCTATTTCTTGGGCCGCTCCCGCGGCATATGGAGGTTCCCAGGCTAGGGGTCGAATCGGAGCCGCAGCCACCGGCCTACGCCAGAGCCACAGCAACGCGGGATCCGAGCCGCGTCTGCAACCTACACCACAGCTCACGGCAACGCCGGATCCTTAACCCACTGAGCAAGGGCAGGGACCGAACCCTCGACCTCATGGTTCCTAGTCGGATTCGTTAACCACTGCGCCACGACGGGAACTCCCTTGCACTCATCTTTCAGACCAAGTTTTATGCTGTTGGTTTTAGAGTTGGCTTCTTTAATCAGAGGTCCCTGTGCATTGACCGTTGTACAGGCACATGTCGTTTTGTTATGCTTTGCTTTATCATGCTTTGAAGACAGTGCGTTTTTACAAAATTGAAGCTTTGTAGCAACCCCACGTCAGGCACGTCTGTTGGTGCCGTTTAGTTAACAGTGCTTTTTTTTAAATTCAAGTGATTTCTGTAGATAACACCGTTGCCCACGAGTAGACTACAGTATAGTGTACGCTTAACCTTTCTATGCCCTGGGACACCTCAGAGTTCCCGTGGCTGGCTCTATTGTGTTGTCTGGAACCGAACCCCCATTATCTCTGAGGTCTGCCAGTATAAAATTAGTGCCCCCCCCCGCCACTGCCCCCGTGCCCAGACTGAGTTGAGAGGAGAGGCACTGGTAGTCATTACGGGCGTCTCTGTCACTGCGGGCGTTTTTGCTGTTCCCTGGAGTGTAGCTGCGGTGCCGAAGCGGCCACCGCCCCGTTGCTGAAGCCCGAGTCTTCAGGTATAAAGACACTTGATAACACTTGTCCCTTCTCTGTCTCGTCCACTTAGTGGGCTAGCTTTTCTTTCTGCATTTTCATCATTAAACAATTAGTGCCTGTGGTGGGGAGGATTTACGGCGGAGACGGGCAGGTCCCTCTTGTAAAGGGCCAGGAAGTTACCGTGTAGGTCCTCGCGGCTGTAAGATCTGCGTCGTGAGTGCTCGGCTCTGTCTTTGTGGCACGTACAGGGCGGCCCGCCCTCCCCTTTGGCCTAGGGTGTGGGCCCCTTCGTGCTGAATCTGGGACGACCCAGGACAACCCAGCAGCGGGTTTACCTGGCGGGAGCTGCCACAGACGCTGTGCGAATGAGTGGGTCCGGCCGGGTTCCAGTAAGACTTGATTTCCTGCAGCAGGTGTGAGCCGGCTCTGACCCAGAGGCCGTGATGTGCTGACCTCTGCTTCGGAGGACAGGGCTGCCCGTTGTCTAAAGAACCACCTCGGAGCCCGCGCTCTCCTTTCCCTGCCTCTTCTGTTCTCTGTGCCGCTTTCTGCTCCGTGAGGTGGCGGTGGTGACTTGCTTTCCTCTTTTCTGCTTTGGGAGAAGCTGGTCACGGGATGGGACCTGGTTTGGGGCCCTCGTGCGGGATGGGCACTGAGTCAGGGCGGTATCTCGGCCCTGTGGCGAGCCCTGGCCGGGGTGGGAGGTTCCTGAAGGCGTTGCTGGGGGCGGGGCGAAGCCGGCTGTGACTCAGTTCCAGGCTGGGGAGGGCTCTTCCTGCCTTGCTCTGGCAGCAGGTTCCTGGGAACACATTGTGTCCGTCCCGTCCAGCAGATAGTTGCTAAGCGAGGATGGCGTGGCTGATGCCCAGTTGGAGAAGCCACAGAGAACCAGATAAGCATGGTCCCTGCACCTCCACTGAGCTCACCACTGCTGTGTTACGGGGGCGGAGGGAGCCCTCCAGGAGGAAAGGTGGGCCCCCAGAGCTGGGCTGGGCGCCTCGTCTCTTCCTCTCGGACAGGTGAGTGAGCCGCGATGGGACCTGGTGTCCCGCTGCTGGGGGAGGGCAGAGACACAGGCCCCGAGGTGCTCTGTCCCGAGCCTGGTGGTGTGAGCCTCCTGCGTCCCGCCACTCCCTTTCCCAGCGTCCCCGGGGCCCCCTCTGCAGGTTGGCCAGGAGCTGCCGTCTTCTCCCTCGGGAGCAGGCTGCTCTCCCCATGTCCGTCCGTACACTGGGCGTTGCTTTTGTTTCCATCGGGAGCGTGAGCGCGGCTTGGAGTGCCTCCGTTCGACACCCTGCCAAAGAATTTTATTTAATGATCTCCCAGGGCTAAGCCTGGATCCATTTTGTGTTAAATCCACAGTTTTCCCTTTTCTAAACGGGACGGACTTAATATCCTCGTTAAAATCTGATTAAAACTAAAATTGAGTTTTTTGAAGTCTGATTATCCCATGAAATGGAATTTTTAAACCTAATTACGGGTGGATTTGCATATACTTGTCAGCACCATTGAAAAGAAAGTTGAAATAAATTTATTAATGACATCCTTTCCGCCGTTTCCTTGGGGCATGATGTGAGTTGAGGAGCCGAGGCGGGTGGGGGAGAAATGCCTGCCTTCTCCCCCCGCCTCCTCAGAAGGGATGTGCTGCGAACGCTCCTTGGAGAATCGAGGAGGGTGCTTCCTCCCGTCCCCGGTCCGTCCTCGGCGGGCCTGTGCGTTTGGTGGAGGATAGCCTTTCTGCAGCTCCGGATCCGGAGCGCTTGTCTTCGAGGAGGGGGCAGGAGGAGTGGACAGTGACAGTAGTCTCGGGGGCCCCTTCCTCCCCAGAGTACGGGTTTGTGATTGATGAGGTACCTCCCTCCAAATTCTGCCTTACGTTGGCCTTGTCAAAAGGAAAGAAGTGAGATCAACTTACTGTTCGTGACACCCTGGAGACGGGCGTCTCAGAGGGCACCTCCTTCTCCTTTGAGAAGCACCACCTTCCAGAAAGGACTGTTGCCTGGGCCGTATCTGGATTCACGCCGCCGCCTCTGACCTGCTCGCAGTGGCACGGGTGACAGATTCCCCGGCCCTCCCTGTCCTCAGGTGGACTGATCACGCCCCATGGCTCCACCTGCCCCTCTGTGTTGTGTTGACATGGGCAGCCCGAGCTTCCTGGGGCCCTTACAGAGGACGGCTGTGTGCGCGGCCTGCTACCGGGTGCACGGGTGCGAACCAGGCAGAGTGCCCGTGCTGCTCCCAGGCTCTGTCCTGCTGAGACCCAGCTGATGGCTGCTCTGCACGGACTGTGTCCAGCTTAGGGTGTGGATTCTGACATGAAACTTGCTGATTTTCAAAGCACTGCACGGGCCTAGGAAGCTGTGTGTTGAAGGTGACAAACGTGCCGCTTGGTTGTGTTGCATGGGTGCAGCCTGCATTTCAGCCGCCTCACCTGCCAGCTTCCCACAAGGCCCCATCCTGGTCACGCTCTCGACTCTCTGGGCTTTGTGTGTGTCCAAGGCTCTCCGTTCCTCAGGCTCTTCGGTGTGTTGTGCCCCTTGGGAACGCTCTGCAGTCTTGTCTCTGTTTCTGAGTTACAGAGTCGACCAGGGGGCTCAGGCTGGTGAGGTCCAAGCTTTTTAAAAAACATTTTTATTTCATTTTTGCTCTAGGTTTTGGCAGGAGAACTTGTGAGTGCTCTAGGAATGGCCCCCTCGGGAGCAGAGGCCTGGGGCTTTGCTGCGGTCCGGGTGAAGGGCCGGGGTTCACGGGCTTGTAGACGGGGCTCCAGGGGAATCTGACAAACACCAGTGAGGGTCACATTGGCGGGTGCGTTTCCTTTTGCTTTTCTATTCCTTTTTTTCCTTTTTATGGCTGTATCTGCAGCACATGGACGTTCTTGGGCTGGGGTTGAATGGGAGCTGCAACTGCTGGCCTACGCCACAGCCACACCAGATCTGAGGCGCATCTGCCACCTGTGCCACAGCTTGTGGCAGTGCCAGATCCTTAACCCACTGAGTGAGGCCAGGGACTGAACCCGCATCCTTGCGGAGACAGCATCAGGTTCTTAACCCCCTGAGTGACAGTGGGAACTCTGGCTTTTGCCCATTTCTTGAGATAGTTTATCACCTTATTATTGAGGTGTGTGACGTCTGTATATATTTTTCATACAGTTTGTCTGCCGGATCCGAGCCAGATCTGAGCCGTGTCTGCGACCCACACCACACCCAGCTCCCGGGACTTGTGGGTGGATCCTTAACCCGCTGAGAGGGGCTGGGAGTCTAGTAATCTGAGTCCTCATGGATACTAGTTGGTTTGTTTCTGCTGAGCCACAGTGGGAAGTCCGTTTTAAAAAATTAGTTTTCGTGGATGCGGGTCAGATTGGCTAGCCGCTGCGCCACGGCGGGCACTCCGCGCGTTTCTGTGTGAGTTGTGGAATGGGCTTTCGGTTGGTCTTTCCCTGCGCTTTTGCGTCGACGCAGTCGTTGGTTCAGCTGTTCCGTTCTTGCTTCTCGCCCTGCTGCCCTCTTGTGCGCTCCAGGGCCGCTTTCAGAGAGGTGGGGGGGCTGGGGCCTCGCCTTGCGACGGGCTCGGGGCAAAGCCCTGTGTTCCGTCACGGGGGTGGTGGTCGTTTTCAGCTCCTCGGAGATGCCCTTGCTCAGGCCGAGGGTGTTTGCTTTCATGCCTTGCTTGCTGAGAGGTTTTGCTCTTAAACTGTGCATGAGTTTTGAATGTTTCGCACATGGCTTTTCTGCCTTCTGCGGGGACGGCGGTGAGGGTTTTACCCGGTGTTCTCTCGGTGTGGTTGGTACGGTCATGGATGCTTCCAGCGCTGGACCAGCCTTGCAGTCCTGGGCTACAGCCCACTTGCTCATGTTTTATCACCCTTTTGATGTGCAGTAGATGTGGCTCGCCAGTAGTAAGTTTTTTTGCTTCTTTGTTCGTGAGAAAGAGTGTAGTTTTCTTGTTGTATCTTTATCTGTTTGTGGTAAAAGGCTCATTTTGACCTCATCCAATGAGTTGGTATTCTCGCTGTTCTTTTTTGGGAAGAGTTTGTATATAACCGGCCTTACTTCAAACGAAACGTGTGATGGAATTCGTCTGTGCAGCCATCTCTGGGCCTGTGGTTTTCTTCGTGGAAAGGTTTTTCCCGCATCCTTGGAGCCTCCCACCGGCGTGGGGCCCGCCCGCCCGCCCCCCGTCTCTGCTGGGTGAGCGCCCCCGTCCCCCCGCCCCCCTTTGCTTGGTTGCTTGTGAGCCGCTGGGGTAGTCACGGAGTCATCATTAAGGTTGCTCTTCCAGCTTGCTTTTTACGGGCAGTTGTTCTTTCTCCGCCGGCTTATTTCATTCGGCTTTCTGGAGATGCGGAGCACGGCACGTCGGGGGCCGTCAGAGCTCCTCGCCGCACGTCTGCAGACGCGTGTCCCGCTGTGTCCCTCTCCTCCCTTGGAGGTTCCCGGTTTTATTTTTTTTCTGGTGTGTCCTTCCTGTGTTTATTTTGGTGACGATACGCAGGAGCATGTATCCTCTTGTTTCTCCCCCTTCTTTCTCACATACAAGGTACCGTGGGTGCTTGCGACGCTTTGTGTTTTCACTTAGTGACGTGGCTTGAAGATCGCTGTGTGATGGGTTTAGAGCGGCAGGGTGCCCCGTTGTGGTTCTCTGTCCTCAGTACCCATCTAGTGCCCGTGCTTAGATGTTTAGATGGTATTGTAGGCTTTGCAGTCACAGGTTGGTGCTGTGATGAATAGCCTTGCACGTGTGCGCTTAGATTTTGTCGGCGTTGTGTCCTCAGGCTAAGTTCTTAGAGTGGGATTGCCGGATGAGAGGGGTGTGTGTGTGTGTGGATGTACACTTTTGTCAGCCATTGGGACAGTCTCGCCAGGGGCTGTGCCACTGGATTTTCCTGCCGCAGTGTCTGTACAAGACGGTCTGTTTCCCCACAGCCAAGGGAGCCCCCCCGTAATAGACCTGGCTCGTGACTGTGGATATTCGCCTTTGGTGCTATTCCACAATCAGGTCGTAGAGGCGCTCTCTCTCTTTAAAATTGCGTGGAAGTATGCGTCACATACCTTCTACCTTCCCGACCATTTTAGCCGCCAAGCACGTGTACACTGTGCAGCCGTCGCCTCCATCTATTCCAGAACTTTGTCGTCTCCCCAGACTGCAGCTCCGAGCGTTTGAAACACCTAACTCCCCGCCTGTCTCCCCAGCACTTCCCACCCGCCCCCGCTTCTGTCTCTGAGCTTAGGTCCTTCGGGGTCCTTGCTGGAGGAGGATCCTGCGGTGTTGGTTCTTCTGGGTCTGGTTTGTCTCTCTGAGCATCACGTCCTCAGGTTCGTCCTTGTTGCAGCCGGTGTCAGAATCCCCCCCTTTTTAGGGCCGTGTGTTTATGTGGCACGGTTTGTTGGTTCATCCGGCGGTGGCTGTTTGGGTCACTTCCATCCTTTGGCTGTGCTCAGTAGCGCTCCTTGGCGTGTGGCGTGCACGCACCTCTTCCAGACGCGGCTGTCGGTGGACATACGGCCCGTGCAGCGGATTGCGTGGAGCTCCGAGTGGAATTTTGTCTGGAGTCACCGTACGGGGTTCCTTGGCGGCTGCTCCCTTGTACATTCCCCCGCAGAGCACAGGGGCTCTGGGTGCTCCCCGTCCTGGCCAGCAATTATGTTCTGTTTTTGTTGGTTGTTTTTGGTAATGGGCATTTCCAGGGCTGTGAAGGTCTACCCGGCTGCGGTGCTTTTATTTATTTGTTTTCTTTTCGACGGCTGCAGCTGCGGCACCTGGAAGTTCCCGGGCTGGGGTTGAATTGGAGCTGCAGCAGCCTGCCCACGCCACAGCCACAGCACAACGCCAGACCCGAGGCACATCGCGGCCTACCTCGCAGCCTGTGGCAGTACTGGGTCCTTAACCCAGCGATTGAGGCCAGGGACCAAACCCAAGTCCTCGTGGACAGTGTGTCGAGTTCTTAACCTGCCGAGCTGCAGCGGGAACTCCTCGGTGCGACTCGGATACCCGTTTCCCTGATGCATAGTGGTGTGGAGCTTCTTTTCATGCGTTTATGGGCCCTTTGAATGTCTTCTTCGGAGGAAGTCTGTTCAGGTCCTAAGCCATTTTTAAATCGGGTCATTTGTTTTCTTGAAGTTGTGTCATGAGGATTCTTTATATATTCTGGATACTAGATCCTTATCAGATAGGAGATTTGCAGACATTTACTCTGTGTGTTGCCTTTTCATTCTCTCTTTAGTGTCATTTGTACAAGAGTTTGGTTTTTTTTTGGCTTTTTTTTAGGGCCACACCTGTGGCACATGGTGTTTCCCAGGCTAGGGGTCTAATGGGAGCTGTAGCCACAGGCCTACACCACAGCCACAGCAACGCAGGGTCTGAGCCGCATCTGTGACCCACACCACAGCTCATGGCAGTGCCTTGACCTGCTGAGCGAGGCCAGGGATCGAACCTAAAATCTCAGGGTTCCTCCTCAGATCCGTTGCTGCTGTGCCATCACGGGAACTCCGAAAGTTTTTAATACTGGTCGTGTCTAACCCGTTTGTTTTTGTCGTTACTGTCTGTGCTCTTGGTGTCACAGCCAAGAGATCATCGCCAAGTCCAGGGTAGGAAACTTCTCCCTCTGTTGTCTGCTAAGAGGCCTGTAGTTTTTCCCTCTTGGGGGTTAGGGCTTTGATGCATTTGTGAGCTTATTTTTGTATGGGTCTCTATTCCTTCTCAGTTTTCCTAGCACTGTTTGTTGAAAGACTGTCCTTTTCTGAGTTGAACGATCTTGGCACCCTTGTCAAAAATGATCTGACCGTATGTGCTGGGGGTTATTTCTAGGCTTTCTGTCGTGTTCCGCTGGTCTGCATTCTGTCTTTATGCCAGGGCCACTTTGTTTTGATGACTGTGGCTTTGTAATAAGTTCGAAATGAGGAAGTGTGAACCCTCCAACTTGATTTTTTTTTTTTTCTTTCAAGCTTGTTTTGGCTATTCTGGGTCCCTTGAGATGTCAGGTGAATTTCAGGATTGGTTTTTCTCTGTTTTTGCAAAAAACGTCATTGGGCCTTTGGTAGGAGTTGCCCTGAATCCAGTTGTTGTTTTCTTAGTGAGCAGCATGTTGAATTGAATCTTCAGGAAATGTCTTACTGAATGCCCAAGTTGTTTGTCACTCATCTTCCTTTTTTTGGGTCTTTTTTTGTAACTGTTGTTTGTCACTCATCTTCCTTTTTTTGGGTCTTTTTTTGGGGTCGCACCCATGCCATATGGACGTTCCCAGGCTAGGGGTTGAATTGGAGCTACAGTAGCTGCCGGCCTACACCACAGCCACAGCCACGCCAGATCCGAGCTGCGTCTGTGACCTGCCCCACAGCTCACGGCAACGCTGGATCCTTAACCCACTGAGCGAGGCCAGGGATTGAACCCGCATCCTCATGGATGCTGGTTGGGGTCATTACCGCTGAGCCACCACAGGAACTCTGTCTCCCGTGAAAAGTGGCTGGTTTAGACCTGCTTTTCTTCAAGACAGCTGTTACCCTCTGGTTCCCAGCAGTGCCTCTTCTGTATCCTTCCCACTCCTCCCGTGCATCACTGAGGATCGGGATTAAAGAGAGGCCCTGCTTCTCACTGCTCCGTCGTGGGCTCTCTTCAGCGAAATGGTCTGCTTTGAATTTTGTGTGTGGCCTGGAAGGAGACGCCGACTGCCAGTGTGCGTAGGTGGTGCTGGCCTGGCTCCCTAACGCGTTCCTCGTACCAGCTTCACAGCCTCAGCGCAGGTGTCAGCACAGCAAGGAAACAAAGAAAAAGAAGAAAGGCGGAGAGTGGCGCTGTGCTCTTTTGGAAGCAGGACGCCGGACACGGCTGTTCTGTTGTTCCTGGACGAGGGGTCTGGCTGCTCACCACTCAGCAGCCCCACTCGGAGGCAAGGTCGGGAGGAAGGAAAGTTGGCTTTGTTCTGGAGGCCTGCAGCCGGGGTGGGGGGGCGCTGGTGTTCAGGGGCTGCCTCCCCCACCGCCCCGGCAGTCAGAGGGCAAGACCTTTCAAAGGGGAGTTTCCGGGGTGTATGGGTGGAGCGAGGGCCCACGTGCGGAAAGGGCACAGTCAGCTCTGACAGTCCTCTCGAAATTGGTCCTGCGGGGCTCTGATCAGCGTCGTGCTTGTGGTTTTAAGTACAGTTCATCTTCAGTTCCAGGGTCAGTGTGTTTCCAGCTCTTGGAGGTGTGGCAGCTGATGTCCTGGCTGCAGCCTGGTCATCCGGTAACGTCTTCCACCCGCGGGTGGTTTCAGTGTCCACAAGAGGTCGCAGGACAGGGCTCAGAATATTACCTGCAGCCCTTGAGGCTATTACCTAGCCGTCCTTGACTTTGCTTAATGACTAAACTATTAAGCATATGGAGGTTCCAGGCTAGGGGTCCAATCGAAGCTGCGGCTGCCCGCCTATACCACAGCGCACAGCAATGCCGGATCCCCAACCCACTGGGCAAGGCCAGGGATCGAACCTGCAACCTCATGGTTCCTAGTTAGATTTGATAGCCACTGTGCCACGATGGGAACTCCTTGGCTGAAGTTTTTCTACAGACAAAAGGCAGGTGGAGGATGGGGGAAGGGACAGACCACAGGCCTGCAGCTAGTCCTTCTTGGCCAGCAGCAGAGACCGCACGTGGATTTAAACTCCACCACGACCACTGAGTTCATCAGCATGCTCTTCAGATACATTGCATACCTGCGATGTGAAAACATGCTCCCTGCAAAAACAAACTCAAACAGTAGAGAATTAAAGTGAAAGGTTTTTTTGTTTGTTTGTTTTTTGTCTTTGGTCTTTTTAGGGCTGCACTTGCAGCATATAGAGGTTCCCAGGCTAGGGGTTGAATCGAAGCCACAGCAATGCCAGATCCGAGCCACATCCGTAACCTTCACCACAGCTCACAGTAACACTGGATCCTTAACCCGTCACTGAGGGAGGCTAGGGATTGAACCTGTAACCTCATGGTTCCTAGTTGGATTTGTTTCCCCTGTGCCATGACGGGAACTCCAAAGTGAAAATTCTTTTTATCTCTCTGCTTTTTCGGGAGTTCCTGGTGTGGCTCGGTGGGTTAAGAACCCGACATAGTATCTGTGAGGATGTGGCCTCTGGCCTCGCTTGCTCCCTGGCCTCGCTTGATGGGTTAAGGATCCAGCATAGGTTGCAGGCGTGGCTGTGGCTGTGCCGTAGGCCTACAGCTGCAGCTCTGATTTGACCCCTAGCCTGGGAACCTCCGTAGGCCACAGGTGTGTCCCTAAAAAGGAAAAAAAAAAACCCACATATCTCTCTGCTTTCTCAGATTCCTCTCCGTTCCAGCACTAGCTACTGTTAACAGTGTGGCTCAAGTCCACTTGGGTAATTTTTTGAGTGTGGGGACATTTTACATGCGTAATACGTGACGTGACTGACTTTCTTTTGCGTTGATCTCTGTGCAGTTGTGGCTTTTACTTTTTAATAGCTGTTACTCCGTCACAGGAATGCACATAGTTCATTTCACTGCTTCCCTGTCAGTGGAGACTTCGCCACTCATTTCTAGTTCCATGGATGCTGTTAGCATTTTTAGTTTTTCCCCTGTGCAATTCAAAAGGAAGAGAAAAGCTGCTATAGTCTTAAATCGTGGTGCTTTTCAGGACAGACTGTTTTAGATGACAAGGCTTCCTTCCTCAGGTGATTCTGGCTGCCCCGTCTTTCAGGCTCTCAGCCACCCCTTCCACCTGGGGTCTGGGGCTCCCGGTGCTGCCCGCCTGCCCCAGGGCTCACTCAGGGTGCTCGGTGGCTTCGGTGATGACGGAAGTTCCTGCCAGTGAAGGTGGAGGCGGCACGCTGGCCTTGGTCAAGGTTGGGCAGGAGCGCCCCGTCCCGCCGGCTCCCTGGGCTTGAAGGCGGTCCCTTGCTTTTCAGACACCCGGAAGCGCGCCAGGCGACCCAGAGGGGACCCGCATCCTGGCGGATCTCATTCCCTTGCTTTGACAGTGGCATTCGGCGTAGCCTTCAAAAGAACAGCCACCGCTTTTCAGTTCCTTTTAAAACGTTTGATTGAGAATAATTGCGCACTGTGTCCAGCAGTGGACTCTTGGGTCTTGAGGACGTGTCTTGTGTGAGCAAGCGCCTCCATGCGGTTCAGGATGTCTCTCTTACCGCCAGCGTCCCTGGCTTCTGGTTGGTTCCTGCCCCCAGGGGACAGCCACTCTTCCCCGTCCTGCTCCCGCAGGGGGATTTTGTCTCTTCTTCAGTTGTAAGTAAATGGAGTGGTGCTGTGTGTGTGTTGCGTAATTGCTCTTTCTCTGCACACACACACACACACACACACACACACACACACACACACACACACACCCGGGCTGAGACGAGCTGGCGAGTGGGGAGTGGCGGGGGTGCTGCCTGGTGCTGCCAGTGGTGCGGCCTGGGCTCCTCTGGGCACCTCTCTGCTGCACCCTGTTCCCACCCTGCCTTCCCTAGCGTCTGACCTTGGAGATCCAGACAGACTTGGGGGTTCCCAGGCGGTTGCTCTTGTTTGGTAGTTGGTTGTGCGGCCACGCCTCAGTTTGTGCGTGTGTTCCTGTCTGCGGACGTGTGGGATGCTGCCCATCGCTGGCTCTTAGGAATACAGCTGCTGTGCACACTCGGGGCCAGCCTGGTGTGTGCCCGTGCTGATTTCTCTTGTCTGTGCCTGGGAGTGCACTTGCCGGGCCGTGTGGTGTGCCCGGCGTTTTCCACGCTGGTTGTCCGCGTGGTGTCCGCGTGGAGTTGCTGTTGCACCGTAATCTCACCACAGCTTGGCAGGCCATGTAAAGGGAGTTCAGCACCTCCCCCGTGGGTGCGGCGGCCTCCCCGGTGCCCGTCCCTGGTGACGGCAGCTCCTTTCCCGGTGCTCACTGGCTGGGCTGCTCTTTAGCCAGGTGTCTCTTCTAAGTCTTTGGCAGAGCTTTCTTGGGTTATCGTCTTTTTGTGGATTTTTATGAGTTCTTTATACATTCTGGTTACAAGTCCTTGATCAAGTGTATATCTTGCCAATATTTTTGCCTAGTCTGTGGCTTGGCTTTTCATTTTCTTGATTTAAAAATTGTTGAAATATAATTCACATTCATCAAGTTGACTCTTGAGAAGAGTATAATCGAGGGTCTCTAAGTATAGTCCTCAGACTGGACCACTCTCTAATGCCAAAACATTTTCATGCCTCCCCCACCCCTAGATACCATGTGCCTATTAGGAGACGCACTCCATTCTGTCCCCCCCCGCCCCGTCTTGACATCCCCTGATCTGCTTTCTCTCTGTCTGGATTTGCCTGCTCTGGGCATGGTGTAAAAGTGGAGTGCACCACATGTAGCCTTTGTGTCTGGCTTCTCTCACTAAGCAGAATCTCGTCACAGTTCCTCTGTGTGGTAGTGTGTTTCTGTGCCACTCCTTTTTTATGGGTGCATAATATTCCACCACATGGATGTACTCCATCTTGTTTATGTGTTGAGCAGTTGGTAGACATGCGGGTTGTTTCTCGTGTTGGCAGTTAGGAATAATGCTGCTATGAACACGCGTGTACAGGTTTTCGTTTGGGTGTATGTGTTCAGGTCTCTTGGGAGTGGGATTCCTAATGTGGAATTACTAGGACAAAGGGTAACTTTGGAGGAATCGCCAGACTGTTTTCCACAGTGGCTGCACCATTTTACGTTCCCACCGGCAGTGTGTGAGGGTTCCAGTTTCTTCCTGTCCTCACCAGCACTTGTATTTGTCTGTCTTTTTGATTCTGGCCTACTTAGTGGGTATAAAGTGGTGTCCTGCTGTGATTTAAATGTTTATTTCCCATGGCTACACTGAGTAGACGTCAGTGCCCACACACAGACAGCAGCATGACAGAATGCGTTCGGGAATCTCGCTAAACAAGCGAACGACAACTGCAGCAGCAGCGACAGACCCCGGGGAGGATGGAGATTCTGATCTCAAAAGTGCCAGTGAGAATATTTGAAGTGTCCGGTTTCCAAGAACAACGACAGAGCTTGCGGAGAAACACAGTGTCACTCACAGAGGAAAAAATCAATCACTGGAAGCAGAGAATATCAGTAAAAAGAAACAATAAAAAGGAACCGAAAGGAAACCCTAGCTGCCTCGAAGTGTCCCCCAGAAGCTCAGCAGCGGAGGGGGCTGTCGGAGGCCGAGGGAAGCCCCGTGCGCTGATCAGGGGCAGGGGCCGGAGAGCGAGGCCGGAGCCCCGAGCACTCAGTGTGGTGGTGGTGGTGGCAGGGCTGCGGGAGGGGTCCGAGGAGGAGTCACGCTGTGTGCCAGCGACGAGGCGCCGGGTGTGCCCAGAAGCACCCCAGTTTCCTCGTCACCTGCAGTATTCTTATTAGAAAACCTTACCAGTAAGAACTTAACCGGGAGTTCCCATCGTGGCGCAGTGGTTAACGAAGCCGACTAGGAACCATGAGGTTGCGGGTTCGGTCCCTGCCCTTGCTCCGTGGGTTAACGATCCGGCGTTGCCGTGAGCTGTGGTGTAGGTTGCAGACGCGGCTCGGATCCCGCGTTGCTGTGGCTCTGGCGTAGGCCGGTGGCTCCAGCTCCGATTCAGCCCCTAGCCTGGGAACCTCCATATGCCGCGGGAGTGGCCCAAGAAATAGCAACAACAACAACAACAACAACAACAAAAAAAAGACAAAAGACAAAAAAAAAAGAAGTTAACCGTAGCCATTTCTCAGTGGCGCTTCTTGATGTTGATGAAATCCATTTATTTATCAGTTTTTCTTTCTTTTCTGGCGAGTGGTTTTTGAGCTTTAAGGAATCGTCTCCCATTTCCTGGTTGCAAGTGAGAGTTCCTATGTTTTCTTCTAGAAGCTTTCTATTTTAATTTTTATATCAAGCTTACGATCCATGTCCTGTGAGGCCTGAGCTTGGAGTTGGGGTTCATTCTTTCCCTCTGCTTGGATCGAGGTTTAGCAGGGTTTGTGGTGAAGTTACTCATTTCCCTTTGAACAGCCTGGCTGCTGTCGTCCAGGAAACGTAGGGTGTGTCTGGTGGTCTCGTTCTGGGTTCTGTGCTCCTCAGTGTTGGTACACCTCTGTCCTTAGGCCCGTCCTGTGCTTCCCAGGTCGCTGCAACCGCCTCGTAGCTGCTCCCTCGGCTCCTGCAGGTCCTCTCGATTTCCGTTTTCCTTTTTTCCTCTCATGAGCTGTTTCAGCTGCTCTTGCCTTTCTATGTACCTTTCTAATAAATAGATCATCAGTATCTACCGAAAAGCCTGTCGTGATTGGGATTGATCTGTGCATTGAATTCATAGTCAGTTTGGAGAGAATTGACGTCTTAAAGGTGTGGAACTTTTCAACTAATGGTGAATCTCTCCCTTTCATTTTTGCAGCAATAGTTTGTAATTTTGAGTCTAGTAGTCTTTTTTTTTTTGGGGGGGGGTCTTTTTGCCTTTTCTAGGGTCGCTCCAGTGGCATATGGAGGTTCCCATGGTAGGGGTCGAATCGTAGCTGTAGCCGCCAGCCTACGCCACAGCCACAGCCACGCCAGATCCGAGCCTTGTCTGTGACCTACACCACAGCTCATGGCAACGCTGGATCCTTAACCCATGGAGCGAGGCCAGGGATCGAACCCGAAACCTCATGGTTCCTGGTTGGATTCGTTTCCACTGTGCCACGACGGGAACTCCTAAGTCTAGTGGTCTTGTAGGTTGTTTATTTATCTGTTCGTCTAGAGGTGTTAAGCATTTTATCTAACTTCGTAGTCAGTGAAGGACTAGGAAGGGCTTCCGGCTGGTTCAGAGGGGGCTTCAAGGTACCATGTATTTATCATCAAGAGGGCCCACTGGGATCAATTTAAGATGATAGATGCCAAACTGGGGAAACTGTGTGTGCGGAGGCCAGTAAGCAGTGGTGCCCCACTGGCTGGAACTTGGGTTTCCTGTGCTTTGCTCTCAGTCTCCTCTTGCTTCTCAGCTTATAAATGGCTGAAAGACGATGAGGCAGCTAAGCCCAACAGGAAGCTAGATAGGGTACCAACTCCTCTTTTTCTGCCCAATTTCAGGTTTTCACGTTGCCTCCCTGTTTTGAACGGTCTCAAAGATTATTATTATTGTTATTATTTGGCTGCACCCACGGCATGGGACAGTTTCCAGGCTAGAGATCAAACCTGCACCCCAGCAGTGACCCGAACCACTGCAGTGACGATGCTGGATCTGTGACCGGCTGCGCCGCAAGAGAACTCCCTCATAGATCATTCCTGATCACAAAACAAGGCCGACCTCTGACTCGGTTCTTGGTGTGTGTGCCCTGGGAATCCTTGTGCAGCACAGAGACCTTCTTTGCTGCTGTCCTGAATCCTGGAGCGAGACAGTTGCCGTCAGTTGCACAAGTAACTTCTCTGGAAACTTACATACGGAACCCCAGGTTGCACTTCCAGAAGCTTCTGTTATTTGCTGTCTCAAGGCTAGGAAGACAAACCCAGTACATTCTCTCCAGATTTTGCCTGCTCTGCGGATCCCGCTTCGTGAATTCCTCGCTTCTTGACATCTTCCAAACCTGCTGCGTTTCCTGGCTTTCCTGGAGGCGGCCTCACCGCCTGAGCGGCTTAGACCCGGCAAGCCAGGTGCCAGGCTGCTCTCCTGGGGGCTTGTGGCGGTGGCTGCTGACCTGCTGGCATCCTCTGGCTCTCAGGCATGGCTTGCCGTCTGCTGTTGACCGAGCACTGTCCTCAGCTGGGCCTCCAGGGGGCGTGCGCAGCAGGTTTCGCACTTGTCGCCTCTGAAGGCTACAGGGCTTCGTACTGAACTCACGTGAAACCACATTGGCATGGAGGGTAAGGAGACCCCGCCAGGGTTTCTGAAATCCGGGGTGTCACGGGGAGTCAGATGTCCTGGAAGATGCTTCGTTTCATTTTTATCAGAGCTAGAGTCACGAAGTTGTTGTAGACCAGACCGCTTGCAGAGAAAAAGCCGTCGCTTCCTCCTTAATAGCCGTCCAGTAGGAGGCCCCTCCGCTGCGTCATTAGCTCCGTGTACTTCTTCGCCCGTGAGGTCTCGGGTTAACAGAAGCCTGGAACCACCTGCTTCTTGACGGAAAAGGCTGAGGAAGCCCCGACCGCGTGTCCGGGTGCCTCGGAACAGTGTGTGGACGGCGGCCCCCCGGACAGGTCTGCAGGGGGGGGCCGGGGTGTGGGGTCCCTGCTGCCGTTCTCTTCCCTGACTGCCCTTTCCTGGGGAAGACGCCCACTCTGGCCTGTGCTTTACGTGGGGCTTCCAGGCCGGCGGCCGGACTGTCCAGAGATGACGGGACTGAGAGTTCTCAAAAGGGAAGTTGCCTGACGAGGTTATTACAAATACACATAACGCCGGTAATGACGAAATGGGGTGGTTGCGGTGGCATCCAAAACAAAGGGAAAAAGGCAATTCAAAAGTTAGACGAAGCATCGCTAAGGATAGCAGTTAGCCTCTTCTCAAAGCCGGCAGTGGCTGTTCACGCCGGAGTCATCAAGGCGGATGGATGCGTCTTCCCAGAGGACGCAGTCTTGAGATGCGAGCTGCGGTTATCCCGAGACCACCTGTTCCCGGATCGAACGCAGCCTGTCGGGGGGGAGAGGGGCTGCGTCTGGAGCGGAGCCTGGCCGTCTTTCTTTTTCTAAGACTCCGTGGCTGAGTCCCACAGGCACCTGCGGCCGAGCACCGCGGGCCACAGAGGTGCTCGATGCACATCGAAGAAGCGGGGCTGGGCGCGTGGACGTGACCCTGAGCACTGTGCCTCGCGCCGGACGTCACCGCTGCAGTTCCTGGGGAGGCGGCGGCCCCGGGAGGCTCTGAGAGCCCGCCTTCGCTCCGCGTGTCTCCCGAGGTGGACACAGACGGCGGAGCGTCGACAGGCCCAAGGCCGGGACGTGCCTGAACGGGTGGGTGAAGGTGCGTGCCCAGACCGCCGCGGGCTGACCCGCCCTTGAAGGTGCGACCGTCATCCCCGAGGCTGGAGGTTAGAGTGGGAGGTGGCGAGACGTGCCCCTGGGCACCAGCTCCCCCGCCGCGCCCGAGGCCCTGCTGGGGAGGGCGGAGGCCCGGGCCTGGTGGGTGGAAGTGAGGGCGGAGGGTCAGGAGGCAGCGCTTGCGTCCGAGCAGGTACTTCAACCCGATGCAAGAGCAAGTGGCTGCGAGGCCACCAGCCGGGGATGAGGAGGAGCTCCGGAAAAGGACAGTTGTTTACCAAGTGGGTGTGGAAAGAAAGGCAGTGTCGGGGTCGGAGAGGCAGAGGAGGCCTTCCAGAAGAAGACTGGAAAGGCAGACGGACAAGACAGACGTCGTAAGCTCAGAGCGCTGGCCCGCGGCACGTGGACCACTTTCGGGTAGGAGCATTTGCCAAAAGAAGAGGCAAAAGTGGAGTGAGGCGATTCCAGTGAAACAGTTCCGAGAACTTCCCCCGAGCCGAAGAAACCGTGCTCCAGCCTGAAAGTGCCCAGCCCGGTGACGGAAGCGTGTCACTAAGGCGCGTTACCGTCAGGTGTCTGCGTGGCGGCACCGAGGCGGGTCTTGGGAGCCCTCAGAAGGACGAAAACGGGTGACACGCAGATCGAGAGTCACAACCGCTTCTTCCACACAGCAGCGTTGGAGTCTCACGGAGAGCAATGCCTTCCAGAGTTGGCAGGGAAATTATTTTCAAGTTAGGATTCTCTACCAGTCAGACAGTCCCGTGGGAGGCCGACTCAGGTATTTTGCGTTTACAGAGTATCGTAGAAACGTGTCTTCCTCCTGTGCTCCTCCAGAAGCCACTGGAGGATGCCATGTACAGAAACAGACAGCAGAAGGAAGAGGAAGGGTTTGGACGTGGGGCACAGGGCTGTGGGCCAGGGGGCAGGGAGGGGGTGCTGCCGGTGCAGCTGGAGGATCCGGGCAAGAAGGGCTCTGGGAAGGAGCCTCCTCTGCAGGTGCCCTGACAGGCACTGAGGGACACTGGGGTGGGGCCGGGGAGCACACTGCAGACTCACGGATGCGGGGAGCACGGGGGACGGGGCGTGTGGGAGGTGCCCGTGGCCGTCTCCGCCACCCACCCTATGGACGGCCCGATGACCAGGACGTCGGGGTCGGTTGTCTTGGCGGCTGAGCCCTGGCGCAAGAGCTTGCTGGAGGCTGAGGGGCGGGGAGGAGGACGGAGCCGAGCCCCCACCGTCCAGCGCCCGCCGTGGGGAGTCAGCATAACGCCCCAGATGGAAGAGATGGTAGCAGGGGAAAGGTGTCATCCAGAGAAAGGGAGGGAGATTCGGGTGACCCGGCCCTGTAGTGTGGAGTGTGTGCTTCTGGGCCGAGGACGGTGGCGCAGGAGACAGAGGGGCGGGGCGGGGGCTGCCGAGTTCCAGGACCGACCTGCACTCTGACCGCTCATGAGCCTTGCCGTGTGTCACCTGGTGAAGGGCTTTATAAAATGGGAGGAAAGGAGACGTCAGGGCCTGTGGGCAGGCGCCGTGGCTGCAGCCTGGGGCGTCTGTGCCTGCATGGCTGATGCCGCCAGGATGCTGGGTGCACGGCTGACTCCGGAAGCACCTGCAGGCCGCTAGCCCCATCTGCGCAGCGGGCAGGGCCGGGCTGGGATCGTGGCCGACCAGCTGGGCTCTTATGGCTTTAGGCCGAGGTCCTGCTCCCTCCCTGGCTCCCTCCCCCTGGCCCTGGTCAGTGGGCGACTGCTCACCGCTGGGCCGGGCCTTGCCGGGAGACGTCCTGCCTGCCCGGGTGGCCGGGTCGTCTCCTCTTCCCCTCCAGTAAGCGCCTGGTCCTCAGGCGTCTGCAGCTCGTCTCCCAGGAGGCTCGTCTCCTGGGACACCGCTTCCAGCCCCGAGCAGGGCCTTCCCCGTGAGGCCTGGCCCTGTGCAGGGGCGCGCGGTGGTGTGGGCATGAGTTAGACCACACACGGGCCGCGTCTAGAGTCAGGTGCAGTTCCGCACTGCCCGGGGGTCACCCTGGTGGGTGGCCACCAGTGCCTGCTGAGCCCCCGCGTGCTGGTCGCCGTGGTCAGGGCCCCCCAGGAGCCCTGCTGCTGCCCCCTGGAGCCGACCTGGCCTCGGAGTGCCTGCGGCTTGGCTACTGTTGCTTCTCCTGAGCTGAACGTTGAGATTCACAGCATTTGCTCCCCTTTCTCTTTTCTGCTCGCTCTTTAACTGGAGCCACAAAGCGTGTAGCAGTGAGGAAAATCGGCTCTTTTGAGGCAGCATTCCATCCTGCCTGTGTTGGCAGGTCATGTACTCCAGCTGAGGCCTCTGATATTCGGAGCCAAGGGAGCCGCTCTGCTCTTGATGCCCTGTGACAGCCGGCCCGTCACAGCTGTGAGCAGCTGCCTCTGTCCCCGGCTTTGGGGACGGCACCCTGTCTCCCTGGGCCCCAGCTGGGCACTCAGCGCTCGTCCCCGGCTCCCCCT
Organism: Phacochoerus africanus; assembly: GCF_016906955.1. Taxonomy (NCBI): domain Eukaryota; kingdom Metazoa; phylum Chordata; class Mammalia; order Artiodactyla; family Suidae; genus Phacochoerus; species Phacochoerus africanus. The sequence goes on along the minus strand of NC_062548.1, from coordinate 3,234,233 downwards.
CCTCTGCCAGCGCGTCTCCGCCCCGGCTCCATCCCTGGGGCATTTCTGGGATCACTCTCGCTCTGGCCCGTCCTCACTGCTGTCACACTGTGCCGGAACCCGTCTCGCCAGCAGCTGCCTCAGCGTTCCTGTCTCCACTGGCGCCTCTTCCGCTGCCCCCTCTCGGAAACGAAGCTCTGAACACGTAGCTGCCTGTGGCTCCTCGTTTCTTAGGGCGGCTGACGGGGTGCCCCTCGCCCTCACCCGGCCCCTCTCCCTTCCCTGGAGCTTCGTGCGCTTCCCCTTGGCGTGGGCCGTCTGGTCTGCACCGGCCTCGCCCACACCCATGGCCGCAAACACTGCGGGATGACGCGTGGCTCTGCGGGAGGCCTGGGCTGATCTGGTGGCTCCAGTCACATGCCCTGGGATGGGACCTACAGGCTGACTTTGTTCCCTGAGCAACACCGTCAGGGGCACCGGGAGGCTGGCTGCACGCTCCTGCCTGGGCTGGAGTTGGCTGCTCTGCGCGGCAGCTGGACCCCAGGAGGAGAAGGCCCCTGCTCTGGGTCTGGACCCCAGGAGGAGAAGCCCGCTCTTCCAGCCGGGACCTGCCGCGCAGTGGCCGGGGATCAAACCTGCATCCTCTCGGATGCGAGTCAGGTGTGTTTCTGCCGAGCCACGGAACATTTAGCTGCTCCCTAAGTGTTTTTCTTGACAGCAGAGTGGAGCAAGATGAAGAGAACTTTGTTCCTGGTTTTCTTTCATAAAGAATGTTCTTTACGAAGTAGTATGTGGACTTTACAGACTGGGTCTGGGCACGGGGTGTGGTGGACACTTCCTCTGTGGAGGCCGCCTGGGGGCCGCCCCGTGGAGGCGGCGGCGTCGCTGCCCTGCTGTCGAGGTGTTTAATTGGTGCCTGTTCTTTCGGCGGAACACAGTGTGCACGTTTGGGATCCATCTTGCTCGCTCTCTTTTTTAACAAGGAGGGTTTTAAAACTTGAAGTTAAAAATGTAATCATTGAAATTAAGAACACACAGGGAAGTTTTGACGTCACATTGGACACCCGTGAAGAATGAGGTAGCGAGATGGAAGAGGGCTGAGGAATTCGGCAGAACCCAGCGTAGAGAGAGGAGAGGTGGAAGCTCTGGATGAAGGAGAGGCCGGGAAACATGAAGGAGGAGGCGATTAGAACGCACAGCACATGTGAATTGAAATTATGGAAGAGGAAAGCGTTAGAGAGACACTATTCAGAGAGAGAATGACCAGGGATTTCCCAGAGTCTACGGAAGGCGTAAATCCATACAGAAAGGAAGTACAGCTATACAAAGCAGTATAAATAAAATGCATACCTCTGTATCTTGTAGTGAGTCTGCAAAATGGCAGAGACAGAGCATCTTTTTTTTTCTTTTTTTTTTTTTGGCTATACCCATGGCACGCAAAAGTTCCTGGGTCAGGGATTGAACTTGAGCCACAGAGGGGCCTGAGCCACAGCAGATCCTTAACCTGCTGAACTGCAAGGGTACTCTGAAAACATCTTTTTAAATAGTCAGAAGAGGAGTTCCCATCGTGGTGCAGAGGAAGGGAATCCGACTAGGAACGATGAGGTTGCAGGTTCAATCCCTGGCCTCGCTCAGTAGGTTAAGGATCTGGCATTGCCATGAGCTGTGGTGTAGGTCATAGAAGCGGCTCAGACCTGGCGTTGCTGTGGCTCTGGCATAGGCTGGCAGCTACAGCTCTGATTTGACCCCTAGCCTGGGAACCTCCATATGCCATGGGTGTGGCCCTGAAAAGACAAAAAGATAAAAAACAAACAAACGAAAAAACAGTCAGAAGAAAAGACTGATCACCAAAATGAAAATACAAGAGTAATCAATAGACTGACGGTGGACCCTTTGTTTCTCAGGATAGAAATAGCATATGGTGGGATATCTTCACTGAGCTGGAAAAAAATAACTGTTAACCTTGGACCATGTATCAAGAAAATTGGCATTTCAGGTTTCTTTCAAATTTAAAGAAAAACTTGAATTTTACTGCCAAGATATCCTTACTGAAAAACTTAGTTTAAGACGTAAAATAATTGTAGAAAAAAAGCCTGCAATGCAAGGACAAATTGTGTGTAATGAAAATGACATGTATATGAGTCTAAACGAATAAAGTAAAACAACTTTGAGTGCTTAAAAACAAGGACTAAAATATGGGACAAATGAACCTATTTGCAGAACAGAAACAGACTCACAGGGAGAACAGACTTGTGGCTGCCTAGGGAGAGGCGGCGGGCGGGCGGGGGACGGCCTGGGAGCTGGGGGTTAGTAGATGCAAACTCTTACCTCTGGGATGGACGGGCAGTGGGGTCCTGCTGCTGCAGCCCAGGTTTCTGTGTCCAGTCTCTTGGGATAGAACGTTACGGGGGATGGTATGAGAAAAGGAATGCATCTATGCGCGTTGCTGTACAGCAGAAATGAGCACAACATTGCAGCTCAACTGTAACTTAAAACCATTAAAAAGTAAGAACTGCAACATTTGGGCAGTGCTGTCGAGGGTGTGGTTGATGGGTGATAAAGATTTCCACGATTCTCGTTCTTGAGGGAAGTGGGCTTAAGATGCTGGTGTGTCTTATTTTATTTTTATTGAAACGTAGTTGACTTCCAGTCTCGTGCTGGTTGCAGGCGTGCAGATTCCCTCCCCTTGTAGGCTCTTACGGAATACTGGATATGGTTCCTTGCGCTGTACAGGGGTTCTTGTTGGTTATCTGTTTTGTATACAGTAGTGTCTGTGTGTTAATCCCAGCCTCCTAGTTCATCCCTCCCTCACCCCCTCTTTCCACTTGGGTGACTATAAGGTTGCTTTTTGTTTTTCTTTCTTTCTTTCTTTCTTTTTCTTTTTTTTTTTTTTTTTTAAGGGCTGTACCCGTGGCATGTGCAAGTTCCCAGGCTAGGGGTCAAATTGGAGCTGCAGCTGCCAGCCTACCCCACAGCCATGCGGGTGTCTGCAACCTGCACCCATGCTCATGGCAACGCCGGATCCCTAACTCACTGAGCACGACTGGGGGTTGAACCTGTGTCCTCATGGATACTAGTTGAGTTTGTTACCTCTGTACCACCACGGGCACTCCCGGTAGAAGTTTGTTTTCTCTGTCTGAGTGTCTTTCTGTTTGGGAAATAAGTTCATTTGCATCCTTTTCCTTTTTTTAAGATTTCACATGTGAGCATGTGAGGGATCCCACATGATGTTTGTTTATCTTCGTCTGGCTGGCTTCTCTTAGTATGCTGATCTCTAGGTCCATCCGTCTTGCTGCCCATGTGCCCATGGACTTCTTTTCTTATGGCTGAGTAATAATTCATTGTGTAAACATAGCACATTATCTTGATCTGTTTGCCTGTCGATGAGCATTTAGGTTGCTTCGTATCTTCGCTGTCATAAACAGTGCTGCAGTGCACATGGGCCGCATGTATTTTTTCGAATTACGGCTTTCTCCAAGTAGATGCCCAAGAGTGGGACTGCTGGATCGTATGGTAGTCCTATTAGGGTGTTTTGTGTTTTGTTTTTTTTTTTCTTGTCTTTTTAGGGCCACGCCTGCGACATATGGAGGTTCCCAGGCTAGGGGTAGAATTGGAGCTGTAGCCGCCAGCCTCCACCACAGCCGCAGCGACATCAGATCCGAGCCACGTCTGTGACCTACACCGTAGCTTGCAGCAACACTGGGTCTTTAGCCCACTGAGTGAGGTCAGGGATCAAACCCACATCCTCACGGACACTAGTCAGCTTTGTTACACGCTGAGCCACAACGGGCACTCCCTGTTTCACGTTTTTTAAAAAACAATTTTAGATCCACAGAAAGTTGTGACAGTGACAGAGAGGGCCCCCTGTGCATCTTCAAGCCACAGAGGGAAGTCTCTTAAATGTTTTTTACTCGATTTTTAAGACAGTGTTCTGGAATACAGTTGACTCACAATGTTGTGTTCGTTTTAGGTGTTCAGTACAGTGAAGCAGTCACGCGTATAAACGTATCCGTTCTTTTCCCCGCGTGGGTTATTACAGACTGTTGAGTAGACTTCCTGTGTTCTGCGCAGGCTCGCTTATGCTTGCAGTCTTTCGAGGCACCTCCCTCCGTACGTCCTCCGTGGTGGCCTCACCCGCTGACAGCCCCACGGCTGTGTCGGAGGCTCCCTCTTCTCCACATCCTCTCTGGGGTTCGTCATTGGTAAACTTTCTGATGACGGCCATTCTGAGTGCTCATTATTGTGTTGACTTGCGTATCTCTAATAATTAGTAATGTCGAGCATTTTTTCCTGTGCCTTTGGGCCGTCTGTCTTCTTTGGAGAAATGTCTAGTTGGATCTGCCCATTCTTTTATTGGGTGGGTGTTCGGTTTTTGATATTGAGCAGTAGGGACTGTTTGTATGTTTTGGATGTTAATCCCTTGTCATTCTCAGCATTTGCACATGTCTTTTTCCCATTCTGTAGGTTGTTTTTGTGTTTTGTTTATGGTTTCCTTTGCTCTGCAAAACCTTTTAGGATGAATTAGGTCCTATTTGTTTATTTATTTTTTTAATTTCCATTACTCTAGGAGATGGATCCAAAAAGATATTTCTGTGTTTTATGTCAGAGAGTGTTCTGCTTGAGTTTTCCTCTAGGAGTTTTATAGTATCCGATCTTACATTTGGGTCTTTAATCCATTTTGAGTTTATTTTTGTGTGTGGTGTTAGTAAATATTCTAGGTCCTTTCTTTCACAGGTAGCTGACTAGTTTCCCCAGCACCGCTTATTGAAGGGACTGTCTTTGCTCCATTGTGTATTGTCGCCTCCTCGGTCAAGATTAATTGACCACTGATGTGTGCGTTTTTTTCTGGGCTTTCCATTCTGTTCCATTGAGCTATATTTTGGTTTTTGTGCCAGTACCATACTGTTTCAGTGACTGTAACTTTGTAGTATAGTCTGAAACCAAGGATCCTGATTCCTTCAGCTCCATTTTTCTTTCTCAAGATTGCTTTGGCTGTTCAGGGTCTTTTGTGTTCTCATACACATATAAAATTTTTTTTGTTCTAGTTCTGTGAAAAATGCCATTGGTGATTTGATAGGAATTGCTTTGAATCTACTGAATGCCTTGAGTAGTAATTTGACGGCATTGATTCTTCCAGTCCATGAAGCTGGTGTACTGTTCCATCTGTTTATGTCCTCTTCCGTTCTTTCATCAGCATGTTAGGGTTTTCAGAGTACAGTCTCCGCAGGCAGGTTTGTTCCTAGGTAGTTCATTCTTTGGGATGTGATGGTAAATGGGATTGTGTTCTTAGTTTTTCTTTCTGATCGTTTGTTGGTGGTGTGTAGAAATGCAACAGATTGCTGTATTAATTTTTTTGTCCTGTAATGTTACCAAATTCATTGATGAGCTCTGATAGTTTTTTGATAGCATCTTTGGGGTTTTCTCTGTATAGTATCATGTCATCTGCAGTGAGTTTTACTTTTTTTTTTGGTCTTTTTAGGGCCACACCTGCGGCATATGGAAGTTCCCAGGCTAGGGGTACAATTGGAGCTGTAGCCACCAGCCTACGCCACAGCCACAGCCACGCCAGATCTGAGCCACATCTGCTACCTACGCCACAGCACAGCTCATGGCAATGCCAGATCCTTAACCCCCTGAGTGAGGCCAGGGATTGAACTCGCCTCCTCATGGACACTAGTTGGGTCTATTGCCACTGAGCCACGACCAGAACTCCCAGTTCTACTTCTTTCCAATTTGGATCCCTTCTTTTTCTTTAGTTTCTTTGTCTATGACTTCCAAACTATGCTGAATAAAAGTGGTGAGAGTAGAAATCTTTGTCTTCTTCCTGATCTTAGAAGAAATGCTTTCAGCTTTTCACTGTCGAGTGTATGATGCTAGCTGTGGGTTCATCATATATGGGCTTTATTAGGCTAAGGTAGGTCCCCTCTGTTCCCACTTTCAGGAGAGTTTTTAGCATAAATTGATGTTGAATTTTATCAAGAGCTTTTTCTGCATATATTGAGATGCCCATATGGTTTTTATTCTTCAGTCTGTTAATGTGTGTCACACTGATTGATGTGTGGCTATTGAAAAATCCTCGTATCTCTGGGATAAATTCCATTTGATCGTGGTGTATGATCCTTTTAATGTATGGTTGGATTCTGTTGGTATTTTGTTGAGGATTTTTGAGTCTGTGTTCTCAGAGGTATTGAGCTGTCATTTTCTTTGTGTGGTATCTTTGGTTTTGTTATCGGTGTGATGGTGGCCTCATAAAATGAGTTCAGAAGTGTTCCTTGCCCTGCAATTTTTTGGAATAGTTTGAGAAGGATGAGAAGGATAAATGTTAACTCTTCACTAAATGTTTGGTAGAATTTGCCTGTGAAGCTATCTTGTCCTGGACTTTTTTTGTTGGGAGATTTGTTTGTTTGTTTGTTTGTTTGTTTGTTTGTTAGGGCCACATCTTGGAACTTTCTAAGTCAAAACTCCCTCATTTGGCATATGGAGATTCCCAGGTTAGGGGTCGAATCGAGCCCGTAGCTGCTGGCCTGCACCACAGCCACAGCAATGCTGGATCCGAGCTGCATCTGTGACCTACACCACAGCTCACAACAACGCAGGATCCTTAACCTCCTGAGTGAGGCCAGGGATTGAACCCGCATCCTCATGGATGATGGTCAGATTCGTTTCTGCTGAGCCACGGCAGAAATTCCTGTTGGGAGATTTTTAATCAGATTCAATTTCAGTACTTGTAGTTGGTCTGTTCATATTTTCTTTTTCTTTCTAATTGTCTTTGGAGATAGTGCTTTTCTGAGAATTTGTCCATTTAATTGGCATATAGTTATGTGTAGTATTCTCCTTTGGCTCTTTGTATTTCTGTAGTGTCAGTTGTAACTTCTTTTTTATTTCCAATTTTATTGATTTGAATCCTCCCTTTTATTCTGTTTTTTTTTTTCCTTTTCCTTTTTATGCCCACACCGTGGCATATGTAAGTTCCCAGGTTAGGGGTTGAATCCGAGCTGCAGCTGCCTGCCACAGCCACAGCCAGAGCAATGTGGGATCCGAGCCCCATCTGTGACCTACACCATAGCTAACAGCAACACTGGATTCTTCACCTGCTGAGCGAGGCCAGGACTGAACCCTCATGCTCATGGATTCTAGTTGGGTTCATTACTGCTGAGCCACAGTGGGAACTCCCCTCCCTTTTATTCTTAATGAGCCTGGCTACAGGTTTATCAATTTTGTTTATCTTTTAAAACATTATCTTTTAGTTTCATTGATCTTTTCTGTTGTTTTCTTAAGTCTATTTCATTTATTTCTGCTCTAGTCTTTATGATTTCTGTCCTCCTACTAACTTTGGGTTTTGTTTTCCTTTCTCTAGTTAGGTTAGCTTGATTATTTAAGATTTTTTTCCCCAGAGGTAAGCTTATTTCACTTTAAACTTCCCTCTTAGAAATAGTTTTGCTGGAGTTCCCGTCGTGGCACAGTGGTTAACGAATCCGACTAGGAACCATGAGGTTGCGGGTTCGGTCCCTGCCCCTGCTCAGTGGGTTAACGATCCGGCGTTGCCGTGAGCTGTGGTGCAGGTTGCAGACGCGGCTCGGATCCCGAGTTGCTGTGGCTCTGGCGTAGGCCGGTGGCTACAGCTCCGATTCAACCCCTAGCCTGGGAATCTCCATATGCCGTGGGAGCGGCCCAAGAAATAGCAACAACAACAACAACAACAACAGACAAAAGACAAAAAAAAAAAAAGAAATAGTTTTGCTGTATCCCATAGGTTTTGGATTGTCGTGTTTTTGTTTGCATTTGTTTTTAAGTATTTTTATTTTCCTCTGATTTTTTCGATAATTCACTGGTTATTTAGTATCATATTGTTGCGCTTCCATGTGCTTGCATTTTTTTTTTCCTTGCATACATTTTATTTTTAGGTTTGTAGCATTTTGGGGATAATAGGGATCTTGGAACTTTCCAAATCAAAACTCCTTCATTTGCCAAATAAAGACACTGGAACTTGGTGAAATTAGGTGACCTGTCCACGTTAGTGGCAGATCAGGACTACATACCCATTCTTTGGACTGTCCAGTTAATAAGCACTCACATTCTCTCCAACGTGAAGTCTCTGGTGTCCAAAGGAGAATGTGCAGTGTGATACAACAGAACTGATCTTCAGCATGAATCCTATGCTTAGAACACGAGCTACGTAAACCTTCTGGTATAAACTACGTTTTTTTACTCGAATCAAGATTTCTCCATTTTTATGGTTTCTCTGCAGTCCGTATTCTCTGATATGGTATATAACACTTCAACTAAAAGACTCCTACAATTGTTCAATCCATCAGGTTTCTACATCACATCACTTACCTTATTATTATGAAGAGTTAATCATGAAAGCTTCCCTCTCATCAGCGTTTTTTTGGATGCCATGTAAGATTTGTACTCTAACCAAAGGCTCTTCCACATTCATTACACAGGTAGGGTTTCTCTTCTGTATGAAATCTCTGATGCACTGTAAGGGCTGAATTCTTACGGAAGGTTCTTCCACACTGATTGCTTTCATGAGGCTTCTCACCTTCAGCAGTTCTTTGATGTTCAGTAGAGTGTCTGCTCTGGCTGACGGCCTTTCTACATACACCACATTGATTGGGCTTCTCTCCAGTATGAATATCCAGATGGGCATTAAGAGAGCATCACACAGGGAAATGTTTTCCACACATCGCACACTCATAAGGTTTCTCTCTAGTAGGGATTCTCCAGTGTTGAATAGAGATGAATTCTTCCTGAAAGTTTTCCCACCCTTTTTACATTCACAAGGTTTTTTATTCCAGAATGCAGTCTCTGATGCACTGTAAGGTCTGTACTTTGGCTGAAGGATTTCCCACATTTGTTACAGTCATAGGGTTTTTCTCTAGGATGACGTCACTTGTGCAGCGTCAGAGCCGAGCTCTTACTAAACGCTTTTCCACATTCACTGCACTCATACGATTTCTGTCCTGCGTGAGTTCTCTGCTCTATGCCCAGGCGCATACTTTGACTGAAGGCTTTTCCGATTTCACTGCACTCTACGGTTTTTCTCCTGTTTGAGTTCTTTGATCCACTCTGAGATTCATACGTGGGATAAAAGCTCTACCACAGTCATGGCATATGTAGGGTTTCTCTCCAGTGTGAATCCTTTCATGTTAACCAGGGCTGAATTCTTGCGGGAAGCTTTTCCACACTCTCCACACAGATACGGTCTCTGTCCAGGTGAATTCTTGGATGAACAGTAACGTTCATGCTCCGAGTGAAGGTTTTCCCACGGTCGTTGCATGTGGAGGGTTCTCACCACTGTGACCTCTTTGATGCACAGGGAGGAGGAGAGTTCCGGGAAGCACCTCCCACACACAGTACACTCGGAGTGTTCCTCCCCCGAGTGAACCCTCTGCTGCCTAAGAAGGGACGAATTCCAGGGGAAGCTTTTCCCACACTTGTTACAGAAATAGATTTTCTCTATTGTAAATATTTTTTGAGCTTCAGTTCATTCAGGATTTTCTTTAGTATCCATTTCATGTGAATTCCGATTGTGAGAACTTTCCCCCGTAGAAGTAGTTTCTTGTGTATCATCAAATGCATCCTGATTGGAATATCTTTCAAGTTCATTACCTCCGTAAGTCCCTTTCTCAGAGAGTTTCCTTATGGGTAACTTGCTCTTGGCCCAGATGTCTGTCCTGGTTCTTCTGTTGCCCCTCTAACTGATGATCAGGTTTCCCCTAAAGAAGAATGTCGGGGACCTTCCCTTTCCACTGTCACCACATGTGATAATCTTAAGTAGTGTTGGGCTTTGTAGTCGATTTTTGGTTTCCAGTCTCCCGGTCCTGGAGGATCATTGTGATGAGCAGATGGGATGATGCCTGGGAAGAGCCGAGCACAGCACTGGGTAGCTGCTTTCTCCTCTTGGTTTTGGATGAGAAAATAAGCAGCTTAATCTGGCGGTAACATTGAAGAGAGCCTGGGGAGGTGCACCCTGGATGCTCTTTTGTCATCAAGCTGAGTTCTTGCTCCAGCTGAGACATCACATTTGGTTTGGAAAGCTGACCCCTTGAACTCCCAGTGGTAGAAGCTGGGCCGCCATCGCCTTCTCATTCCTTTCCACGACGCCCTCTGGGGCGGGGGGCACCCAGGAGGCAGAGCCCCCTCCTGCAGATGCGGGGAGCAGCCAGATGATGAAGGCGTGTGTGTGTGTGTGTGTGTGTGTGTGTGTGTGTGTGTGTTCTTGTAGGCTTTTTTTCCCCTTGTAGTTGATTTCTAATCTCATAGCATTGTGGATGGAGAAGATACTTGATATTTATTACGATGTAAATATTAAAGAAAATTCCGGTTTGTTAAATTTACCGAGACTGCTTTGTTGCCCAGCATGTGATGTGTTTTGGAGAATGTTCTGTGAAAAGAATTTCTGTTTTACTTTGGGCTGAACTCTGTGCATATCAGGTAAGTCCATCTGGTCTGATGTGTTGTCTGAGGCCCATGTTCCCTTCCTGATTTTCTGTCTGGATGCTCTGTCCATTGATGTAAGTGGGGTGTTAAGAGTCCCCCGCTATGATCGTGTTAACGGCATTTTTCTCCTTTTATGTCTGTTAACATCTGCCTTAAATGTTGAGGTGCTCCTGTGTTGGGTGCATATATACTTACGGCGGTTTTTTATATCTTCTTTTCGGATTGCCCCCTTGATTGTTAGGGAGTGTCCTTCTCGTCTCCTGCGGCAGTCTTCATTTTAGTCTCTTTGGTCTCACGTGAGTATTGCCACTAGACCCTTGTAAAGCCCCCATTCGTGGGGACTACCTCTTTTCCATCCCCTCCGGTTTAGCTTGTGTGCGTCCCTAGATCCGAAGTGGGTCTCTTGAGGACAGGCTGTGCATATATGGTCTTGTCTTTTGTACCCATTCAGCCAGTCCATGTGTTTTGGTTGGAGCCTTTAGTCTGTTTACATTTAAGGTAATTATTGATATATACACATTCTTAATGCCATTTTGTTAATTTTTTCCATAGGTCTTTTTTCTTCCTCTCCTCTTTTGTTCTCTTGTGATTTGATGACTGTCTTTAGTGTTGTATTTGGATTCCATTTTCTTTCTTTCTTTCTCTCTTTCCTTCCTCCCCTCCCTCTTTCCTTCCTTCCTTCCTTCCTTCCTTCCTTCCTTCTTTCTTTCTTTCTTTCTTTCTTTTCTTTCTTTTCTTCCTTCTTTCTATCTTTCTATCTTTCTTTCCTCCCTCCTTTCTTTCTTGTCTTTTTAGGGCCGCACCTGTGGCATATGGAGGTTCCCAGGCTAGGGGTCCAATCGGAGCTACAGCTGCCGGCCTACACCACAGTCACAGAAATGTGAGATATGAACCATGTCTGTGGTCTACACCACAGCTCACAGCAATGCCGGATCCTTAACCCACTGAGCAAGGCCAGGGATCGAACCCACGTCCTCATGGATGCGAGTCAGGTTCGCTGACCGCTGAGCCGTGGTGGGAACTCCTGACGTCTTTTTAAAGCAGGTTAGTAAATACGGCCGTGTCTTTCTCTACTTAAGGCCCTTCTTTGCGTGTTACCCTGCTTGGGAGGAAACCCCACGGCCTGCCCACCCTTCAGGAGCCTGCACCCTGGCCTGTGCGCTCTGCGTGTGGTCTGCCTTGGCTTTCTGGGAGCTCTCCTCGCGTGTGGGCCTTGGGGATCCTCTTCCTAGAAGCTGTGTCTCACCGGGCTCTGCTCCCAGCTCCTCCTCATTGCAGGGAGCAGGTCCTTAGGGGACTTGTTTTGAAAACAGGGTTCTAGCCGTTTCCGTAGTCCGCTCCACTCACTTAAGGGTGGATCAACTGAAGTTCAGAGAGGTACAGCGCCTGCCCAGGGCCGCACAGCCAGCTGGGCCCTCCTTGGAGACCTGTTGCTTTTCCAGGGTTCCAGACCTTTCTCCCGCAGGTTCAGAGAGTGTCTGGTGTGAGGACGTCCCTCTCGGGGGGCCTGCTCCCCACAGCCCTTTGTTCCTACGTTGCCTCTGGTCATGTCCCTAGGAACAGCTGACTTGGTTTTCAGTTCCCTGTTCTCGCTCCGCAGTCTCCTGCCTCTGCTGAAAGCAGCCTTGCAGGTAGGCTGGCCGGGCCCACGGTGAAGGTCAAGGCCGAGCACAGGCACATCAGGCGGGCACCTGGCATCTGTGAGGCACCCCGGCGGGTAGGGGGGAAGCAGGCCTTGATTTCCTGTTTGGTTCACACGTGCGCTTCCAGCGCCCAGTGCCCAGGGGGTGACGCGACCACGTCTGCCTCCTTGTTTACCATCCACCCTGTGGCCTGGGTGCCACCTGCCCTCCCCTGGGTGGTTTTGCGTTGTGGCTTCCGTGGGCCTTTCAGTGTCACCCTGGCTGGGGGAGCTGCCGTTGCTTCCTGTTGGCCCCACGCCAGCCACTTCCTGCAGCCCCGTGGTGCTGCTCTTGTGAGCGGGTCTGCCAGGCATGAGCTGCTCAGGGCCTCTCCGCCTTGGAGGCCCTCACCGCGCGGCTCCATGGTGCGTGTGCGCCCGGGCTCCCGCCGCGCCTCCCAGCTCAGCAGCTCTGCTCTCACGGGCGGCGTGGACGGGCCTTGATGTAGACTCAGGGCGGTGGCAGTGCCCTCCCTCCCGGAGGTCGGCCTGCGGGCGTCCGCTTGTGTCCTGAGCCCCCCCCGCCACCCCTCTTCTGAGCTCCTGGCTAAAGTTGTGTTTGGGTCCATTATCTTGCCCCTTTTTTCATTATTTAAAGCATTCAAAAGATCAACTTTTCCAAAGGGTTCGGGAACAGGGAGAGAAAATTATGGCATTTGTTTGAAAGGTTCTGCGAGCTTTTTTTAGCTCACACAGTTCAAAGAGCGCCTCTTGTTAATCAGAGGAATATTCTGGCACCCCTGGGGTGGCCACACTGGCTTAATTGGAACCCAGGCTGCTTTGAAGTCCTTTTAATCCTGCCTGAGCTAGGAGGAGGAATTCGAAGGCAGCAACTGTAAATTTGACATTTCTTCGTTTTATTTACATGTGTCTGGGGACCTACGTCGTTCGTTTCCCTGAAGCAGTTCGGCTGTGTTGCTGCTGGTGGACATGGACTCGGTCGTGCGGGGCCCAGGGGCCACTGCCTGGTTGTCCGGATGATGGCTGCTGTCCGAGCTGGGCTGTGGCGGCGTTCGAGGGCCTGCGTGGGGACAGTTGGGTGGCTGGTGCTGCTGACTGTCGCCTGGACTTTGCTCGCCTGTCTGGCTGTCCTTGGAGATTCCGCACCCAGAGGAGCCTGTGGTTGTGCTGAAGTCACTTAAGGAGTGACCTCGTGATGGAGGCCGTCCGTGTGGCCTCCGGGACCTCCTCTTTCACAGGCGCCACTGACCAGAGGCCTCCCTGACTGGAGACCGAACTGGCCGCAGGCTCGTCTTTATTGTGCCCTGGGCGTCTCTGGGGGCCCAGCCTGGCTGTGCAGGCCGCCCGGCTCCCGGGTTCTCCCTTCCCGCCTCCACCCATCCCAGGGTGGGTTTTGGGGACTCTGATTCTGTCCGCGAACAGTTGGCTATCTGGGTTTTCTATCACCTGGAAACGGACAGGCACCACTCTCAGTGCCAGGCGA